>NC_090444.1:1091506256-1091812435 GCF_031143425.1 Pleurodeles waltl | reverse complement strand
GAGCCCCTCTTTCAGTAACACAAACCAACAGGCCTCCTTGGAATTGTCCAAATACATCTATGCTTCATCTCTAAAATTATGTACCCACCCCTGGGAGTTTAGCATGTGTGTAATGTGGGGAGTCAGCAAGTGACCTGACTACAACTACCAAAAAGCCCTCTTTCTGTAACACAACCCAACAGTCCCCACTACACTTATCTAAATTCACTTGTGTATTATTTCTCAAATGATGTACCCTCCCACAGGAGTTTAGCATTTGTGCATTGCTGAGAGTCAGCAGCTGACATGACAACAACTACCAGGAGGCCCTCTTTCAGTAACACAAACCAACAGGCCTCCTTGGAATTGTCCAAATACATCTATGCATCATCTCTAAAATGATGTACCCACCCCTGGGAGTTTAGCATTTGTGTAGTGTGTGGAGTCAGCAAGTGACATGAGTACAACTACCAGGAGACCCTCTTTCAGCAACACAACCAAAAGGCCTCCCTACAGTTGTCCAAATACACCTGTGTGTCATCTCTTAAATGATGATTTTCAGAGTATGCAAGTGACATGACTACAACCACCAGGCGGCCCTCTTTCTGTAACCAATAGGCCTCGATGCACTTGTCCAAATACATCTGTGCGTCATCTCTCAAATGATCTACACTCCCCTGGGAGTTAAGCATTTGTGTACTGCAGGGAGTCAGCAAGTGACATGACTACAACTACCGGGAGGACCTCTGTCTGTAACACAGGCATATATAGGTCACCCTGCACTTGTACAAATAAACCTGTGTGTCATCTCTCAAATTATGTACACTCCTCTGGGAGTTTAGCATGTGTGTATTGTGGGGAGTCAGCAGGTGACATGACTACAACCACTCGGAGGCCCTCTTTTAGTAACACAACCAATAGGCCTCCATGCACTTGTCCAAATATAACTGCGTGTCATCTCTAAAATGATGTACCTTCACCTGTGAGTTTAGCATTTGTGTAGTGTGCGGAGTCAGCAAGTGACATGACTTCAACTACTAGGAGACCCTCTTTCAGTAACACAAACCAAAGGATTCCCTGCACTTGTTCAAATAACCTGTGAGTCATCTCTCAAATGATGTACTCTCCCCTGAGAGTTTGGCATTTGTGAAGCATGGGGAGTCAGCAAGTGAAATGACTACAACTACCAGGAGGCCCTCTTTCTGTAACACAAATAAACATGAAACATGCCTCCCTACACCTGTCCAAACACACCTGCATGTCATCTCTCAAATATGTATCCTCCACTGGAGTTAAGCACTTGTATAGTGAAGGGAGCTAGCAAGACATTTGACTACAACTACCAGGAGGCCCTCTTTCTGTAACACAAACAACAGGCCTCCCTGCAATTGTCCAAATATACAAGTGTATCATCTCTCAAATGATGCACCCTACACTGGGAGTTAAGATTCTGTGTACTCTGGGAGTCTGCAAGTGGCATGACTGCAACTACAAAGAGTCCCTCTTTCTTTAACACAATCCAACAGTCTTCTCTGTACTTGTCCAAATACACCTGTGTCATCACTCAAATGATGTACCCTCCCAGGGAGTTTATCATTTGTGTTGAGTGGGGAGTCTGGAAGTGACATGACTACAACTACTAGGAGGCCATCTTTCAGTAACACAAACCAACATGCCTCCCTGCTCTTGTCCAACTACACCTTTCCATCATCTCTCAAATGATGTACCATCAACTGGGAGTCTAACATTTATGTAATGAGGGGAGTCAGCAAGTCATCTGAAAACAACTACCAGACGGTCCTCTTTCTGTGACATAACCCAACAGGCCTCCCTACCCTTATCCATATACACCTGTGTCATCTATGCAAATAATGTAATCTCCCCTGGGAGCTTAGCATTTGTGCATTGTGGGGAGTCAGCTAGGCCCTATTTCGGTAACACAACCAACAGTCCTCCCTGCACTTGTCAAAAACATGTGTCATCCCTCAAATCATATACCCTCCCCTGGGAGTTTAGAATTTGAACACTCTGGGGAGGCTGCAACTGGCATGCCTACAACTACCAGTAGGTCCTCTTTCTGTAATACAACCCAACAGGACTCCCTACATCTGTCCAAATACACCTGTGTATCATCTTTCTAATGATGTACCCTCCAATTGGAGTTTAGCATTTGTGTATCGTTCGGAGTAAGCAAATGAAATGACTACAACTAACAGGAGGCCCTCTTTCCGTAATACATCCCAAATGCCCTCCCTACATTTGTCCAAATACACGTGTGCATCATCTTTCAAATGATGTACCCTACTCTGGGAGTTTTGCATGTGTGTATTGTGGGGAATCAGCAAGTGACATGACTACAACCACCAGGAAGCCCTTTTCTGTAATAAAGCCAACAGTCCTCCCTGCACTTTTCAAAATACACCTGTGTGTCATCTCTCAAATGATGTACCCTTGTGTGGGAGTTTATCAATTTTGTTGAGCGGGGAGTCAGCAACTGGCATGACTACAACTACCAGGAGGCCCTATTTCAGTAACACAACCAAGAGGCCTCCGTGAGCTTGTTCAAAGACACTTATGTCATCTCTCCAATGATGTACCCTCAACTTAGAGTTTAGCATTTGCTTTTTGTGGGGAGTCAGCAAGTGACAATACTACAACTACCAGGAGGCCCTCTTTCAGTAACACCACCAACAGGGCCCCCTGCACTTGTCCAAATACATCTGTGCAACATCTCTCAAATGATGTACCATCCCATGGGAATTTAGCATTTGTGTAATGAGTAGAGTCAGCAAGTCACATGACTACAACTACCAGGACCCTCTGTCTGTAACACAATCCAGCAGGCATCCCTACACTTAGCCAAATACACCTGTGCGTCAAATCGCAAATGATGTACCCTCCCCTGGGAGTTTAGCATTTGTGTATTGTGAGGAGTCGGAAATTGACATGATTATAACTATCAGGAGGCCCTATTTCGGTAACACAACCAACAGTCCTCCCTGCACTTGACACCTGTGTGTCATCTCTCTAATCAGTTACCCTCCCTGGGAGTTCAGCATTTGTGTATCCAGGGGAGTCAGCAACTGGCATGACTACAACTACCAAGAGGCCCTCATTCTGTAAGAAAACAGGTCTCCATGCACTTGTCCAAATACACCTGTGCGTCATTTCTCAAATGATGTACCCTCCCCTCAGAGTTTAGTTTTTGTGTAAAGTCGGGAGTCAGCAATTGGCTTGACTACAACTACCAGAAGGCCATCTTTCGGTAACACAACCCAAGAGGCCTCCCTGCAAGTGGCCAAATACACCTGTGTGTCATCTCTCAAATGATGTACCCATCCCTGGAAGTTAAATTTTTTGGTATTGCGGGGAGTCAGCAAGTGACATGACTACAACTACCATGAGGCCCTCTTTCTGTGAAACAAAACTATAGGCCTCTCTGCACTTGTCCAAATACACATGTGTGACATCTCTTAAATGAAGTACACTCACCTGGGAGTTTAGCATTTGTGTATTGTGGGGAGTCAGCAAGTGACATGACTACAACCACCAGGATGCCCTCTTTTGGTAACTAAACCAACAGGCCTTCCTGCACTTGTCCAAATAAACCTGTGTGTCATATCTCAATTGATATACCTTCCCCTGTGAGTTCAGCATTTGTGTATCATGGGGAGTCAGCAAGTGATATGACTACAACGACCAGGAGGCCCTCTTTCTGGAATATAAATCAACATGCCTCCCTGGACTTGTCCATATACACCTGTGCATCATCTGGAAAATGATGTGCCCTCCCCTGGGAGGTTAGCATTTGTGTATTACGGGGAGTCAGCAAGTGACATGACTACAACTACCAGGAGGACCTCTTTCTGCAACACAAACACCAGGCCTCCCTGCACTTCAAATACACCTTTGTGTCATCTCTCAAATGATGTACCGTCCCCTAGGAGTTTAGCATTTGTGTGATGAGGGGAGTCAATAAAGTCACATGACTATAACTACCAGGTGGCCCTTTTTCTATAACACAATCCAAGAGGCCTCCCTACTCTTATCCAAATACACCTGTGTGGCATCTATGCAAATGCTGTACCCTCGTTTGAGACATTGGCATTTGTGTATTGAGGGGACTCAGCAAGTGACATGGCTACAACAACCAGGAGGACCTCTTTCGGTAACATCACCAACAGGTCTCCCTGCATTTGTCCAAATACACCTGTGTGTCATCTCTCAAATGATGTACCATCACCTGGGAGTTTAGAATTTGTGTAGTGTGCGGAGTCAGCAAGTGACATGAGTACAACAACCAGGAGACCCTCTTTTAGTAACACAACCAAAGGCCTCCCTACAGTTGTCCAAATACACCTGTGTGTCATCTCTCAAATTATGGTTTTATGAGTAAGCAAGTGACATTACTACAACTACCAGGCGGCCCTCTTTTGGTAACCAACAGGCCTCCATGCACTTGTCCAAATACATCTGTGCGTCATCTCTCAAATGATGTACCTTCACCTGTGAGTTTAGCATTTGTGTAGTGTGCGGAGTCAGCAAGTGACATGACTACAACTACTAGGAGACCCTCTTTCAGTAACACAAACCAAAGGCCTCCCTGCACTTGTTCAAATAACCTGTGAGTCATCTCTCAGATTATGTACTCTCCCCTGAGAGTTTGGCATTTGTGAAGCATGGGGAGTTAGCAAGTGAAATGACTACAACTACCAGGAGGCCCTCTTTCTGTAATACAACCCAACTGCCCTCCCTACATTTGTCCAAATACAATTGTGCATCATCTTTAAAATGATGTACCCTACCCTGGGAGTTTAGCATATGTGTATTGTGGGGAATCAGCAAGTGACATGACTACAACCAGCAGGAGGCCCATTTTCTGTAATAACACCAACAGTTCTCCCTGCATGTTTCCAAATACACCTGTGTGTCATCTCTCCAATGATGTACCCTCGCATGGGAGTTTATCAATTTTGTTGAGCAGGGAGTCAGCAACTGGCATGACTACAACTACCAGGAGGCCCTATTTCGGTAACACAACCAAGAAGCCTCCCTGCACTTGTTCAAAGACATCTATGTCATCTCTCCAATGATGTACCCTCAACTGAGAGTTTAGCATTTGCGTATTGTGGGGAGTCCGCAAGTGACAATACTACAACTACCAGGAGGCCCTCTTTCAGTAATACCACCAACAGGGCTCCCTGCACTTGTCCAAATACATCTGTGCAGCATCTCTCAAATGATGTACCATACCTTGGGAGTTTAGCATTTGTGTAATGAGGAGAGTCAGCAAGTCACATGACTACAACTACCAGGACGCCCTCTGTCTGTAACACAATCCAGCAGGCATCCCTACACTTAGCCAAATACACCTGTGCGTCAAATCGCAAATGATGTACCCTCACCTGGGAGTTTAGCATTTGCGTGTTGTGAGGAGTCGGAAATTGACATGATTATAACTATCAGGAGGCCCTATTTCGGTAACACAACCAACAGTCCTCCCTGCACTTGTCCAAGTACACCTGTGTGTCATCTCTCTAATCAGTTACCCTCCTCTGGGAGTTTAGCATTTGTGTATCCATGGAAGTCAGCAACTGGCATGACTACAACTACCAAGAGGCCCTCATTCTGTAAGAAAACAGGTCTCCATGCACTTGTCCAAATACACCTGTGTGTAATTTCTCAAATGAAGTACCCTCCCCTCAGAGTTTAGTATTTGTTTAAAGTCGGGAGTCAGCAATTGAATTGACTACAACTACCCGAAGGCCCTCTTTCGGTAACACAACCCAAGAGGCCTCCCTGCACATGGCCAAATACACCTGTGCGTCATCTCTCAAATGATGTACCCATCCCTGGAAGTTTAACATTTTGGTATTGTGGGGAGTCAGCAAGTGACATGACTACAACTGCCATGAGGCCCTCTTTCTGTGAAACAAAACCATAGGCCTCCCTGCACTTGTCCAAATACACATGTGTGACATCTCTTAAATGAAGTACACTCACCTGGGAGTTTAGCATTTGTGTATTGTGGGGAGTCAGCAAGTGACATGACTACAACCACCAGGACGCCCTCTTTTGGTGACTAAACCAACAGGCCTTCCTGCACTTGTCCAATTAAACCTGTGTGTCATATCTCAATTGATATACCTTCCCCTGTGAGTTCAGCATTTGTGTATCATGGGGAGTCAGCAAGTGATATGACTACAACTACCAGGAGGCCCTCTTTCTGGAATATAAACCAACATGCCTCCCTGGACTTGTCCATATACACCTGTGCATCATCTGGGAAATGATGTGCACTCCCCTGGGAGTTTAGCATTTGTGTATTGCGGGGAGTCAGCAAGTGACATGACTACAACTACAAGGAGGACCTCTTTCTGTAACACAAACCCACAGGCCTCCCTGCACTTGTTCAAATACACCTTTGCATCATCTCAAATGATGTACCATCCCCTAGGAGTTTAGCATTTGTATAATGAGAGGAGTCAAGAAAGTCACATAAGTACAACTACCAGGCGGCCCTTTTTCTGTAACATAATCCAAGAGGCCTCCCTACACTTATTCAAATACACCTGTGTGGCATCTATGCAAATGCTTTACCCTCCTCTGAGACATTGGCATTTGTGTATTGAGGGGACTCAGCAAGTGACTTGGCTACAACAACCAGGAGGACCTGTTTCAGTAACATCACTAACAGGTCTCCCTGCATTTGTCCAAAGACACCTGTGCGTCATCTCTCAAATGATGTATTGTCACCTGGGAGTTTAGAATGTGTGGAGTGTGCAGAGTCAGCAAGTGACATGAGTACAACCACCAGGAGCCCCTCTTTTAGTAATACAACGAAAGGCCTCCCTTCAGTTGTCCAAATACACCTGTGTGTAACACCTCTCAAATGATGAGGAGTAAGCAAGTGACATGACTACAACTACCAGGCAGCCCTCTTTCTGTAACCAACAGGCCTCCATGCACTTGTCCAAATACATCTGTGCATCATCTCTCAAATGATCTACCCTCCCCTGGGAGTTTAACATCTGTGTATTGCCCGGAGTCAGCAAGTGACATGACTACAACTACGGGGAGGACCTCTGTCTGTAACACAAACCTATAGGCCACCCTGCACTTGTACAAATAAACCTGTGCATCATCTCTCAAATGATGTACACTCCACTGGGATTTTAGCATTTGTGTATTGTGGGGAGTCAGCCAGTGACATGACTACAACCACTAGGAATCCCTCTTTTAGTAACACAACCAATAGGCCTCCCTGCACTTGTCCAAATATAACTGCGTGTCATCTCTAAAATGATGTACCTTCACCTGAGTTTAGCATTTGTGTAGTGTGCGGGGTCAGCAAGTGACATGACTTCAACTACTAGGAGACCCTCTTTCAGTAACACAAACCAAAGGATTCCCTGCACTTGTTCAAATAACTTGTGAGTCATCTGTCAAATGATGTACTCTCTCCTGAGATTTTGGCATTTGTGAAGCATGGGGAGTCAGCAAGTGAAATGACTGCAACTACCAGGAGGCCCTTTTTCTGTAACACAAACAAACATGCCTCCCTACACTTGCCCAAACACAACTGCATGCCATCTCTCAAATGATGTATCCCCCACTGTCGTTAAGCACTTGTGTAGTGTGGGGAGTCAGCAAGTGACATGGTTACAGCTACCAGGAGGCCCTCTTTCTGTAACACAAACCAACAGGCCCCCCTGCAGTATTCCAAATACACCTGTGTCATCTCTAAAAAGATCGACCTTCCCCTGGGAAATTAGCATTTGTATATTGTGGGGAGTCATTAAGTGACATGACTACAACTACCAGGAAGATCTTTTTTGTTATCACAACCCAGCAGACCTTCTTGCACTTGTCCAAATACACCTATGTATCATCTCTCAAATGATGTGCCCTCCCATGGGAATTTAGCATTTGTGTACAATGGGGAGTCAGCAACTAGCATGATTAAAACTATCAGAAGAACCTCTTTCTGTAACACAAACCAACAGGCCTCCCTGCAATTGCACAAACACACCTGTGTGTCATCTCTCCCTCCCCTCCCCTTGGAGTTTAGAATCTGTGTTGAGTGGGGGAGTCAGCAAGTGGTATGACTACAACTACCAGGAGGCCCTCTTTCGGTTACACAACCAACAGGCCTCCCTGCACTGTTCCAAATACACCTGTGTGTCATCTCTCAAATGATGGTCCCTCTCCTGAGGTATTTGCATTTGTGTATTGCAGGGAGTCAGGAAGTACATGGCTACAACTACCAGGCTGCCCTCTTTCAGTAACACAAACCAACATGCCTCCCAGCACTTTTCCAGCTACACCTGTGTGTCATCTTTCAAATGATGTACCCTCCCCTGGAAGGTTAGCACTTGTGTATTGTGGGCAGTCAGCACGTGACAAGATTGCAACTCCCAGGAGGCCCTCTTTTTTTGAAACCACCAACAGGCTTCCCTGCACTGGCTCAAATACATCTGTGCAGCATTTCTTAAATAATGTACTCTCGCCTGGGAGTTTAGCATTTTTGAAATGAGGGGATTCAGCAAGTGACATGACTACTACTACCAGTAGTCCTTCTTTCTCTAACACAACCCAATAGGCCTCCCTACGCCTATCCAAATACATCTGTGTTTCATATATGTAAATTATGTACCCTCCGCTGGGAGTTTTGCATTTGTGTATTGTGGGGAGTCAGCAAGTAACATGAATACAACTACCAGAAGGACCTCTTTAAGTAACACAACCAACAGGCCTCCCTGCACTTGTCCAAATATACCTGTGTCATCTCTCATATGATGTACCCTCACCTAGGTTTTTGGTATTTGTGTAGTGTAGGGAGGCAGCAACTGGCATGACTACAACTACCAGTAGGCCATCTTTCTGTAATATAACCCAACAGGCCTACCTTCAATTGTCCAAATACAACTGTGTGTCATCTCTCAAATGATGTACCCTTCCCTGGGAGTTTAACATTTGTGTATTGTGAGGAGTAAGTAAGTGACAGGACTACAAATACGAGGAACACCTCTTTCTGTAAGACAAAAGGGCTCCCTGCACTTGTCCAAATACCTGTGCGTCATCTCTCTAATGATATTCCCTCCTCTCGGAGTTTAACATTTGTGGATTGTGGGGAGTCAGCAACTGACTTGACTATAACTACCAGGAGGCCCTCTTTCGGCAACACAACCCAACAGGCCTCCCTATTTTTGTCCAAATACACTTGTGCATCCTCTCTCAAATGATGTATCCTCTCTTGTGATTTATGTATTTGTTTATTGTGTGGAGTCTGCAACTGGCATGACTATATCTTCCAGGAGGCCTTTGTTCAGTAACAGAAATCAACAGGCCTCCCTGCAATTGCCCAAATAAACCTGTGCGTCATCTCTCAAATAATGTACCCTCCCCTGGGACTTTAGCATTTGTGTGGTGTGGGGAGTCAGTAGCTGGCATGACTACAACTACCAGGAGGCCCTCTTTGGGTTACACAACCAACAGGCCTCCCTGCACTTGTCCAAATACACCTGTGTGTCATGTCCCTAATGATGTACCTTCCGGTTAGAGTTTAGCATTTATGTAGTATGGGGAGTCAGCAACTGGCATAACTACAACTACCAGGAGGACCTCTTTCTGTAACACAACCACCAGGCCTCTCTGCACATGTCCAAATACACCTGCTTGTCAGCTCTCAAATGAGGTACCTTCCTTTGGGTGTTTAGCATTTGTGTAATGTGAGGAGTCAGCAACTGGCATCACTACAACTACAAAGAGGCCCTCTTTCTGTAACACAACCACCATGCATCCCTGTACTTCTTTAAATGCACAAGTGTTTCATCTCTCAAATGATGTACCTTCTCCTGGGAGTTTAACATTTGTGTAGTGTGGGAAGTCAGCAAGTGGCATGACTACAACTAAATGGAGGCCCTCTTTCAGTAACACAAACCAACAGGCCTCGATGTAGTTGTAGAAACACACCTGTGGGTAGTATCTCAAATGAGGTACCCTCCCCTGGGAGATTAGCATTTGTGTAGTGTTGGAGAATCAGTAAGTAATGACTACAACTAACAAGAGGCCCTCTTTCAGTAACACAACCAACAGGCCTCCCTGCGCTTGTCCAAATACACCTGTGTCTCATCTCTGAAATGATGTACCCTCCAGTGGGAGTTTAATAGTTGTTTAGTGTGGGAAGTCAGCAAGTGACATGACTACAATTATCAGGAGGTCCACTTTCCGTAACACAAACCAACAGGCCTTCCTGCACTTGTCCAAATACACCAGTGTACCATCTCTCAAATGATGTACCCTCCAACAGGAGTTTAGCATTTGTTTCATGGGGCGTCAGCAACTGGCATGACTACAACTACCAGGAGGCCCTCTTTCAGTAATAGAAATCAACAGGTCTCCCCGCACTTGTCCAAATACACCTGTGTGTCATCTCTCAAATGATGTACCATTCCCTGGGAGTTTAGCATTTGTGTAGTTTGGGTAGTCAGCAACTAGTATGACAACAGCTACAAGGAGGCCTCTTTCTGTAACACAACCTAAGAGGCCTCCCTGCACTTGTCCAAATACACATGTGTCCTCCATCACATGATATACCCTACCCTGGGAGTTAAGTATTTGGGTGTTGCGGGGTATCAGCTAGTCACATGACTACAACTACCAGGAGACCTTCTTTCTGTAACATAATCCAACAGGACTCCTTTCACTTGTCCAATTACACCTGTGTGTCATCTCTCAAATGATATACCCTCCCACTTGAGTTTAGCAATTCTGTAGTATGGGAGTCAGCAACTAGTATGAGTACAGCTACTAGCAGGTCCTCTTTCAGTAACACAAACCAACAGGCCCCCCTGCAATTGGCCAAATTACACCTGTTGTTATCTCTCAAATTATTTAAAATCCCCTGGGAGTTTAGCATTTGTGTAGTGTGGGGATTCAGCAAGTGACATAACTTTAGCTACCAGAAGGCCCTCTTTCAGTAACACAAACCAACAGGCCTCCCAATACTTTTCCAACTACACCTGTGTGTCATCTTTCAAATGATGTACCCTCCCCTGTAAGTTTAGCATTTGTGTACTGTGGGGAGTCAACAGGTGACAAGACTGAAACTCCCAGGAAGCCCTCTTTAGTTAACACCGCCAACAGGCCTCCCTGCAATTGCCCAAATGCATCTATGCAGCATCTCTCAAATGATCTATCCTCCCCTGGGAGTTCAGCATTTCTGGAACGAGGGGAGTCTGCAAGTGATGACTACTACTACCAGGAGGCCCTCTTTCTCTAACACAACCCAACAGGCCTCCCTACACATCTCCTAATACACCTGGGTGTCATGTATGCAAATGATGTACCCTTCCGTTGGAGTTTTGCATTTGTGTAATGTGGGGAGTCAGCAAGTGACACGAATGCAACTACCAGGAGGCACTCCTTAAGTAACACAAACCAGCAGGCCTCCCTGCATTTGTCCAAATAAACCTGTGTCATCTCTCATATGATGTTCCCTCACCTGGGATTTTAGCATTTGTGTAGTGTGGGGAGTGAGCAACTGGCATGATTACAACTACCAGTGTGCCTTCTTTCTGTGATACAACCCAACAGGCTTACCTGCAGTTGTCCAAATACACCTGTGTGTCTTCTCTCAAATGTTGTACCCTTCCCTGGGAATTTAGCATTTGTGTATTGTCTTGAGTATGCAAGTGTCATGACTTCAACTACCATGAGGCCCTCTTTCTCTCAGACAAAAGGACTCCCTGCACTTGTTCAGATACACCAGTGCATCATCTCTCAAATGATGTCCCTCCCCTCAGAGTTTAATATTTGACTATTGTGGGGAGTCAGCAACTGACTTGACTATAACTACCAGTAGTCCTTCTTCCAGTAATACAACCCAACTGGCCTCCCTGTATTTGTCCAAATACATCTGTGTGTCATCTCTTCAATGATGAACCCTCTTTTGGGAATTATGTATTTGTATATTGCAAGCAAGTACATTACAGCAGGTGAACTGACTACAAAAACTAGGATACCCTCATTCTGTAACACAACCCAACAAGCCTCCTTTCACTTGTCCAAAAACACCTGTGTTTCTTCTCTCAAATGACGTACCATCCCATGGGAATTTAGCATTTGTGTAATATGGCGAGTCAGCAACTGACATGACTACAACTACCAGGAGGCCCTCTTTCAATAACAGAAACCAACCCCCTACAATAGCCCAAATAAACCTGTGTGTCATCTCTCAAATGATGTACCCTCCTCTGGGACTTTACCATTTGTGTAATGTGGGGAGTCAACAACTATCATGACTACAACTACCAGGAGGCCCTCTTTGGGTACAGAAACCAACAGGCCTACCTGCACTTGTCTAAATACACCTATGTGTCATGTCTCTAATAAAGTACCTTCCCCTTAGTGTTTAGCATTTGTGTATTATATGAAATCAACAACTGGCATGACTATGCCTCCCTGTACTTGTCCAAATACATATGTGTTTTATCTCTCAAATTATATACCTGCCCCTGCGAGTTTAGCATTTGTGTAGTGTGGGAAGTCAGCAAGTGGCATGACTACAACTACATGGAGGCCCTCTTTCAGTAACACAAACCAACAGTCCTCGCTGCAGTTGTCCAAATACTTCTGTGGTAAGAATCTCAAATGAGGTATCCAACCTTAGGAGTGTAGCATTTGTGTAGTGTTGAGGAATCAGTAAGTGGCAAAACTACAACCACCAGGAGGCCCTCTTTCAGTAACACAACCAAAAGGCCTCCCTGAATTTGTCCAAATACACCTGTGTGTAATTAGCATTTGTGTAGTGTGGGAGTGAGCAACTGGCTTGACTACAACTACCAGGAGGCTCTCTTTCAGTAACACAAATCAATAGCCGTCCCTGCACTTGTCCAAATACACCCATGTGTCATCTCTCAAATAATGTACCCTCCCCTATGAGTTAACTATTTGTGTACTGTGGGAGTTACCATGTGTCCTGACTACAACTACAAAGAGGCCCCCTTTCTATAACTCAACCCAACATGTCTACCTGCACTTGTCCAAATACACCTGTGTGTAATCTCTCAAATTATGTACCCTCCCACAGGAGTTTAGCATTTGTTTAGTATGGGGAATCAGCAACTGGCATGACTACAACTACCAGGAGGTCTTCTTTCAGTAATAGAAACCAACAGGCCTCACTGCAATTTACCAAATATACCTGTGTGTCATCTCTCAAATGATGCACATCCCCTGGGAGTTTGGCATTTGTGTAGTTTGTAGAGTCAGCAACTAGTAGAATGACAGAGACCAGGAGGCCCTCTTTCTATGACACAACCCAGGAGGCCTCCATGCAATTGGCCAAATTAAACCTGTGCTTCATCTCTTTAATCATGTGCTATCCCCTGGGAGTTTAGCATTTGTGTAGTGTTGGAATTCAGCAAGTGACTTGAATATAACTACCAGGAGGCCCTCTTTCAATAACACAAACCAACAGGCCTCTTTGCACTTTTCCAACTGCACCTGTGTGTTATCTCTCAAATGATCTACCCTCCGCTGGAAGTTTAGCATTTGTGTATTGTGGGGAGACAGTAGATGACAAGACTGTAACTCCCAGGAAGCCCTCTTTCATTAACACCGCCAACAGGCCTCCCTGCACTCGTCCAAATACATCTGTGCAGCATCTCTCAAATGATGCACCCTCTCCTGGGAGTTTAGCATTTGAGTAATGAGGGGAGTCAGCAAGTCACATGACTACTACTACCAGGAGACCCTCTCTCTATAACACAACCCAACAGGCCTCTCTCCATATCTCCAAATACACTTGTGTGTCATTTACGCAAATGATGTACCTTACCCTAGGGATTAGCATTTGTGTATTGTGGGTAATCAGCAAGTGACATGAATACAACTACCAGGAGGCCCTCTTTCGGTAACAGAACCAACTGGCTTCCCTGCACTTGTCCAAATACACCTGTGTCATCTCTCATATGATGTACCCTCCCCTGGGATTTTAGCATTTGTGTATTGTGGGGCGTCAGCAATTGGTATGACTACAACTATCTGTTACCCTTCTTTCTGTAAGACAATCCAACAGGCCTATCTGCAGTTGTTCAAATACACCTGTGTGTCATCTCTCAAATGATGTACCCTTCCTATGGTGTTTAGCATTTGTGTGTTGTGGGGAGTAATTAAGTGACATGACTACATGTATCAGGAGGCCCTCTTTCTGGAAGGCATAAGGACTCCCTGCACTTGTCCAAATACACCTGTGTGTCATCTCTCACATGATTTTCCCTCCCCTCAGAGTTTAACATTTGTGCATTGTGGGCAGTCAGCAACTGGCATGACTACAACTACGAGGAGGACCTCTTTCAGTAACAGAAACCAACAGGCCTCCCTGCAATTGCCCAAATATACCTGTGCATCATCTCTCAAATGTTGTACCCTCCCCTGGGACTTTAGCATTGTGGAGTGTGGGGAGTGAGCAACTGGAATGATGACAACTACCAGGAGGCCCTCTTTGGGTGACACAACCACCAGGCCTCCCTGTACTTGTCCAAATACGCCTTTATGTCTGCTCTCAAATTATGTACCTTCCCCAGGGAGTTTAGCATTTGTGTAATGTGGGAAGTCAGCAAGTGGCATGACTACAACTGCAAGGAACCCCTCTTTCAGTAACACAAATCAAGAGGCCTCGGTGCAGTTGTCCAAACACACCTGTGGGTAGTATCTCAAATGAGGTACCCACCCCAGGGAGTTTAACATTTGTGTACTGTTGGGGAATCAGTAAGTGGCATGACTACAACTGCCGGGAGGCCTTCTTCCAGTATCACAACCAGCAGGCCTCTCTGCCCTTGTCCAAATACACCCGTGTGTCATCTCTAAAATTATGTACCCTCCCCTGTGAGTTATGCATTTGTGTACTGTGGGGAGTCAGAAAGTGACATGACTTCAACCTACCAGGAGGCCCTCTTTCAGTAATACAATTCAACAGGCCTCCCTGCACTTGTTAAAATACACCAGTGTGCCATCCCTCAAATGGGTTATCCTTCACTGGGAGTTTGGCAGTTGTGTAGTATAGGGAGTCAGTAAGTGAATTGACTAGAACTGCCAGGAGGCCCTCTTTCTATAACCCAAAACAGCAGGTCTCCCTGCATTTGTCAAAATACACCTGTGTCTCATCTCTCAAAAGATGTACCCTCCCCTGTGAGTTTAGCATTTGCGTATTGTGGGAAGTCATCAAGTGACATGACTACAACTACCAGGATGCAATCTTCTTGTAACACAACCAACAGACCACCTTGCACTTGTTGAAATACACCTGTGTGTCATCTCTCAAATGATGTACCCTCCATTGGGAGTATAGCATTTGCGTAATGTGGGGAGGCAGGAAGTGTGATGACTATAAATACCAGGAGGCCCTCTTTTAGTAGCTCAACCCTACAGGTCTTCTTGCACTTGTCCAAATGCACCTCTGTGTCATCACTCAAACGATGTACCCTCCCCTAGGAGTTTAGCATTTGTTTAATGTGGGAGTCAGCAAGTGACATGGCTTCAACTACCAGGAGACCCTCTTTCAGTAATGCAAACCAACAGGCTTTCCAGCATTTGTCCAAATACACCTGTGTTTCATCTCTCAAATGATGTACCCTCCCCTGCGAGTTTAGCAATTGTGTGGTGTGGGGAGTTAGCAAGTGACATGGCTACAACTTCCAGGAGGCCCTCTCTATGGCCAGCTGTATGGCTCACTAGAGGAGGAGGTAACTACCTCATTCGCGTATTTGACTCTGTGCAACACCACCCTTTACTTCCTCACAGGCTACAATGTTCCTCTCAGTCCAGTTAGTTATTTGAGTGCCTGTTGTCACACTCTGTGGTCCGTACAGGTTGTCTTGTGTGGATCCCTGTTTATTTCAAATGACTATTGTGTTGGGTGATGTGTTTTAACCACTAGATCCTCTTTGATTGTCTATCATATGTCTATGGAAGTGAACTTTCCAGACAAACCATGATACATGTGATGATCTGATGATGGTAAATGACTCAGTAAATGTATTGGCATTACAGCATGAGCTATGTATGTATACTGCTTGAGTCAGTTGGGAATGTTTGTAGCAATGTGTGAAGTTCCACTAATAACTTGGCAAACTGTAGTATGCCAACAAAGTAAATCTCATAGATTCCTTCAAAGTGGCCTGATTTCACATATAGGATGGCCACAGGATGTATTGTCATCATTGAAGTGATGGAAATGTGATGGCCATGTAGATTCTGTATGCTGAGCCTGAAGAGGGCAAGGCCAGTTAAAGCCTTTTCACAGTATGGGACATAGCCTAGTCTGGTGCGCAGTGACTGTGACCATGAAACAGAGGAACTGGGCCCACTCACTGTAGACCTTCAGATACTTGGATGCAACCAAAAATGAGTCTTCATAAGCAAAGTTTGGCCTGAATGCTTTTACGTTGACTACATTAGGAATGGGGATTGAGGTAGCTACCTGACCTGCATCTCATTTCCATTGACCCTCATTATCAATGTGTGATAATGGCTTATGACAGGCCCCTTAGACCCACAGGTCTGTTGTCACCTTTCCATAAGTCATGTTTGTATAGTTCAGGTTTAGTGAACAGATGAAAAACGCACAGTTTATATAGTTGGTTAATTCAGGGGAAATCATGACATGTGAATTTCTAGCTTTGTAACATGCAACTAATCCCAACAAACATACCTTGCGACGTTGGATGTCATCTCTTTCAGAGTGCACATATGGTAACAGACGTCTCCTGTGATATCAGTACACACCACACAAACCCACTCAGAAGTGGTATGAGATTGTGTTAGATAGGCAACGTGTTAACACATCCACAGAGAAGAAGTTTTCAGTGACACCCATGCCAGCCCTTTCATTGTCACCTAAATCTTAGGGTGTAGTCGGTTACATGGTAGTTGCCTGTATGAACTGTCTGCAGCAAGTAATTGTGCCTGAATGTTAAGGTGTCTGTACAATCATGCATAAGTAGTTTACCCTTCAGACGGTCACAATGTTGTGTTGTGTGTCATTGTAGCTCACATCACAGAACAGGTTGCGCGGGCCTGGGCTACATGATGTCAGTGGGCTTGCTTAGTCAGTGTAGACTATGACAATGGTTGAGGATAGTCAACAAGTGACTCCAAAAGTATGTATTTCTATCCCTGTACACATCACCATGTGTGCTTTACACATGTAATGTGTTGCCAATTACAAAATGCTTGTGCTATGTGTTGCCAAGATGTGTATTAGACAACCAGGCAACCATTAAAACAATGAAATAGTGACCTATTCATTTGTTGATTGCATCCATTCAGGTCAACGCCCATCAGAAACAAGGGATTTGGAGAGCCATTGCCTGAAAGGTGTGGACCCTGGGGGTCCACTGCCTGCAAAGAGTGTACTGTGGGAAAAGGTGGGAGGACCTGAGATGCTGGGCCTGGAAAATCACCGAGGTCCAGCTGGGGCTCTCTTTCCGATGTGGGCATGGCGCATGCTGGACCCTGACCCTGCTGATGGCTTACATACTGGTGGTGGCCAACACCGAGCTTGATGAGTGTTGGAGGGGAGCACAGCAGCAACAAGAGGGTGCATCCATGGTAGATTCCTGTCTGTTATATTTGCCAGGTTGATGTGTTAGTGGCAGCTATCGCCCCATGAATACTGGAGATGGCCCAAGTGCATTACACAAGATGAGCTGTTTGTGTAGGTATGATGGTTGGTGCATGCTTATCTGCCTTGCCTATTGTCCGAGTTACCAGGGACACAGCAGAGTACAGTCCACTACTGATATACTCTCTTGGGCAGACACATGGCTGAGAATAGTGGTCAATCACCTCATGTTGTTTCATGCTGTGGGTGTCATCCCCAACATAAAACAACATGAGGGAATAGATCATTGTACTCCATTAAGTGTTTGCTCAAGTGAGCATATTGGCATCTGTATCCAACATGCCACTGGTTTTCAGTGTGTCAAGAATACTGGTGCCTCACTACTGTCTCTCATGTGATGGTAGCCATCATACATGTGACATGACATACATTGTCCTTTGTGTACAGACAGTGACCATTACTTTCACTTGGTAAGTGGTGAATGCCCAGTTACATGATTTGGGTGACATCACTTTTGGCAACAGTATTTCTGCCTACTTCTTAGCATGTGTACCTTGCACTTTTGTAGTTTCATTCCCACTACTGTTTCATACATGTACTACCTGCCTTCATGGGATGATGTTTGATGCCATCACATATGAATGCATGCCAAAATCTATTTGAAAATATTTGTGTATGATGGATATACAGTTCATGTGGTACCACAGAGAGGAGTGTGTTGACATTGTGTGTTGGGTCACACATACCCTAAGTCGTTACTCCATGTCATTTCTCATGAACAATTGCAGGTGCAATGACGGACATGACAGGCAGACCTACAGCATTTACTCCCAATGTCCATTTCCATGCCATTGATGCAGAATCATTTGGCTACATACTTGGCACATGTCAATTGTTGTATGTTCATTTTCTCGACTGTTGACATGCATCGGAAAATAAAATGCAGAAATTTTGGAATCATATCGGAATGTGTGTCTGAATTTCAGTGTGAAAATGTTTACAGTTCATGTAGCATGCACTCATCTGGTGTAGCAAATGCTGGAGGCACTTTGGAGGACCTTGTGGCTGAGGGCTACTGTACATTTTGGTAATGTTTTGTGATCAAAGCTGTTGTTCAAGTGTGAAGAGGCACATGGAATGACCCTATTTGTATTTGTGATTTCAGCATCATCCTAGGCAAGAGGAGGAGACAGGGCCGACATCAGTGGGAAAGCATCTGGCCACGGTACCTCTAGTCATGAGACAACAGACACAGAGGGACCCTGTGGCCCAGAAGGTGAGAGGGCTGCCACAGCTCCATTTCATCATCTTCAGAGTCGATCTCCAGTGGACACTCCCTAGTGATGGCAGAACACTCAGGACCTGCTCCTGTTCCATCCTTGTCTACCCCCCCAGTTAAATCTCCACCCTGTCTGCTGTCTCCCATCCAGTTGTCCGGGCCCTCTTTCCCAAAAGGGTAACCATCTCCTTTGTGCCAGGCACTCCACCCCCTGCCCCTGAAGCCACTGCTGCCCTGCATGAGGAGGCTATTGACCTCCTGAGGAACACCTCTATGGGTCAAACTGCATTCTGAATGCCATCCAGGTGCAGGGCACTCAGCTCCAACAGGTAGTTGCATATCTAGAAGCCATTCATAATGCTATGTCTGCCCCACAGATATATTTTCAGGCTCTGGCCTCCTTCCTCATGCTTGCCTCCCACCCCCCCCCCCTACAGTCCTACCCCCTTCCCTATCCAAATTCCTTATTCCCATAGCTGTTCAAAGCACACTCACACATACGCATGCACACACCTCAGCAGCCTCAAGCATCACATGAAAACACAAACACCACAAAACACACAAACACACAAGCACTCAACAGTCACTCACCCCATTCACAGCCACCACCACATCCACTACACCCCCAGTCACCACCCAACACACACCGACAGAACCACCACTCTCACCATATCCGCAGATACCACCTCAACACCCCCTGGCTCAGCCACCGCTCACCCCATATCCCAGACACCACCCCAACACACACTGACAAAGCCACAACTCCCACCATACCTCCAGATAGCACCCTAACACCACAGACCCAGTCACCAATCACCCCATATTCCCAGATACCACCCCAACACACACAGACACACCTACCACATCCACTATACCCCCAGACACCACCCCAACACACTGACACAGCCACCACTCCCACTGTACCCCCAGACACCACCACAACACTCCCATTCACAGCCACCAACATATCCACTACACCCCCAGACACCACCCCAACACACACTGATAAAGCCACCACTCCCACCATACCCCCACATACCACCCCAACATACACCGACACAGCCACTACTACCACCCCATGCCCAGACACCACCACAAAATCCCCAGACCCAGCCACAGTCACCCCATATCACGAGATACTTTTCCTACACACCAACACAACCACCACCACCACCATACCTCCAGACACCTCCCAACACTCACAGACCAGACACATCTCACCCCATGGTCCCAGATACCACTGAAACACATAGATACACCCATCACATCCACCATACCCCCAGACACCACCTCAACACACACAGACACACCCACCACTCCCACCTTACCCATCACATCCCAGCCCACCAAGAAATGCAAACTCCCACCCTCTCACATGCAACAGACACAAACCAACACACAAACATACTTCAGACACACACACATCAGCACCAACAACACACAAAGCCACAGCAGACACAGGCACTTCCTCAACTTCTCAACCCCTAATCCCACCTGCACACCTTCCTAATTTTTCCAAAGAAAGATTCCTGTTAGGCCTTGCCCTTACTACTGTGAAATTCCCCACCTCCCAGACCCAAAAGGATCCCACCCACTGTGGCAACCCATCCCTTCCACATCTAACTCCTTCCCGGTGACACATGCCTCCACCCCTTGGATCCAGCCATACCCCACCCATACCCAAGAAGAGACACAACCCTCACAAAGTAAAGCCCGTCCCTCCCAAAACCAAACCCACCCATCCTAATCCTGACCCCACCCAAGGGTGATCATTGAGGTGCCTGGACTGCCCATTAGATCCTCTTTCGTGTGGAGGTTCCTGTGGCAGTGATTAGTGAGGCAAGTTTTGGAGCACAGCAGTGTGATATGCACCTGTTTTCATGGACTGGCCATTGGCCTTCACTCCATTTTTGGTGTTTTGTCAATAAAGGTAATTTTTAGTTGTGCTAAACATTGGTCCTGCCATTGCTTTTCTACTTTTTTGATGTTCATGTATAATGTGTGAAATATGACTACAGTTGTGTTTGTTAAACCTTGATTAATGATCCATTTGATGTACTGGTGAAGATCTGATTTTGGAACCAGTGCTGGAGTCATCCAGGACATTGGGAGATGTTGGATGGATATGTGGGATGTAATCTAATTTGGGTGGCATTGCATTGGGTGTTGTTTCATATGGTAAGTATCTCAATTTGGCTTGGCCATGATTAACATTTATTGGGTTTCATTTCTCCCCCTGATGTAGATTGGGCATTTGTATCAAGTGTGCAGGCTAGAGGTTTGTTCCTCCACACATGGATGATGTTCAATTGTGCTATCTTCCTCTACAATTTAATGGACATGTGTCCATTTTGATGTATGAGCCTTACACCTACTTTATCTAACTGTGTGACCCATGCTGTTACTGTTGTATTTGCTGTCTAGAATTGCACTTACACCTTTCCACATGGGCATAACACTTGGTAATGCTAGTTGTTGTCCCTGATATTCTTCAGGTCACAGTTCATGTGCAAATAGTGGTTTAGAGGCATGTACAAAGTGGAATGTGTCCCAGAGCTGCAGCCTTCCTGGGGTCCCCTGATGCCACCACACCTATTGTATGGGGATTGTTTACATTGTGTGCTTTGGATATTTGTAACAACAATTATTCTTCATCCAATATACCTTACATTCTCTTGCAATGTGGATTTATATGTGTGAGTCCATTACAAGGATGTTGCAGAGGAGGTTTGTTTGGGTTCAATGACACACTCATACAGATGTATCTGTTATGTCATGACAGGCCATGAGAATTTAACAATGTGAGAGTGTCACTTCAATTTTCAGGTGTGAGTTGATGAGGATCTGCTGTTGTGTGATACTATGGTGGTCATTACAACCCTGGCGGTCGGTGTTAAAGCGTCGGTAAAACTGCCAACAGGCCGGCGATAAACAGAATGGAATCACGACCGTGGCGGAAACTGCCAACATAGACAGCCACTTTAACACTTCGACTGCCAAGGCGGTACAAACAAACACCGCGGCGGTAACCGCCAACAGACAGGCGGAAGACAAGGTTACACCCACTGTATTACAACAGTCCAATCCGAACCTTTTCCGGGGCGGATTCACTGCGAACAAAAACACGGCGGAAACAGGACTTGGAAGGGAAAACGCTCACCTCTACACACCCCACGAGGAATCAGGACGCCATGGAACCCGAGCTCCAGATACTCCCAGCCTTTATTTTCCTGCTTCTCTACCAGGAACAACAAAGACGGCGGCGAAGACCACGGTGAGTAATGCACCTACGACACGGGGAGAGGGGAGGGAAAAAAGAGTGACACACACACGCAACACGCAACACTCCCACCCCCACCCCTACACTCACCCACTACAACACACACACAAGTACATGTTGATACATTACATTAGCAACCCCCCCTGGAAGAAGGCATGGACAAAAGGAAATGAGTCGAACGTTTGTAATCTATTCAAATACAGTAGTCAAAAATATATACATAAATATATATATATTTACACTATAAACAAATGTATACACCAAGAATAGAAGTCCAAGGTATTCCACCATCATAGTCCGTGGACCACTGGGCCCAAAATGCATGGGCAAGGCCCATATTCAATACCCGATCAAAACGGAGAGAACGCTGCTGGGGCATCAGATAGAAATAGGGAGGGCACTTCTGCCGGATGAGTGCACGACGCCAGATCCACGAGAGGGCTCCATGCCCACTGCTGTATCCTGGGGAGTGCAAAGCCACAGTCTCTCAAGTCTCTCCAGTGGGTGGTTTGCCCACTGCTTTATCCTGGGGAGTGCAAAGCCACAGTCTCTCAAGTCTCTCAAGTGGGTGGTTTGCCACTGCTTTAACCTGGGGAGTGCAAAGCCACAGTCTCTCAAGTCTCTCCAGTGGGTGGTTTGCCCACTGCTTTATCCTGGGGAGCGCAAAGCCACAGTCTCACAAGTCTCTCCAGTGGGTGGTTTGCCCACTGCTTTATCCTGGGGAGTGCAAAGCCACAGTCTCTCAAGTCTCTCCAGTGGGTGGTTTGCCCACTGCTTTATCCTGGGGAGTGCAAGGCCAGAGTCTCTCAAGTCTCTCAAGTGGGTGGTTTGCCCACTCCTTTATCCTGGGGAGTGCAAAGCCACAGTCTCTCAAGTCTCTCAAGTGGGTGGTTTGCCCACTGCTTTATCCTGAGGCGTGCAAAGCCACAGTCTCTCAAGTGGATGTCAATCTCCACTGGTTCTGGAGGGGGCTTTGTGCCCAGAGTGCTTCATCCTGCTAAGGACAGAGGTAGTGGATGCCTTACTCCACTGGTTCTGGAGGGGGCCTTGTGCCCAGAGTGCTTCATCCTGCCAAGGACAGAGGTAGTGGATGCCTTACTCCACTGGTTCTGGAGGGGGCTTTGTGCCCAGAGTGCTTCATCCTGCCAAGGACAGAGGTAGTGGATGTAAATCTACACTGGTTCTGGAGGGGGCTTTGTGCCCAGAGTGCTTCATCCTGCCAAGGACAGAGGTAGTGGATGTAAATCTCCACTGGTTCTGGAGAGGGCTTTGTGCCCAGAGTGCTTCATCCTGCCAAGGACTGAGGTAGTGGATGCCTTACTCCACTGGTTCTGGAGGGGGCTTTGTGCCCAGAGTGCTTCATCCTGCCAAGGACAGAGGTAGTGGATGCCTTACTCCACTGGTTCTGGAGGGGGCCTTGTACCCAGAGTGCTTCATCCTGCCAAGGACAGAGGTAGTGGATGTAAATCTCCACTGGTTCTGGAGGGGGCTTTGTGCCCAGAGTGCTTCATCCTGCCAAGGACAGAGGTAGTGGATGCCTTACTCCACTGGTTCTGGAGTGGGCCTAGTGCCCAGAGTGCTTCATCCTGCCAAGGACAGAGGTAGTGGATGCCTTACTCCACTGGTTCTGGAGGGGGCCTTGTGCCCAGAGTGCTTCATCCTGCCAAGGACAGAGGTAGTGGATTTAAATCTCCACTGGTTCTGGAGGGGGCTTTGTGCCCAGAGTGCTTCATCCTGCCAAGGACAGAGGTAGTGGATGTAAATCTCCACTGGTTCTGGAGGGGGCTTTGTGCCCAGAGTGCTTCATCCTGCCAAGGACTGAGGTAGTGGATGCCGTACTCCACTGGTTCTGGAGGGGACTTTGTGCCCAGAGTGCTTCATCCTGCCAAGGACAGAGGTAGTGGATGCCTTACTCCACTGATTCGGAAGGGGGCTTTGTGCCTAGAGTGCTTCATCCTGCCAAGGACAGAGGTAGTGGATGTAAATCTCCACTGGTTCTGGAGGGGGCTTTGTGCCCAGAGTGCTTCATCCTGCCAAGGACTGAGGTAGTGGATGCCGTACTCCACTGGTTCTGGAGGGGACTTTGTGCCCAGAGTGCTTCATCCTGCCAAGGACAGAGGTAGTGGATTTAAATCTCCACTGGTTCTGGAGGGGGCTTTGTGCCAAGAGTGCTTCACCCTACCAAGGACAGAGGTAGTGGATGTAAATCTCCACTGGTTCTGGAGGGGGCTTTGTGCCCAGAGTGCTTCATCCTGCCAAGGACAGAGGTAGTGGATGCCTTACTCCACTGGTTCTGGAGGGGGCCTAGTGCCCAGAGTGCTTCATCCTGCCAAGGACAGAGGTAGTGGATGCCTTACTCCACTGGTTCTGGAGGGGGCCTTGTGCCCAGAGTGCTTCATCCTGCCAAGGACAGAGGTAGTGGATTTAAATCCCCACTGGTTCTGGAGGGGGCTTTGTGCCCAGAGTGCTTCATCCTGCCAAGGACAGAGGTAGTGGATGTAAATCTCCACTGGTTCTGGAGGGGGCTTTGTGCCCAGAGTGCTTCATCCTGCCAAGGACTGAGGTAGTGGATGCCTTACTTCACTGGTTCTGGAGGGGGCCTTGTGCCCAGAGGTCTTCATCCTGCCAAGGACAGAGGTAGTGGATGCCTTACTCCACTGGTTCGGAAGGGGGATTTGTGCCCAGAGTGCTTCATCCTGCCAAGGACAGAGGTAGTGGATGTAAATCTCCACTGGTTCTGGAGGGGGCTTTGTGCCCAGAGTGCTTCATCGTGCCAAGGACAGAGGTAGTGGATGTAAATCTCCACTGGTTCTGGAGGGGGCTTTGTGCCCAGAGTGCTTCATCCTGCCAAGGACTGAGGTAGTGGATGCCTTACTCCACTGGTTCTGGAGGGGACTTTGTGCCCAGAGTGCTTCATCCTGCCAAGGACTCAGGTAGTGGATTTAAATCTCCACTGGTTCTGGAGGGGGCTTTGTGCCCAGAGTGCTTCATCCTGCCAAGGATAGAGGTAGTGGATGTAAATCTCCACTGGTTCTGGAGGGGGCTTTGTGCCCAGAGTGCTTCATCCTGCCAAGGACTGAGGTAGTGGATGCCTTACTTCACTGGTTCTGGAGGGGGCCTTGTGCCCAGAGGTCTTCATCCTGCCAAGGACAGAGGTAGTGGATGTCTTACTCCACTGGTTCGGAAGGGGGCTTTGTGCCCAGAGTGCTTCATCCTGCCAAGGACAGAGGTAGTGGATGTAAATCTCCACTGGTTCTGGAGGGGGCTTTGTGCCCAGAGTGCTTCATCCTGCCAAGGACAGAGGTAGTGGATGTAAATCTCCACTGGTTCTGGAGGGGGCTTTGTGCCCAGAGTGCTTCATCCTGCCAAGGACTGACGTAGTGGATGCCTTACTCCACTGGTTCTGGAGGGGACTTTGTGCCCAGAGTGCTTCATCCTGCCAAGGACAGAGGCAGTGGATGTAAATCTCCACTGGTTCTGGAGGGGACTTTGTGCCCAGAGTGCTTCATCCTGCCAAGGACAGAGGTAGTGGATTCAAATCCCCACTGGTTCTGGAGGGGGCTTTGTGCCCAGAGTGCTTCATCCTGTCAAGGACAGAGGTAGTGGATGTAAATCTCCACTGGTTCTGGAGGGGGCTTTGTGCCCAGAGTGCATCATCCTGCCAAGGACTGAGGTAGTGGATGCCTTACTTCACTGGTTCTGGAGGGGGCCTTGTGCCCAGAGGTCTTTATCCTGCCAAGGACAGAGGTAGTGGATGCCTTACTCCACTGGTTCGGAAGGGGGCTTTGTTCCCAGAGTGCTTCATCCTGCCAAGGACAGAGGTAGTGGATGTGAATCTCCACTGGTTCTGGACGGGGCTTTGTGCCCAGAGTGCTTCATCCTGCCAAGGACAGAGGTAGTGGATGCCTTACTCCACTGGTTCTGGAGGGGGCCTAGTGCCCAGAGTGCTTCATCCTGCCAAGGACAGAGGTAGTGGATGCCTTACTCCACTGGTTCTGGAGGGGGCCTTGTGCCCAGAGTGCTTCATCCTGCCAAGGAGAGAGGTAGTGGATTGAAATCTCCACTGGTTCTGGAGGGGGCTTTGTGCCCAGTGTGCTTCATCCTGCCAAGGACAGAGGTAGTGGATGTACATCTCCACTGGTTCTGGAGGGGGCTTTGTGCCCAGAGTGCTTCATCCTGCCAAGGACTGAGGTAGTGGATGCCTTACTTCACTGGTTCTGGAGGGGGCCTTGTGCCCAGAGGGCTTCATCCTGCCAAGGACAGAGGTAGTGGATGCCTTACTCCACTGGTTCGGAAGGGGGCTTTGTGCCCAGAGTGCTTCATCCTGCCAAGGACAGAGGTAGTGGATGCCTTACTCCACTGGTTCGGAAGGGGGCTTTGTGCCCAGAGTGCTTCATCCTGCCAAGGACAGAGGTAGTGGATGTAAATCTCCACTGGTTCTGGAGGGGGCTTTGCGCCCAGAGTGCTTCATCCTGCCAAGGACAGAGGTAGTGGATGCCTTACTCCACTGGTTCTGGAGGGGGCCTAGTGCCCAGAGTGCTTCATCCTGCCAAGGACAGAGGTAGTGGATGCCTTACTCCACTGGTTCTGGAGGGGGCCTTGTGCAGAGAGTGCTTCATCCTGCCAAGGAGAGAGGTAGTGGATTGAAATCTCCACTGGTTCTGGAGGGGGCTTTGTGCCCAGAGTGCTTCATCCTGCCAAGGACAGGGGTAGTGGATGTAAATCTCCACTGGTTCTGGAGGGGGCTTTGTGTCCAGAGTGCTTCATCCTGCCAAGGACTGAGGTAGTGGATGCCTTACTTCACTGGTTCTGGAGGGGGCCTTGTGCCCAGAGGTCTTCATCCTGCCAAGGACAGAGGTAGTGGATGCCTTACTCCACTGGTTCGGAAGGGGGCTTTGTGCCCAGAGTGCTTCATCCTGCCAAGGACAGAGGTAGTGGATGTAAATCTCCACTGATTCTGGAGGGGGCTTTGTGCCCAGAGTGCTTCATCCTGCCAAGGACAGAGGTAGTGGATGTAAATCTCCACTGGTTCTTTAGGGGGCTTTGTGCCCAGAGTGCTTCACCCTGCCAAGGACTGAGGTAGTGGATGCCTTACTCCACTGGTGCTGGAGGGGACTTTGTGCCCAGAGTGCTTCATCCTGCCAAGGACTGAGGTAGTGGATTTAAATCTCCACTGGTTCTGGAGGGGGCTTTGTGCCCAGAGTGCTTCATCCTGCCAAGGATAGAGGTAGTGGATGTAAATCTCCACTGGTTCTGGAGGAGGCTTTGTGCCCAGAGTGCTTCATCCTGCCAAGGACTGAGGTAGTGGATGCCTTACTTCACTGGTTCTGGAGGGGGCCTTGTGCCCAGAGGTCTTCATCCTGCCAAGGACAGAGGTAGTGGATTTAAATCTCCACTGGTTCTGGAGGGGGCTTTGTGCCCAGAGTGCTTCATCCTGCCAAGGACAGAGGTAGTGGATGTAAATCTCCACTGGTTCTGGAGGGGGCTTTGTGCCCAGAGTGCTTCACCCTGCCAAGGACTGAGGTAGTGGATGCCTTACTCCACTGGTTCTGGAGGGGACTTTGTGCCCAGAGTGCTTCATCCTGCCAAGGACAGAGGTAGTGGATGTAAATCTCCACTGGTTCTGGAGGGGACTTTGTGCCCAGAGTGCTTCATCCTGCCAAGGACAGAGGTAGTGGATTTAAATCTCCACTGGTTCTGGAGGGGGCTTTGTGCCCAGAGTGCTTCATCCTGTCAAGGACAGAGGTAGTGGATGTAAATCTCCACTGGTTCTGGAGGGGGCTTTGTGCCCAGAGTGCTTCATCCTGCCAAGGACTGAGGTAGTGGATGCCTTACTTCACTGGTTCTGGAGGGGGCCTTGTGCCCAGAGGTCTTCATCCTGCCAAGGACAGAGGTAGTGGATGCCTTACTCCACTGGTTCGGAAGGGGGCTTTGTGCCCAGGGTGCTTCATCCTGCCAAGGACAGAGGTAGTGGATGTAAATCTCCACTGGTTCTGGAGGGGGCTTTGTGCCCAGAGTGCTTCATCCTGCCAAGGACTGAGGTAGTGGATGCCTTACTCCACTGGTTCTGGAGGGGGCTTTGTGCCCAGAGTGCTTCATCCTGCCAAGGACAGAGGTAGTGGATGTAAATCTCCACTGGTTCTGGAGGGGGCTTTGTGCCCAGAGTGCTTCATCCTGCTAAGGACTGAGGTAGTGGATGCCGTACTCCACTGGTTCTGGAGGGGACTTTGTGCCCAGAGTGCTTCATCCTGCCAAGGACAGAGGTAGTGGATTTAAATCTCCACTGGTTCTGGAGGGGGCTTTGTGCCCAGAGTGCTTCATCCTACCAAGGACAGAGGTAGTGGATGTAAATCTCCACTGGTTCTGGAGGGGGCTTTGTGCCCAGAGTGCTTCATCCTGCCAAGGACTGAGGTAGTGGATGCCTTACTTCACTGGTTCTGGAGGGGGCCTTGTGCCCAGAGGTCTTCATCCTGCCAAGGACAGAGGTGGTGGATGCCTTACTCCACTGGTTCGGAAGGGGGCTTTGTGCCCATAGTGCTTCATCCTGCCAAGGACAGAGGTAGTGGATGTAAATCTCCACTGGTTCTGGAGGGGGCTTTGTACCCAGAGTGCTTCATCCTGCCAAGGACAGAGGTAGTGGATGCCTTACTCCACTGGTTCTGGAGAGGGCCTAGTGCCCAGAGTGCTTCATCCTGCCAAGGACAGAGGTAGTGGATGCCTTACTCCACTGGTTCTGGAGGGGGCCTTGTGCCCAGAGTGCTTCATCCTGCCAAGGAAAGAGGTAGTGGATTTAAATCTCCACTGGTTCTGGAGGGGGCTTTGTGCCCAGAGTGCTTCATCCTGCCAAGGACAGAGGTAGTGGATGTAAATCTCCACTGGTTCTGGAGGGGGCTTTGTGCCCAGAGTGCTTCATCCTGCCAAGGACTGAGGTAGTGGATGCCTTACTTCACTGGTTCTGGAGGGGGCCTTGTGCCCAGAGGTCTTCATCCTGCCAAGGACAGAGGTAGTGGATGCCTTACTCCACTGGTTCGGAAGGGGGCTTTGTGCCCAGAGTGCTTCATCCTGCCAAGGACAGAGGTAGTGGATGTAAATCTCCACTGGTTCTGGAGGGGGCTTTGTGCCCAGAGTGCTATATCCTGCCAAGGACAGAGGTAGTGGATGCCTTACTCCACTGGTTCTGGAGGGGGCTTTGTGCCCAGAGTGCTTCATCCTGCCAAGGACAGAGGTAGTGGATGCCTTACTCCACTGGTTCTGGATGGGGCCTAGTGCCCAGAGTGCTTCATCCTGCCAAGGAGAGAGGTAGTGGATTTAAATCTCCACTGGTTCTGGAGGGGGCTTTGTGCCCAGAGTGCTTCATCCTGCCAAGGACAGAGGTAGTGGATGTAAATCTCCACTGGTTCTGGAGGGGGCTTTGTGCCCAGAGTGCTTCATCCTGCCAAGGACTGAGGTAGTGGATGCCTTACTTCACTGGTTCTGGAGGGTGGCCTTGTGCCCAGAGGTCTTCATCCTGCCAAGGACAGAGGTAGTGGATGTCTTACTCCACTGGTTCGGAAGGGGGCTTTGTGCCCAGAGTGCTTCATCCTGCCAAGGACAGAGGTAGTGGATGTAAATCTCCACTGGTTCTGGAGGGGACTTTTTGCCCAGAGTGCTTCTTCCTGCCAAGGACAGAGGTAGTGGATGTAAATCTCCACTGGTTCTGGAGGGGGCTTTGTGCCCAGAGTGCTTCATCCTGCCAAGGACTGAGGTAGTGGATGCCGTACTCCACTGGTTCTGGAGGGGACTTTGTGCCCAGAGTGCTTCATCCTGCCAAGGACAGAGGTAGTGGATGTAAATCTCCACTGGTTCTGGAGGGGACTTTGTGCCCAGAGTGCTTCATCCTGCCAAGGACAGAGGTAGTGGATTTAAATCTCCACTGGTTCTGGAGGGGGCTTTGTGCCCAGAGTGCTTCATCCTGTCAAGGACAGAGTTAGTGGATGTAAATCTCCACTGGTTCTGGAGGGGGATTTGTGCCCAGAGTGCTTCATCCTGCCAAGGACTGAGGTAGTGGATGCCTTACTTCACTGGTTCTGGAGGGGGCCTTGTGCCCAGAGGTGTTCATCCTGCCAAGGACAGAGGTAGTGGATGCCTTACTCCACTGGTTCGGAAGGGGGCTTTGTGCCCAGAGTGCTTCATCCTGCCAAGGACAGAGGTAGTGGATGTAAATCTCCACTGGTTCTGGAGGGGGCTTTGTGCCCAGAGTGCTTCATCCTGCCAAGGACAGAGGTAGTGGATGCCTTACTCCACTGGTTCTGGAGGGGGCCTAGTGCCCAGAGTGCTTCATCCTGCCAAGGACAGAGGTAGTGGATGCCTTACTCCACTGGTTCTGGAGGGGGCCTTGTGCCCAGAGTGCTTCATCCTGCCAACGAGAGAGGTAGTGGATTTAAATCTCCACTGGTTCTGGAGGGGGCTTTGTGCCCAGAGTGCTTCATCCTGCCAAGGACAGAGGTAGTGGATGTAAATCTCCACTGGTTCTGGAGGGGGCTTTGTGCCCAGAGTGCTTCACCCTGCCAAGGACTGAGGTAGTGGATGCCTTACTCCACTGGTTCTGGAGGGGACTTTGTGCCCAGAGTGATTCATCCTGCCAAGGACTGAGGTAGTGGATTTAAATCTCCACTGGTTCTGGAGGGGGCTTTGTGCCCAGAGTGCTTCATCCTGCCAAGGACTGAGGTAGTGGATGTCTTTCTCCACTGGTTCTGGAGGGGGCCTTCTGCCCAGAGTGCTCCACATGCAGTGTGGCCGGTCCCATTTCCTCACATGGGTGTGTGTGCCACGAGCTTGCCTACGAACAGGTAGCATGATATGCCATGGAGGCAGAGACATTTCCCACCCTGCTGCGGCTTCTCCTTCCACCTGCAGGTGCAAACAGTGATGAAAGTCATGCCTCATGGAAGCTGGGCAGGGTCCAGAAAGTCTCCTCCAGCCTCGGACTGCTGACCACTGGGGATGGTAGCCATGTCAGCAGTGGTGCCACTGTCCGAGCACATTGCGGGGCTGGTGGCGGTGCTTGCGGCGGTGTCTGTGGCGGCGGTGCTGGCGGTGGTGCATATGTTAGCACCTGTTGAGGTACACAGCAGGATGTCTCCTGCAGCCTCGGACGGCTTACCACTGGGGTAGATGCTGGAGACTGTTGCTGAGGCTGCAGATGTGCAGGTGGCGGTGTAGGTGGCTGTGCAGGTGGCGGTGCTGGTGGCTGTGCAGGTTGTGGTGTTCGCCGGCATACAGGTTGGTGTAGTCGTTGACAGAAGGAGTGACACTAGTCCCTCAGTCGGTGCCACCATGCCCTGTCCGGACCTGCTTTTCTGCTTTTGTCCCTTCCCCACCTTTGATGGTGCCGCAGGCGTCTTGCCACTGTCCCCTTTAGTTTTGGTGGAGCACTTGGTGGCTGGTAGGTGCAGCTTCTCCCTCCTGGATGTGGGCACCTTCTTCACCTTGGCAGGTGGCGGAATGTCCTTGGACTTGCAAGGTGGCACACTGGCAGCCCTGAGGGGTGGCACACTCGATGACCCCGCAGTTGCTGGCACCACTGTGTCTGGGGATTTGGTGGCTGAGGTGGTAGGCTGGGACCTGGAAAGCCTGGCCCTAGGGGAAGGCCGGGGGGCGAGGTGAAGGGAAGAGGTCAAAGTTTGGCAGGAAAAGTTTTTTAGACACACTGGGACAGGAAGATGGAGGGGGTTTGGGAGTGGAGGAAGAGGTAGTGGTTGTAGGAGGTGTACGTTTGCTAAATTTGGGTGAAGGTGCATGGGCCGGAGGCTGTTGTGAGGTGGATGGCTGTTGGGTGGGTGTGTGCCTGCGTTTGTGTACTTTGGGAGGGGGGCTCACAGACACACGGGGAGAGAACACTGGGGATGTGTGAATGGTAGTGGGGGTGGTGAGTGCACGTGAGCGGTGTGTGGTGATGGGCGTGCTGGTGATGGAGGTAGTGGCTGAGGATGTAGTGCATGCAGGTGTGAGTGGAGATGAGACAGGGAAGGAGGAGGGGGACGTGGAGGAGGGGGACACAGTGGAGGCAGTGGCTGTTGCTGTGTCTGCATGGGGATGGTGCTTGTGTGAGTGCTTGTGGGATGTGTGGTGCTTATGTTTTCCATGTCCACTTTTGTGTGTTGATGAGTGTGCATGCTGGTCTGATGGTGAGCTTGGGATAGGCTGAGGTACAGGGGATTGGGTCTGGGTGGAGGAAGTTGGAGGGGGGAGGCTGGACACAGGGACAATGGCTGTCATCAGTGCTGAGGCAAGAGCCTGAAATGCTCTCTGTTGGGCCGCTTGCCCAGAATGAATGCCCTCCAGGTATGCATTTGTTTGTTGCAAATGCCTATCAACAACCTGGATGGCATTCAAAATGGTAGATTGCCCAACAGTGAGGGATCTCAGGAGGTCAATAGCCTCCTCACTGAGGGCAGCAAGGCTGACTGGGGCAGGAGCTGAGGTGCCTGGGGCGAAGGAGATTCCCACCCTCCTGGGTGAGCGGGCATGGGACACACGCTGGGCGGCTGCTGGGAGTGCGGTGCTGGTAGGGGGGGTGGCGGCTGTACCTGTTGATGCAGTGGGCACAGAGGTGCCCGCCACCGCAAGGGAGCTCCCATCAGAGGAGGAGTCGCTGTCACTGGTGTATGCTCCTGTCCCCGTCGTGGAGCTCCCCTCACCCTCTGTCCCACTGGTGGCTTCAGACTCCGTTGCTTCACCCTCCAGGGCCAAGTGGGTTGCAGCTCCCTCCTGCTCCAGTGCCACTGCTCGGCCGCTAGATGATGCTATTGCACGCAAGAACAGGTAGACAAAACAAAAAAGGGGGTGGAGACAGAAGAAACACACATTCAGTGCATGCAACACCACTAACGTTGGCGGACACAACACACAGGAGGCAGCCCTCTGAACTAAGCCATGCACTAACAGTTCCTAGCAAATTCACCTGCCCATGAGGGACGAGGCCTAAGCCCAATTGCTGCACACCTGGAAGCCACAGGAGCCTGACTAGGTGTAGATGGCTATTACCAGTAGTGGGGTTGTGGTGCCACAGAGCCTGCCTACCAAGTTCGCCCTGGCCTAGGGGAACCCAGAGCCCACATCCCCCACCCAGACACCTCGTAATGTGCACAGAGTCAGCTGAATTAGAGTGTACTCACCCCCTTGTGGCTGCTGTGATGCCCTCAAGCGCCCATCCAACTCCGGATAGGCCACCGCCAGGATCCGGTACATCAGGGGCGTCATGGTGCGACGGGCACCCCTTCCACGTTAGGAGGCCATCCCCAGCTGGGCCTCCGCCGTCTTCTTGCTCCAGCGGCACAGGTCCTCCCATCTTTTATGGCAGTGGGTGCTCCGTCTATGGTAGACCCCCAGGATCGGGACGTCCTTGGCGATGGCACGCCAAATACCCTTCTTCTGGTGGGTGCTGACGTAGAGGAAAAGTGAAGTAAAAATGGCTGTTTCTAGCCCGTACGTTTCATCTCATGCATTGCCAAACACCTCCCACACTGGCCCTGCCATACATACACACACAATCCTGACATGCTGGCCTGTCACCCTCCCGACCCTCTTCCATCCACGACACTCCTTACACTCAGGTGCCATCCACCATGCTCAACAGTGTGCTCACCTGTTTGTCTGGAGGACCGTACAGTTGCGTGTACTGGGGGAGGACCCCATCCACCAGTTTCTCCAACTCCTCCGAAGTGAAGGCAGGGGCCCTTTCCCCAGACACTGTAGCCATCGTCGCTTCCAGACACAGGTCACAGCAGCACTTGCAGTGTAGGTCCTCTCCTGTTGAAGGACAGGTATCAAGTGATTGAACAGAGAGAAAATGGCGGTGACATCCGCGGCTGTGCGTACCGTCACTGCCGGCGTACATCGTCATTGGCTCCTGGGACCCATAGGGCCCAATGTTAACCAATGCTGAATTGCTCTGCGGTCTTCGACCGCCCACCACAACGGTGTACAATGCCAGCGCAGTTACCTCATTTCCCCTTCTCCCACCTTACAGGTCAGGCAGCCGCCATTTCAGGGGACCACATGGGATGGAAAAAAACTGTGTCACCCCTATCTAGGCCTGGAATACAGACAGATACCGGCATATTGCGATTTTCCAACGTTTTAGCAAATAACACATTGTGATACCTAAGTGTTGGATGACCCTCTGCTCGCTGTTCTCCTCCATAGGGCACGTCTGCTGGGGCAGGTGATGAGTTGGCGGCATCCTCCGGTGTACAGACTCCTGGTGGACCTGTCGACAATGGAAGAGAGACACATCATTATCACATACAGACTTGATTGTGCAACAATACTGGAACTGTGTGCCCAGTTGGAGCCAGACCTGATTTTATCTATCCGACATCCCATTGGAATCCCCCCTCTAGTGCAGGTTCTCTTTGCACTCCATTTCCTGGCCAGTGGGTCTTTTCAAACAACAGTGGCCATGGCATCAGGGATGTCCCAGTCAATGTTCTCTAACCTGTTGTCTTGAGTGTTATCTGCCCTGCTGAAACACATGCCTCCTGTCCACTAGCACCGGCGGAGGTGGAGGGCTGTACATCCACCAGGCTAGTGTCAGGGGCCCGCTGGTGTGCCACTGTGTCCCTCCTAGTGTTGAGAAGGTCTGCCAGCACCCCTGCAATGGTGACCAGGGTGGTGTTGATGGACTTCAAGTCCTCCCTGATCCCCAGGTAGTGTTCCTCCTGCAGCCGCTGGGTCTCCTGAAACTTGGCCAGTACCGTGCACATGGTCTCCTGGGAATGGTGGTAAGCTCCCATGATGTTGGAGAGTGCCTCGTGGAGAGTGGGTTCCCTGGGCCTGTCCTCCCCCTGTCGCACAACTGTCCTCCCTGTTATCCTGTGCCTCTGTCCCCGAACCGTGTGCCGACTGCCACTGCCCCCGGGTCCCTGATCATCCTGTGTTAGTGGGGTTGCCTGGGTTCCCTGTAGTGGTGGACACACTGCTGATTGACGTGTCCTGGGGACAAAGGGATGGGCCCGCTGGGTGGGTGCTGTGGTGGTGTTTCCTGAGGGGGGAGGTTCAGTGGTGGTTTGTGACTGTGTCAGGGGAACCGACTGTCCCGAGGTCCCTGATGGGCCGGGCTGGTCATCTTGATCCAGGCGTGCAGAGCTGCTATCGTCATTGTGGGCCTCTTCTGTGGGGGGACTGGATATGTCTGGCACCTCCTGTTCGGTGACGTTGGGTATGGGTCCTGTTGGGGTGTAAATGCATAGTTATTGTATCTGTGTGTGCCATCTTGTGCAATGGGTGAGTTACCCTCTACTCCTGTGCTTGCATTATTGCCGTGGCCCTTGTGTGATTTGTGATTTTGGGGCATGAGTGAGTCTCTCTATTGGAAATGCTTTGGTGATGGGTGTCCATGCATTGGTGTTACATGCAGGGCTTGAATTTGGGATGTGTGGGTTGTGTTAGTGGGGTATCTGTGGGTTGCTGGGGTAATGGGTGTGAGGGTGAGGGTGGGAGTATGTGATGGCATGCAGGTGGGGTGGGGTGGATGAAGTAGTAAAGATTTGCCTTACTACAGTCCAGTCCTCCTGCTACTCCTGCGAGGCCCTCAGGATGCATGATCGCCAAGACTTGCTCCTCCCATGTTGTTAGTTGTGGGGGAGTAGGTGGGGGTCCACCGCCAGTCCTCTGTACAGCAATCTGGTGTCTGGATACCACGGAACGTACCGCAGGTCGTTCCACCTCTTTCTGATGTCATCCTGTGTTCTTGGATGCTGTCCCACTGCATTGACCTTGTTGACAATTCTCTGCCATAGCTCCATCTTCCTTGCAATGGAGGTCTGCAGCACCTGTGATCCGAATAGCTGTGGCTCTACCCGGACAATTTCCTCCACCATGACCCTGAGCTCCTCCTCAGAGAACCTAGGGTGTCTTTGAGGTGCCATGATGTGGTGTGGGTGATGAGTGAGGTGGTGTCTTTTGTGATGTGTGAGGGGATGTGTTGGTGTGTGTTGTTTGACGTGCGTGGATGTTGTATGAGTGATGTTGTTATGTGTCTGTGGATGCTGGTGTTGTGTTAGGTAGTCTCTCTCTCTGGCCGTCTTTCAGAATTTTGGTTGTAAGGGTTTGTGGGTGAAGTGGGTGTGTGTTTTATATTGGATTGGGTTTGTGGGTGTGGTGTGTGTATGTGTGTCAGGTGTGTGTATTTTGAATTGTCCAATGTGGTTGTGTTTTGTAAATGTGTGTGTATTTTGAGTGTGGCGGTGTGTACCGCCAATGGAATACCACGGTTGAAAGACTGCTGTGTTGATTTGTGGGTCGTGATAGTGTGGGTGTATTCCTGTTGGCGTGATGGTGTAGGTTTTGGTATCGCAAGTTTATCACTGACCATTGGTGTGGCAGACTTGTGTGGGTGTCTGTATTGTGGCTGATTCCGAGCTGTGAGTCGTAATACCTGTAGCGGAATTCCGCTACCGCAACGGTATGTTGGCGGTCTTCTGCACGGTGGAAAGAGGGATTTACCGTCAGGGTTGTAATGAGGGCCTTAGTCTTTAAATTTGATTGAAGGTTTGTTAAAGATGATTTAAATATTTCTAGGCAACCTTCTGAGGTGGCAATTGCAATTATGAGAAATAAAGCATATATTTTCACATGGTTAGACTCGACCAGTTGCTGTCTTGTTGATGTTCTAAAATGAAGTTTGAAAATGAAATTGAGCTTTGGAATCTATCTGCAGATTACCAAACAATAAGTATACAATGTTCATATGCACACCTTGGTGACTGAAAACAATATACTCCTTCCACCAAGAAACCTCTATATCCCACCACAAAGATGAACGCTGTGTACTAAACGCCAAGATATTGCCAATTTTTCTATGCTTAATGAATATTTGGTATTTATGATGTGTTCAAAATGGGTTTCCTTTTCGTACATGAATTGCTAACCCTTCAGCAGCAATAAAAGCATCTACTACACCTGTTATCTTTTTATTTGTTTCCCACGTTCTGCTGTTTATTTTGCATGCTGATATTTTGTTTTCATACAATAAATTAGTGAAGCACTAGCATGTGTATAACAGAGAGATATACGATTTAAAAAAATGACATTTTAATGTAAGTTAGTGAGGCATTGGCGTAAATCACCCAGCTATCACAAGAAAGGTTTGCCTCAGACTTCTTTCGGAATAAATACACCTTGTATCCATCAATGCGCCATATCTATCAAGTCTGGGAATATCATATGAACACATAGAAGTTAATAATGGCTCAACCGCCATATCATAAAGTTTTAACTTGCCATGTGATATCTCAAATCTTAAGTACAAAACAGGGATGTACTAAAAGGATCATTGGAAATGATAGGCTGCATTCTTCTAAGTGTTCACTGGTGGCAGTGTAGTTTAATGCTTCCCCTGCTAATTGAAAGTTAACTCTCTTCAGCAAATGGCTTTACTATATACCTACTATAATATTTTCATGATTACTGTAAGGAAATGGTAATTGATACTTTACTCACATGTGATTATGGGCTTTAAACAGTTGTTATATCATAATGGTCCTGTTAGAATAATGGAAATAGATCATTTGAATGGGAGATTATGGGTGGTAAATGGCTGCTACACACCATGGGCATGGTATTTTACTTAGCTCTCTTGGATAATGGCCATAATGAATTCTCCATGGGGGATGATAGGTGATAAACTGCTGTTGTATACACTGGCCACTGTAGTGTAGTCATGTGTGTTGAAGAAATAGGCATACTTCTTTTTTTTAAAATGGGGATGATGGAGTTGAATGGCTGGTACATGCACCTGTCACTGTCATTTTGAAAATATTAAAGGTAAGAGGGCATAGCTGTGTTCTTCATGAGGGATTATGGGTGTTACATAACCATTCAATATATTTAGAAATATATTAGGATTGTTCAAGTTAGGGAATAGAGATAGGGATTTTCTAAATTGGGAATGATTGGCATTAAATGGCTTTCACATATACCTACCACAGAATTTTCATGATTACTGTAAGGTAATGGTAATAGCTAGTTTACACGGAAGAAATGATGGGCATTAAACAGCTGTTATAATTGTCCTGTTAGGAAAATGGAAATAGATAATGTTAAAGAGGAACTTTTGAGGGGTAAATGGCTGTTACATACCCTGGGCATGCTAATTTACATAGCCCTCTTGGGATAATGACCATAATGATTTCTAAATGGGTGTTAAATAGGTGTGGGTAGAGCTTGCAGAGTTCTGTGACATGGAATTCCACAAAGCAGGTCAAAAACTCTGTGAGTTCTGTGGAATTCCGTCAGCGAGAGGAATTGCTAGACGAGCCCGTTCATGCTATGTTTTTCACATTCAGGAGACCGTTGCACATTCTTGTGGTGAAAACAGCATGCAAATGCACCAAAAGGTTAGGATGTGCGCATCCATTTTGTTTTCCTTCTGTTTCTCTGTGTATAGTGCTGGGGCTCACTTAATCTATCCTTAATCTTTTCTATACCACCCTTATCTAAATCAGTCACCCCTCATTCTCTTTTATTGCATTGGTGAGTGTCTTTGTGTTTGTGTATTTTAAGTTTTGTAAACATTTTGGGGGTCATTCCAACCCTGGCGGTCGGTGTTAAAGCGGCGGCCAACCCGCCAACAGGCAGGCGGTGCAAAAAATGGAATACTGACCCTGGCGGGAACCGCCAACACAGACCGCCACTTTAACACTCCGACCGCCACGGCGGGACAAACAAACAGCGCGGCGGTCACCGCCAACAGACAGGCGGCAGACAATGTACCGCCCACCCTATCACAACTCACCAATCCGCCACCTTTTCCGGGGTGGGAGCCCCGCCGATAAAAACACGGCGGAAACAGACTACGAACGGGAAAACGCTCACCCTACACACTCCACGAGGAATCTGGACAGCATGGAACCAGAACTACACATCCTACCAACAATTGTCTACCTGCTCCTCTACCAGGAGCACGAACGCCGGCGCAGAAGACAACGGTGAGTACTGCACCTACGACACAGGGGAGGGGGGAGGAGAAAAGAATACGGGCACACACATACGCGACACACCCCCCCCACCCAACTACCTACACCCCAATGCAGAGCAACAACTCAGAGTGACACCCCCCAAACCCCACGGAAGAATGCAAAGACAAAATATTATGTTATTGGAATTCAAATATATTGTAAGGCTAAGTAAATAAGTAAGTCGAACATCCCATAACTATATACACATATGTAAATTGTCCAGTCAAAATTGGCTTTCTGTCATTGTACGTGGGCCAATGGTCCTCAACACATGGGCAAAGCCCACACATGAGACCCGAATCCATTGGAGAGAACACTGCAGGGGCATCAGATAGGAAAACTACAGGCACCTCAGGGGGAAGGGAAGGGGGGGCACCTCAGCCACATGAGTCCACGACGCCAGATCCACGAGGGGCCTCCATGGCCACTGTTCAATCCTGGGGAGTGCAAAGCCACAGTCTCTCAAGTCCCTACAGTGGGTGGCTTGCCCACTGTTCAATCCTGGGGAGTGCAAAGCCACAGTCTCACAAGTCCCTACAGTGGGTGGCTTTCCCACTGTGCCATCCTGGGGAGTGCAAAGCCACAGTCTCACAAGTCCCTACAATGGGTGGCTTGCCCACTGTGCCATACTGGGGAGTGCAAAGCCACAGTCTCTCAAGTCCCTACAGTGGGTGGCTTGCCCACTGTGCCATTCTGGGGAGTGCAAATCCACAGTCTCTCAAGTCCCTACAGTGGGTGGCTTGCCCACTGTGCCATCCTGGGGAGTGCAAAGCCACAGTCTCACAAGTCCCTACAGTGGGTGGCTTGCCCACTGTTACATCCTGGGGAGTGCAAAGCCACAGTCTCACAAGTCTTTTCAGTGGGTGGTTTGCCCACTGTGCCATCCTGGGGAGTGCAAAGCCACAGTCTCTCAAGTCCCTACAGTGGGTGGCTTGCCCACTGTTCAATCCTGGGGAGTGAAAAGCCACAGTCTCACAAGTATTTTCAGTGGGTGATTTGCCCACTATGCCATCCTGGGGAGTGCAAAGCCACAGTCTCACAAGTGGATGACAGACTCCAGCGGTACTGGAGAAGTCTTGGTGCCCGAGTGTATCGTGCAGCCCTGTCCGACACGGATCCGGGCCTGCCCCTTCTGCCAATGTGTCAGCGGTGCTTGAGTTGAAGGGCCCAGCGGAGCGGTGCTTGAGAGGAAGGGCCCAGCGGGGCGGTGCTTGAGTTGAAGGGCCCAGCGGAGCGGTGCTTGAGAGGAAGGGCCCAGCGGAGCGGTGCAGAGACGGCGGTGCCCAGCGGAGCAGTGCTTGAGAGGAAGGGCCCAGCGGAGCGGTGCTTGAGAGGAAGTGCCCAGCGGAGCGGTGCTTGAGTTGAAGGGCCCAGCGGAGCAGTGCTTGAGAGGAAGGGCCCAGCGGAGCGGTGCTTGAGAGGAAGGGCCCAGCGGAGCAGTGCTTGAGAGGAAGGGCCCAGTGGAGCGGTGCTTGAGTTGAAGGGCCCAGCGGAGCGGTGCTTGTCTTGAAGGGCCCTGTTCAGCGGTTCTTGAGACGGCGGTGCCCTGTTCAGCGGTGCTTGTCTTGAAGGGCCCTGTTCAGCGGTTCTTGAGACGGCGGTGCCCTGTTCAGCGGTGCTTGTATTGAAGGGCCCTGTTCAGCGGTTCTTGAGACGGCGGTGCCCTGTTCAGCGGTGCTTGTCTTGAAGGGCCCTGTTCAGCGGTTCTTGAGACGGCGGTGCCCTTTTCAGCAGTGCTTGTCATGGAGGGCCCTGTTCAGCGGTTCTTGAGACGGCGGGGCCCTGTTCAGCGGTGCTTGTCTTGAAGGGCCCTGTTCAGCGGTGCTTGTCTTGAAGGGACCTGTTCAGCGGTTCTTGAGACGGCGGTGCCCTGTTCAGCGGTGCTTGTCTTGGAGGGCCCTGTTCAGCGGTTCTTGAGACGGCGGTGCCCTGTTCAGCGGTGCTTGTCTTGAAGGGCCCTGTTCAGCGGTTCTTGAGACGGCGGTGCCCTGTTCAGCGGTGCTTGTCTTGAAGGGCCCTGTTCAGTGGTTCTTCAGATGTGTCTCCAGGGCACCAGATCTGGCCAATATATGGTGTTCACTCGCCATCCGACTTCTCGCTTGCGGGGCCCTCCTGTGCTGGTGTCCCGTGCCCGTGGGTGTCCTCCTTCACCCCCGGAATGGGTCTGGTGGGGCCCTCCTGAGCAGCTCGCCTGCTGCCGGACTTGTCGGCCGTGCTGCCCTTGCCATCCTTGCCTGATCCTCTGTGTCCCTTGCCTCCCTGTGGAGATGTGCCAGGTGGCACCCCACTTCCTGACGGTGCCAGGGTGGTGCCTGTGGAGGCTGCCGTCTCTGTCCTCTCGCGCCGGCCCTTGCCTTTTTTGGATTTCTTCCCAGGGGGTGGGCTGGCTGTCCCTTTGCTGCTGGCCGATGTAGCTGCCCTCGAAGGTGGTGGACTCCAATATCCCTGGACTATGGTCCTTGTAGGTCCAGGGCTTGTGGTGGCTGAGGTGCTGATTGGACTTTTACGAGATGGAGGGGGTGGGTCAGGTGATGGAAAGAGGTTAAGGTTGGAGAGGAAAAACTTTTTAGGAGCAATGGGAAGGGTAGGTGCAGTGGGTATGGGAGTGGAGGAAGAGGATTTGGTTGTAGGAGAGTCAAGTGTGCTGTCGTTGGGTGCAGGTGCTTGTGACGGAGGCTGTCGTGAGGTGGATGGCTGTTGGGTGGGTGGCTGCCTGCGTTTGTGTGGTTTGGAAGAGGGGGTGACAGACACACTGGGAGAGGACACAGGGGACGTGTAAATGGCAGTGGGGGGGTGACTGCACGTGTGCGGAGTGTTCTGGTGGGTGTGCTGGTGATGGATTTAGTGGCTGATGAAGTGGTGCATGCAAGTGTGAGTGGAGATGTCACAGGGAGGGAGGATGGAGACGAGGAGGAGGGGGACACAGAGGAGGCAGTGGCTGTTGGTATGTCTGCATGTGGATGTTGCTTGTGTGAATGCTTGTGGGATGTGTGGTGCTTATGTTTGGATGAGCTGACCTTGGGTGTGGAGGTGTGTGCAGGCTGGTCTGTAGGTGTGTCTGGGATAGGCAGAGGAACAGGGGAGTGGGACTGGGTGGAGAGAGTTGAAGGAGGGAGGCAGGAGACAGGGACAATGGCTGCCGTCAGTGCTGAGGCCAGAGCGTTGAACGATCGCTGATGGGCAGCCTGACCCGAATGAATGCCCTCCAGGTATGCATTGCTCCGATGCACCTCCCTTTCCACCCCCTGCATGGCATTCAAAAGGGTAGACTGCCCAACAATGAGCGTCCGGAGGAGGTCAATGACCTCCTCACTGAGGGCAGCGGGGTAACTGGGGCAGGGCCTGAGGTGCCTGGGGCGAAGGAGATGCCCGCCTTGGTGTGCGAGCGGGCACGGGGCGAACGCTGAGGGGCTGCTTGCAGGGCGGAGCTGGTGCGCTGGGTGGCGGCTGTACCTGTTGTTGCGGTGGGCACGGATGTTGCCGCCACCACATGGGAGCTCCCTTCTGAGGACGTGTCGGTGTCGCTGATGTCTCCACGTGTCCCCGTTGTGAAGCCCCCCTCGCCCTCCGTCTCACTGGTGAAATCAGAGCCCGTTGCATGGCCCTCGGGGCCATGTGAGATGCAGCTCCCTCGTGCTCCAATGCCACTTCTCCTCCGCCAGATGATGCTAATGCACACATGAACAGGAAGAGCAGACAAAAAAAGGGGGGGGTAGAAATAAAGACATGTTGAGTGCATGCATTGGCAACACAGTTGGCGGAGAGGACAGACACAGAAGCCCCCTGCACTACGCTGCGCACTTGGGGTACACTACTCAATCAGTGAGACTTGGCCTACAAGCCAATGGACGACATCTGCACACATAGGTGACACGAGGCCATGGATAGCTGTACTTGGCACCCTACAGGGGTGGAGGGCGGGGGCACAGGACCATGCCTTACGAAGGGGACTAGCCTACAGAAATCGCCCTGGCCTAGGGATACCCACATCCCTCCTCCCCCACCCAGACACCTCCACTGCGCGCTAAGATAGCAGAATGTGCTTGTACTCCCCTTGTGTCTGCTGTGATGTCCTCACGCGCCCATCCAAATCTGGGTAGGCCACCGCCAGGATCTGAGACATCAGGGGGGTCAATAGACGAGTGGCACCCCTCCTACGTTGGGAGGCCATCCCCAGCAGAGCCTCCGCGGTCTTTCTGCTCCGCGGCGGATGTCCTCCCACCTCTTGCGGCAGTGGGTGCCCCGTCTGTTGTGGACCCCCAGGGTCCAGACGTCCTTGGCGATGGCACGCCAAATGTCGACTTTCTGATGGGCGCTGACCTATGTGACACGTACAGGGAGAGAAAACAAAATATCAACATTTTCTGCATGCTCGATGTGAGTGTCCCCCCATCCCCACCCTTGCCATGTGGCACATGCTCTCATCTGTCGTTTGATGCATGCCTCATACGCTCCCCTTCGCACCTTCGTTCATTCACCCCACTCAACCCAGGCATTGGCCACAAAGCATGGTCCCAGTGTACTAACCTGTTGGTCTGGAGGACCGTAGAGTACCGCATACTGGGGGAGGACCCCATCCACGAGTTTCTCCAATTCTTCAGAAGTGAAGGCAGGGGCCCTTTCCCCAGTCGCAGCAGCCATTGTCTCTTCTAGACCGAGGTCACAGCAGCACTTGCAGTATAGGTCCTCTCCTGTGGATGATCAGGTCTCGAGTGATTAAGCTGAGAGAAAATGGCGGTCATGCCCGCGGCGGTGCGTACCGCGACCGCCGGCGCACTTCGTCATTGGCTCCTGAAACCCATATGGTTCTATGTTAACCAATGCGGCTTTGCACCGCGGTCTTCGACCGCCTACCGCCACGGTGTGCCACGCCAGCGCATTGACCTCACATCCCATTGTCACACTTCACAGGTCAGGCAGCCGCCATTTCAAGGGCCCACATGCCTTAATTTCTACTGCGTCACACAGGCCTAGGCCTTGCATTGCTACTCATACAAGCCATTTAATGCATAGCGAATCGTGTACTGTGCAAGCTGTGGGAACGTACCTGTGGTTTGCTTGACTCTGTGCTCCATGTTGTCCTTCCTAGGCACCATCCGCTGGGACTTGCGAGGAGATGGAGGAATGTTCCTGTGTACAGACCGCTGGTGGACCTGTCGACAATGGAAGAAAAACATGTCATACTGACATACAGACTTGACCGAGCCACTATACAGGAACTGTCTGCCCAGCTGGAGCCAGACCTGATGTCACCCATTCGCCAACCCACAGGGATTCCCCCTCTGGTGCAGGTTCTGTCAGTACTCCATTTTTTGGCAAGTGGGTCATTTCAAACAACAGTGGCCATTTCATCAGGGATGTCTCAGCCTATGTTTTCTAAGGTTTTGTCCAGAGTGTTGTCTGCCCTGATGAAATACATGCAGAGCTACATTGTTTTCCCTGAGGTGGGCGATTTGGCTACAGTGAAGGGTGATTTCTATGCCCTTGGACATATTCCCAACATCATTGGTGCCATTGATGGGACCCATGTGGCTTTGGTTCCCCCCAGTGAAAGTGAACAGGTGTACAGGAACAGAAAAAGTTATAATTCTATGAATGTCCAGGTGGTCTGTTTGGCTGACCAGTACATCTCCCATGTAAATGGCAAGTTCCCTGGGTCAGTGCATGACGCGTACATCATGCAAAATAGCAGCATCCCTTATGTGATGGAACAGCTACAGAGACACCGTGTGTGGCTAATTGGTGACTCTGGTTACCCCAACCTGTCGTGGCTACTGACCCCAGTGAGGAATCCCCGGACCAGGGCAGAGGAACAGTACAATGAGGCCCATGGGCGGACTAGGAGGGTGATCGAGCGGACCTTCGGCCTCCTGAAGGCCAGGTTTAGGTGCATGCATATGACAGGTGGATCCCTAATGTACTCACCGAAGAAGGTGTGCCAGATCATTGTGGCCTGCTGTATGCTTCACAACCTGGCTTTGCGATGCCAGGTGCCTTTCCTGCAGGAGGATGGTCCAGAGGGTGGTGTTGTGGCAGCTGTGGAGCCTGTGGAGAGTGAAGAGGTGGAAGACGACGGGGACGACACAGACAACAGGGACACAGTGATACAACAGTATTTTCAATAACACACAGGTACGAATCAACACCGCCATTTTACATGTACTTACAGTCTCCTGCCTCTCTACTGTCTGAGTTTCCCCCCAGTTTATGTTAACTGAGTTGTGACTTTCCCTTCCGTTTTCTGAGATGTGGGCCCCACTGCGTGACCTCTGCTTTGTTTGCCCATGGACTACAGCTGTGTGACAGTGGTATGTTGTCATCACAATGCAACTGAACATTTTGGCACCGTTATGTCTAATACATTTGTTCAAAATATAAGCAGACTCCAGATAATTTTTGTGCAATAAGTGATTTTATTTAAATGCTAAATTTAGGGACATGCTTGAAAATCGGTGATGGGTGATGGTGGAGTAATGTCCATGGCAGAGTTCCGAATTTCAGTCTCACAGGTGCATTGTCCATATGCCTGTGGAAGGATGGAGCAGGGGCAGTTCAAGGTTTGACAGGGTGACAATGTGGGACAGTGGGATGACATCAGGGGGTATCCTTTGCTGGCGGGGGTCTTGGCATCCTACTCTGTCTTCTTCCTAGATCTCAGGTACCGCTTGCGGGGTGGTTCTTCTTCTGCAGGAGGTGGGGTTCTGGTGGCCTGTTGTTGTGTTGGGGCCTCCTGTCCACTAGCGCCGGCGGAGGTGGTAGGCCGTTCCTGGTCCATGCTAGTGACAGGGGCCCTTTGTGGTGCCACATGGTCCCGCAATGTGGTGACAATCTGGTTAAGAGCCACGACGATAGTCCCCATTGCGGAACTAATGGCTCGGAGTTCTTGCCTGAACCCCATGTACTGTTCCTCATGCAGTACCTGGATCTCCTGGAACCTGGCCAGTACCGTAGCCATCGTCTCCTGGGAGCGGTGGTATGCTCCCATGATGGAGGAGAGGGCCTCGTGGAGAGTGGGTTCCCTGGGCCTGTCGCCCCTCTGTCGCACAGCAGCCCTCCCAGTTCCCCTGTTTCCCTGGGCCTCTGTCCCCTGGACCGTGTGCCCACTACCACTGCCCCCAGGTCCCTGCTGTTGTTGGGGTGGTGGGTCAACCTGGGTGCCCTGTAGTGGTGGACACACCGCTGATTGACGTGTCCTGGAGACAGAGGCATAGGCCCGCTGGGTGGGAGCTGTGCTGGTGTTCCCAGAGGGGGGTAGGTCTGCTGTGGCCTGTGGCTGTGTGAGGGGAACCGACTGTCCCGAGGTCCCCGATGGGCCGGGCTGGTCATCTGGGTCCAGGGAGACAGAGCTGCTGTCATCACTGGGGCCCTCTTCTGGGGGTGGGATGGACATTTCTGGACCCTCCTGGGCGGTGTGGTGGCGTTCGGGTCCTGCAGGGGTATAAGAGTATGGTTATTGCTTCTGTGTGTGCCATAGTGTGCAATGGGTGGGTAGCCGTGTACCCCAGTGCTGGCATTCCCTTGTGGGGGCTGTTGTGACGGTGGCTTGTGGGGGAGATGGGTATGTGCAGTGGGCATGCTTTGGTGATGGGTGTCCATGCTTTGTGGACGCATGCAGGGCTAGGTGTTGGGATGGGTTGGTTGTGATGGTGAGCCATTTGCAAGGAGTTGGTGTGATGGGGGTGGGGGTGAGGGTGGGGGTATGATTTGGCATGCAGGTGGGGTGGGGGGAATGAAGTAGTGAAGATTTGACTTACCAGAGTCCATTCCTCCAGCTACTCCTGCGAGGCCCTCAGGATGCAGGATGTGCAAGACTTGCTCCTCCCATGCTGTAAATTCTGGGGGAGTAGGTGGGGGTCCGCCGCCAGTCTTCTGCACCGCAATGTTGTGCCTTGAAACCATGGAACGCACCTCCCCGTAGGTCGTTCCACCGCTTCCTGATATTGTCCCGATTTCGTGGATGCTGTCCCACAGCGTTGACCCTGTCCACTATTCTTTGCCATAGCTCCATCTTCCTGGCAATGGTGGTGTGCTGCACCTGTGTCCCGAAGAGCTGGGGCTCTACCCAAACTATTTCCTCCACCATGACCCTGAGTTCGGTGTCAGAAAACCTGGGGTGTCTTTGGGGTGCCATGGGGTGGTGTGGATGAGGTGTGGGGTGGTGTATATGTTGTAGAGTGTGGTGAGTGTGGTGGTGTATTGTGTTTTGTGCGTGGATATTGTGTGGGTGATGTTGTGATTTGCCTCTGTGTGATGGTGTACTCTATTCTGTGCTGTCTCTCTCTGGCCTTCAGTCGCAATTGTGGTCGTAAGGGTTTGTGGGTGATGTGGGTGTGTGTTTTATATTGTAATGGGTGTGTGGGAGTGGTGTGTGTATGTGTCTCAGGTGTGTGTATTTTGAATTGTCCAATGTGGCTGTGTTTTGTAAAAGTGTGTGTATTTTGAGCGCGGCGGTGTGTACCGCCAATGGAATACCGCGGTTGAAAACCGCTCCGGGGATTTGTGGGTCGGAATAGCATGGGCTTATTTCTGTGGCGTGACGGTGGAGGTTTGGTCATCCCCAGTTTTTCGCTGGTCGTTGGTGTGGCGGACTTTTGTTGTTGTCGGGTTTTTGGCGGTTTGCCAGTTGCGGGTCACAATGACCGTGGCGGTTTACCGCGACCGCGGCGGTGTTATGGCGGTCTTCTGACCGGCAGTAAGCGCCTTTTACCGCCGAGGTCAGAATGACCCCCTTTGTGTTTTTTTCATAATTTTTGAATACTGTCTTGCTTTTTTTCTTTTTTCTTTCTTTCTTTCTTTCTTTCTTTCTTTCTTTCTTTCTTTCTTTCTTTCTTTCTTTCTTTCTTTCTTTCTTTCCTTCCTTCTCTGGAAGAGCAGAGCGGCAGAGAGAGTGGTGGTGCTGGGGCAGCTGCTAGTGGAACACCTTGCAGTCATTAGGGCTGCCAAGGGGTACAGCCCCAACCCATTTTTACTGAGGTGGAGGTGGGAACACTTGTATTTTTGTGCAGCAACACCTCCCATCCATGCTGGCAGCAGGCCTGGAGCGGATATGCCATTGAAGAGTGTTGACTGCTCTGGGGGAGGGTGCACCAGTGTCAGCACTCTGAGGTTCAGCGAACCGAGGAGCAGCTGACCCACCATGGGGCGGACATACTGGATGGTGAGCTGGACCTGCTTGACCTGCTGGGCATTGAGGTGTTGGGGCTTGGTGATTAAATAATTATGTATTTGTTGTGTGTGTTCCACAGTGCTAAATTATTTTTCTAATAGCAGTGCTGACTCTCATAGGTAAATGAAATTTATGTTTTGACGAACAATATGTGAGAGCCAGTTTGAGCTAGACAGGTGCTCAGTCAGTGCTACCTAATTGTACTTGTTGCCGTGCGTTTGGGCTGAATATTTAAGAAGCCATGCAGACTGAGACTCCTCTGTCCTCTCACCAACAATAAGATAGTGGTAGGAGTAGTAAGTCATATCAGTGAGTTAGCACTCTCTTCTCAGTGCCTTTCTTCATGTAGCTTACGCAATCCCAATTGCAATCTCCCAGTGATGTGCAGTATGCATCTATGCATTGAAAAAAAGGGCGACTGAGTTGGCCCATCAAAGGTGGTTGAGAAACAATGAATATTCGTTGAATGCATTATGAATGCATTAGTAGTGGTCTGTAGTTGCAAATGTAGTTCAGGTTTAGGAAATTTGGAGTAGGCTTAGGTGTTGGAAATCAATAGGTCAACTCAAGTTGATACTAGTGCTATAGGCAATCTGGTTTAGAATAGTTCAATGTTACTGTGTTTGCCTTTGCCTGTCATTTTGTTTTGGGGGAGATTAACTGTAGCACTAATCTATTTTTTTATCTTCTTAATTTCTTACCTCAGCACCCAAGGGAAAGAAGAGGGTAAGATCTGAGGGGGTCCTGGAGAAGAGGGTGGCACCGCCTCCACCATTGTAGCAGCTGGTGGATCTGCTGGCCCCAGTAAGCCTTCCTGTTATATTTTTTATAATTCCCCCAACTTTCACATCTCGTCATTCAGAATATATATAGTTTTTTTTACTGTGCCTGTCTACCTTTTTATCATACTTATTTCTGTTCTAAGCTTTGTTAAATTCTTGTTTTCCCTGCATTTTTCTATTTTTCATGTTTCTGTGCTTGCTTCCTCTTGTCTGTACTACTATGTAGCTTTTTTCTGCTTTGGTACTAAGCATAGCTTTTCCTTCTCCCCTTATATATCTTGTGGGCTGGTACTGTACAACTAAGAGGATAGATTTTTAGTACAGGTAATCTACCAAGAAGATTGCATGCCCAAGCCGGAATTTCTATGCATGTTTGTGAAGGTTTAATTTTCCATGCTCATACTCAAACAGTAAAATAGTAAAACGAGAGATTGGCCATGGCCCTCCCATGTTGTGTGTATGTATTATTTATTTATACAATAGTATTCCATACCAGCACTTTCAATGACAGTACAACATGGCTGGAAAGTAGTATGAGGACAGCTCCATTGCAATTGCCAACCAAGACCTCACTATACGTCCTGGAGTGACCAAAAATTCCACCCCTTCATTGGGTTTCAGTGACTTAGGGCCAGATGTAGCAAGCCGTTTGCATGTCGCAAACTGTGAAAAATGCAGTTTGCGCCATGCAAACGGCCTCCCACGATGCTCATTCCCAAATTGCAAGTCAGTACCGACTCGCAATTTGGGAATGCGACTCGCAAATAGGAAGGGGTGTTCCCTTCATATTTGCGACTCGCATTGCAATTCAGACTTGCTTTGTGACCGTGAATGCGGTTGCAAAGCAACTCGCAGTTACCACCAGTGTCACACTGGTGGTAACTCATTCGCAAAAGGGAGGGGGTCCCCATGGGACCCCTTCCCCTTTGTGAATGTCGACAAAAATATTTTTTCAGAGCAGGCAGTGGTCCTATGGACCACTGCCTACTCTGAAAAAACTAAACCAAATGGTTTCGGTATTTTGTTCATTTTGCAACTCGTTTTCTTTTAAGGAAAACGGGCTGCAAAATGAAAAAAAAAACTGCTTTATTTAAAAAGCAGTCACAGACATGGAGGTCTGCTGACTTCAGCAGGCCACCATCCCTGTGAGTGCAGGGACTCGCTATGGGGTCGCAAAAAGCGACCCACTTCATTAATATTAATGAGGTGGGTCTTTGCGACCCCATAGCGAGTCGCAGAAGGTGTCTGAGACACCATTCTGCATATGCTTTTGCGAGTCTGAAATTGCGAGTCGCACCGACTCACAATTTCAGACTCGCAAAAGCATATCTTGCTACATCTGGCCCTTAGCTCTTCCCCTCAATTATAAAAGCTTTGCTGTTGACTTGACTACCTGGCTTTTCTAACATAGTTAACCAATTAAGGGCCAGATGAATCATTCTTTCCAATAGCGATTATCAAATTGCAATTTTTTGGGAATCGTAATTAAGTAATCGCATATTGGAATGTATGAAACTCCAGGAGTTTCATACAGCGATTCGCAAGGGGTCGCAAATGGACCTACTTCATTATTATTCATGAGGTAGGTCGCAATTTGCGACCCATTGCGAATGGCTGCAATCACAGGGATGGTGGCCTGCTGAGCTCTGCAGACCACCATGTCTGTGATTGCTTTTAAATAAAGCAATCTTTTTTTTTTTAAATGCAGCCCATTTTTCTTAAAGGAAAACAGGATGTGTTTAAAAAAGAAAAATGAAAAGTTTTCTTTTCATTTTTTTAAGAGTAGGCAGTGGTCCATGGGACCATTGTCTGCTCTTAAAAATGTTTTTGCATGCATTCACAAACCTTTGCTAATGGGTTACCACCAATTTGAAATTGGTGGTAACTGCGAATGTTTTGCAACCGCATTCATGCTCACAAAACAATCATACATACCTCTGCGAGTCGGTATTAGGAAGGGACGCCCTTGCCATACTCCTTCCTTATACCGAATCGGTACGTAATCGCAAATCCAATTTGCGATTCGTACAAGTTACCGAATCGCAAATTGGACTTGTTACATACCAAAATGCATTTTTGCAATTGCAAACGCCCTGTTGGGGCAATCAGAAAAATGTTTGATACATCTGGCCCAAAATTCCTAAAGTGAATGATAGAAGAAGATACAACTTTAGTGATCTATTACTGTTGCATTTTGTTGAATTAGTTCTTACAAAATAACAAATTGAGACACATCTGGCATCTAAAATGTGTAATGTTTTTTCTAGACAAAACGACCACCAGTGCAGGGGCCAGCAGCAGAAACAGTGTGCCGGACACAGCAGCGGTCTGAGTGGGAGGACTAGTGGCAGCAGCGATGGGCATTGGTAAGTCATATTGCTCTCCTATTAACAATTATTATTAAACACCCTGCTTTAGCAGCTACAGACGGGTTGAGTTCCTAATGGCATCTTCTGTATGCAACTCAGCAGACTAAAACTCCTAATGAACGGATGCTACAAATGATGGATTGATGGAAAAGGGAACAACGGATCGTTCAATAAAAGAAAAGTTGGGTGAAATGGTAATGAATGAAAGGATGTGTGGTGGGTGAAAGGATGTGTAGGTGGGTGATAGGAGATGCATGGGTCGGTGAAAGGATGGATGAAAGGGTGTATGGTTGAAAGGATGCCTGGGTGGGTGAATGGTGGATGGGTAATAGGATACTCAGGTGGGTTAAAGGATCAGTGGATGGTAACGATGCATGGGTAAATGGATGGATGTGTAAAAGGATGGTTGAAAGGGTGATAGGTGAGTGTATAGATAAGTGAATATATGGATGGATGGATTTGAATGGTGAAAGACTGTGTGAGAGAGAATGTAAAGCTTACATGATGGGTATCAAAGGGTGAAAAGAACAAGGAAAAGATGAATGGATAATTGCTTGAAACAAGAAATAAAGGATTTCTTCAGGAGAGGGGTGTGTTCACCTACTTCGCTTGGTTTGCTTGGTTATCAAAGCTTTGGTTTAAAGTGTGGTGAATTTTAATTTTCTTTCTACTGCCTTAACACACTTTTGTTGTTAAGCAAGGCAGATTTGTATCTTCCCACCCATAATCATTAATGGCCTCCCAGCCCATGGCATTTAGTCACCCATGCTACTATGACATAACCACAGTGTGGTTCAATTCAGCAGTACAATAGTGTAATGCAATGTGCATTTGCTTCACTTAATGCAGCATTTACAAAGTTGTCAATGTATTGCAAATTTTAAACAAGGTGTGTTTCCCTTCCCTCCCACTGCCCACTTTGCCACCTCTTAGTACTTCTGTCCTTTATCCTTTCCTAATTCCTGTCCCAGCCCACCAAAAAAACTTGAAAAGTCCCTTTTTGGCATGCACCACATTTATGTACAAGTGATTAATATTTCATGGCTTCATGGCTTTTTTAAAATGGATTCATGCCAGTTCAAATTTGAGCCTTTTGACATTTGTCAACTACAGTGAGGCATGTGTGGGTAAAACATGGCCTTGTCACTCTTAATCAGCCACATAAAATTTCATTGGCCCTAGGGGTCCAGCAATGTACTGTGACTGTCCCACTCTACTTTTTAACAATTGAGTGCACAGGTCACTGTTTACAATTTGCAATTTTCCTTTTTCTTTCTTGCTATAAGTACTATATGGTGAACATTTTTATGGTGGTGGTGGGAGTTGCAGCAGGCTAGTACACTAACGGGGAAGACATCACAAGCAAGGTTGCACTCCCACCTATGCGAACTCCAACACTGGGATTAGTCAATGGGTTATCCATTACTGTCAACTAGATTGAAAGAAAACAGAGAGTTAGTGGGTCAATTATATCATAACTTTAGGAAGACTGAGACCAGGCTACCACAATGAAATATGACACACAACAAAGAAGACCTGATTTGATAATAAAAACCAGCAATATCAACCTCTTCTGAGCAATAGAGAGCTAGTATTTAATTAAAACTAAATTTAGGAAATGAAATCCATGAGTCCGGAGAAATGAGTTCATAGTGAGGAGTGGAGTGGAGTGGACAAAGTTAAGTGTTTATGCAATACACTCATATGATGATGTTGGCGAATGATATGTGGGTGGGATACTGGGGCTGGTGTTGGCTATTGCTCAGGTAATAGAAGATCATGCAGTGAATTGGTGTCACTTTCACCACACCGCAATTGGGTGATGAATTTATAGTGTAAAATTATCACACCTCGATTAAAATCACATAGCCAGGAGAAAGAAGTCTAAGGGTTCGATGAATGGATGGTAAAGGATACTTAGAGAAAGGTGTGACAAGGACAAACATTACAAAAAGGAATAACAATATTCAAAGGGGAGCTGGCCAGTAAACCTTCATATATCTGTTTGGAAGAAAATGAAGGAATGAGCATGAGACAGTTCAGTTAAATGCATTGGAAATTACAAATTATAGAGGAGTAAAGTTAATCCACCCAGTTCTAAAAATGATGATTTTTAAAAGAAAAATTAGACTGTATTGCCAAAGTGGGCGGTGCATCTGCGTTCTTCTTGGAATGTCCGTCACTCTTGGGTACCTGGCTGACCCTGTCTGGTGTGTAAGCAGGAATGTTGAATTTTCACCAAGTTTCATTCTAGCATTAGAGGAGGAATCCTGCGTATTGAAAAACAGAAGCTGTATTGTAGAGTCAAAAGCCAGGAATGCAGCAAACACTGACTTAACAGCATTTCCAAAATCAACACACCTCTCTACAATCCACAGAGCTGAGTGAGTACTAGGCCTGAGCGACTTTATCATCATCATGGTTTCTCTTTGAAATCGATAACGTTGTTGTTCTAGCTGTTGAGGTGGTCCCACCATGAGTCCTTCCATCCTCCTCTTCTTGATTCTGAGTAACTCCGGCCCAATTCCAACCCAAGCGAGGTGGACTGCTGTGGCAGAATAAATAGAGAAACGAAATTGGAGTATTTTGTGTAGATCTGTGTTTGTTAACTAAAGCGACTGGTCTGTTCTCTGAAGAACCAGAAAAAAGGAACAGACCCTGCAAGTAAATTTTCTAAGTTGAAAGGCCAATCACCCTCAGGAAAAATGATCAGCCCCCAATCATTGCAATTTATTGAAATCAAGTTTAAAAAATTTGTTGAACACCCTCCCTCGCTGTTTGCCACCACATACATCATCAATCATAACTCACAATCAATCAATAATATATCATCACTCATTTGTGCAGTAGTTAGTAGTAACTTCTTCCAATTCGGGGGTAGATACAAAATTGTATGTTCTCTTTGATGCTAGCAAACCATTGGAATTTGGCATTGGCACTGGCAGTCTTTTAAATCAACGATCTTCTGGGTCAGCCGTGCTAGCTGATACAAAAAAAAGGATAGACAATGGCATGTGAGGAAGGTAGGGATTGTCTCCAATGTCCTGAAGGGAATGTGGAGGCTTCTTGGCTGCACACTGGTCCAACTCTGATCCAGCCATATATGTGATTGAAAAATGGAGGGCCAGCATAAATATGACATAAACATAATGTTCCACATGCTACAAATGTTTTTTTGCAAAGAAAGCAATTCAACAAGAAATAACTAATAGGTCTATGGTAGCACTGGCATACCCAGTCCAGGAAGTAGAGTTCATCCTCAAACTCAGGTGGTTCACCCATAAGTTAGTAACCTAACACTAACTTGATTCTGACCAATCATCCTCTTCCTTCTTCTGTGCTGTTTCAGGAATGGTGTAATCAGGTGGTGCATTACAAGCCAATCGAAAGACTAAACTCTCAACCAAGGCATGGGTTCTGGGTTTTCATTCACACATACAAGTTTGAACCTTTCAGAGACCTGTTTTTAGCTGCTCTTGTAGCAGGCGCAACAACAGGATAGCTTGGTCCATCGTGCTTTCCTCCATGCTAACTTCTAGTTTGAAAATCTTGAAAGGGAGTAGCATCTGTGTCAGACATTTGACTAGGCCCCATTTGTCTGCATCCATGGTCATAGCTTTAGCAATTGCATCACCTCCTCTTTGAAAGACATAGGCCTGAACCCTGCAGGCCCTATTAGGGCCTTAACATTGATGCCGGCTCCTAATGGAGCCGGCGCCAATGTGGCAGTGTGGCGGGGGCAGCAGCACCCGTCACTCATTACACTGCCCGTAATTCAGGCAGTGGAATGTGAGAGGGGGCTGTGCATGGGGGCCCCTGCACTGCCCATGCCAAGTGCATTGGCAGTGCAGGGGCCCCCCTATACACCCATTCCACCAGCCTTTCCATGGCAGTGTAAACCATGGAAAGGCTGGTGGTATGGGGACTCGTAATCCCCAGGGCGACGCTGCAAGCAGCGCTGCCCTGGAGGATGAAACTCACTGGGACCGCTAGGCTGCCGGCTTGCGACAGCCTGGCGGTGTCAGTGGTCCGAACGTGGCGCCTTTGCCACGGTCATAATGTGGTGGTCCCACTGCCAGCTTGTTGGTGGTGGGACCGCCAACGTGAGTGATTGATCTGTCTGTACTGTTAAAACAGACGTTGCAACATGTAATAGGTCGAGTTAAAATGTGTTGGCACCTCCTTTATTAGGGCTCTAACTGGTGTTCTGTTAGCATGCTGAATAATCTGCAACGGTTTTTGGGCTTTAAACGAATGGCTGAAATGAATTCAGATTCATCTGTAGGTGGTCAGTATGTTGCTGAGTACGTCTTTTTTTTTTTTTTTAAAGTCTTGCACAACCAGGTTCATGAAATTTGCCAAACACAGGACCCTGAAATAGGCACTGTCGGCAATGCCATGGACAATGTTACTGCCATTGTATGTAGCAACAAATCCAATTCTGAGACCTCTGGGTCACAGGGGTTTAGACGTGTTGCTGTTAAGTTCAGCCAAGATATTTGCAGCTCTATGTGATTTCTCTATGGTGAACATGGCTACTGTTGCATGCCACTAAACGCTCTTAAAACTTTCTTCAGAGCCAAGACCTATAGATAGCTTTAGCTTTACCCCTTAAAAGAGATCAGGTGTGTAGTGATACCAATGTAATCAGTCACCTGACAATTCGTCCTCATGTCTTTCATCAGGTGGATAGTATGGACAACACTTTGCCCCAAATCTTGTCCAACCAATTGTAGCAAATCATGATGAAGCGCTTGACCAGCCACTCTGGTAAGATAGGTCTGACTTGGAATCATCCATTTCAGAGAGATGGTTTCTACAAATTCTAAGAATCCCACTCCTTCCACAAGAGAAAAAGGGAGGAGGTCCAGCACTAACATTTTTTCCAGCTTCCTATCGTACAAACGCGCCATTGGGCGGTTACTGTCGTAGGGCCTCTCCTGCCTAAAAATGCCCACAATAGTACCCTGAATTTTCTTCTTTTCTGGGGCACCTAATGCAGGCGAATTTCGAGGAGTGGTGGTGGTAGACTCATTATGCAGTGTAGGGCAATTACTGTATGCCGTGATGTCTCCATCTGACTCTGAGTCTCCTTATGCCACTGTGAGATCGTTGATGGTGGGTGATTATGGCACACTGCTGGGGACAGGGCTGCTTCACGTGAGGAAGTCACCCACTTCCTACTCATCATCACCTCCCACTATGATAGTATTTGTAGCTGATGTTTGCCGACTTGCCTCACCTTCATTACGACAACCACGTTCAGCTAATGTTTGAAGGTGCTACTCTCACCAGAGTGCGTGGTCTTTTCATATGGGTCATTGATATTCAGCACCATAATGTGGACCAGGCTTACCTTGATGAACACTTGCATGGCAAATGGAGCTTATTGCAGTGTTCTCCTCCTGTTTGCTATCATAAAAATGTCCCAAACCTGGGAGAAGTACTTTCTTACTGGGCCACTGCCAATGCCTGAAGAAGAACTGGAGATAGGTGGGTGTGTCATTGATTGCCTCTCTGTAGTGCACACTTCTACTGAGGTAGGGGATGGCGCAGATCTTAGCTGGGGCTTTTCAAACATGAAATCTGGTGGTGCTACCTCTGCCACATCCCTCTGAGCAGGTTGAATAGTAATGTTGAGCTCCTCTGTGGAACTTCCACAATGACTGGCTTGTTGTCAACCTTTTCATCCCCTTCCATTATTCAAAGGCTTTCAGGGACTTTTCTTTTCCCTTGCCTCTCCTGGCATCTCCCGGACTCTGCCAGCATCCACTCTATGTCCCTATCATCATTATAAGCAAAGGTGCTTGGAGAAGATGGAAGAGTTGTACCCTTCTCTTTCCTTTCTGGAGATCTGAGAGCCAATGATTCTAGTAGAGGACAGGACGGAAGGACAGGAAGCTCGGCCTTCTGTTCTGCTCCAACCTCAGGAAGATCTACTATTGCTGGCTGCAGCTGCTGTCAGCTTTCTCTGTTTCCTGAAATTATTGGGTACTACTTTGTGAAAGGGACAAATCAAATTCAGTGTCACTGCTCTCTGGAGTTGCCATTATTGCAGTGGCTGCCTCACTGACAGACGTGGTCTTGAGCTTAGGTTGGGGTGATGCTGTTGATGCAAGAGTGCTGCTCCCAGGTTCCTCCCCAGAGGCAGATGAAACAAGCAGATGTCTCTCAAACAGGTTGTGGTCGGCTTGCCACTGGTGGAAAGCTGCTTCTTCTTACTGACTACTTTCTTGGGAGCAACTTTTTTTGGGGCTGTCTTAAAGTTCTCAGTTGGCATTGGACTAAGCTGCACAAATCAAGTGGAAGAGATTGGAGGATTTAAGTCATTGTAGAGACCTTCTGTTTGGCAGTACTGTGGGTGATTAATCTTTTTCTCTTGTGCACCAAAGAGAAACCAAGCAAGAAAAATATACAATTTGTGAAACATGGCATTGTTGCAGGCTGATTAGTACAGACAGAGGCAATATTAGTGTGGCTGGTTAATTAAGTAATAAATAACAATTTATCAAAACATTGTAAAGTCAAGCCACACCACCATACTATAAAATTGCATTTCAAATCAGGCAACACATCATACAGATATAGCACTTTGCTTTTTGGCCATCTATTCTATAGAAGACACCTGTAGTAGTCAGAGAGGTGCCTGGGCAAATGGGAAAATCATTAAAAATCCCATGTCTGGCAAGGTGGTGCAGGGGGAAATGGAATAATCATTAAAAAAATGGATGATGCTGATGTGTCTATAGTGCACCGCAGCCAGGGTGTCCAAGAGGAAATATAATTATACCTAAAAAAACTGAATGCTGTAGCACAGCTGTGTGCCTATGTTGGATGAATGGATGAATGGATGGATCGAGGTAAAGTGCAAAACGAATTAAATGAATTAATGTACGAAATATAAAATAAATACACATTTTCAAAAAATCTAAAATTAAAATTAAAAAAGGAAATAAAAATAATTGAAATTAAAAATTCAATTTAAAAGTAAAATAATAATGTAATCAAAAAAAGATCAATAATTGCTGATGTTTCCATGGGAAGACGAGAAAAAAGAAACCAATTGTGAGGAAAGGAGGTACAAAACAAAAAATGCTCAAAAAGCTTGCAATATAAGCTCGGTTTATCAAAATCATATTCTTAGTATACATATAAGTCAATGATCCTAAAGCAAATTGTTAAACTGATATCACATCCATCCATGCAAGCCTGTGGCAAAGGCACACTGGCTGAATACACAAAATAGCTGTCAGCCACAGGGTCAAACAACAACAGCGAGCAAGAAGTCATTGGGAACAAAGAACACATTCAGGCCTATGGACACAGTCTACAAAAAATGACCCCTGACCAAATGGCATGGAGAACAAAGACAATTGGGGGCGATGACAAACATACACACACACACTGGCCATAAAAAGGAGGCATTGTCATAACACTAAAGAAAATACCACCATTAATTCAGCAATGAAAAACACAAACATTGACTGAGTTATAAACACGCATCCTCCTCATCCTCCTCGAACTCTCGGCTGCCTTCGACACCGTCTGTCACCGCACCCTAATAACCCGCCTCCGCTCCACCGGGATCCAAGGCCAGGCCCTGGACTGGATCGCCTCCTTTCTCTCCAACCGCTCTCAAAGAGTCTACCTCACACATTTTCGCTCAGAGCCCACCGAGATCATCTGAGGCGTCCCTCAAGGCTCCTCGCTCCGCCCAACACTCTTCAATGTCTACATGAGCCCCCTCGCCGACATCGTACGCAAGCACAGCATCATCATCACCTCTTACGCCGACGACACTCAACTTATACTCTCCCTCACCAAGGACCCCACCAGCGCAAAGACCAACCTGCAAGATGGTATGAAGGACGTCGCAGATTGGATGAGACTCAGCCGTCTGAAACTGAACTCAGACAAAACGGAAGTCCTCATCCTCGGCAACACCTCGACCGTCTGGGACGACTCCTGGTGGCCCACGGCCCTTGGCACCGCACCGAACCCCTCAGACCACGCTCGCAACCTCGGCTTCACCTTGGACCCTCTCCTCACCATGACCAAACAAGTCAGCGCTGTGTCCTCCTCCTGCTTCCTCACCCTCTGCAAGCTCCGTAAGATCTTCCGCTGGATCCCTGCCAACACCAGAAAGACCGTGACCCACGCCCTCGTCACTAGCCGCCTGGACTACGGCAACACCCTCTATGCTGGGACCACAGCAAAACTCCAGAAACGTCTGCAACGAATTCAAAACGCCTCCGCCCGCCTGATCCTCGACATACCCCGCAACAGCCACATCTCCGCCCACCTGAGACACCTGCATTGGCTTCCCGTCAGCAAAAGGATCACCTTCCGACTTCTCACCCACGCACACAAAGCCCTCCACAACAAGGGACCAGAATACCTCAACCACGCCTCAGCTTCTACGCCCCCACCCGTCTTCTCCGCTCCACCAGCCTCGCTCTCGCCGCCGTCCCCCGCATCCGCCGCTCCACAGCGGGTGGGAGGTCCTTCTCCTACCTGGCGGCCAAGACTTGGAACACCCTCCCCACCATCCTCAGGACCACCCAGGACCACTCCATATTCCGGAGACTCCTCAAGACCTCGCTCTTTGAGCAGCAGTAACCCCTTCCCCCTAGCGCCTTGAGACCCGCACGGGTGAGTAGCGCGCTTTATAAATTTTAATGATTTGATTTGATTTGATTATGGCACAAATTATTGCCAACATATACACTTGAACATGAAATTCAAACAATAGCAAACATTTTTAATTTAATCAAATGCCATCCTTGCCCCAAATGATTTTTTAAACACATATTCCACAGAAACATTTATTTCATGCACTGATGACTAGTACTGGTCCTACTGGCTGTGTGGCCCATTGGAAGACTAAACCACATGGCAAAATAAATGAATATTGAAAATGTAACAAAGAAGGAAAAAAGATACTAAGCTGTGCAACATTTTCTCTTTACAATAGATGAAAAATAAAATGCTAAAACATAATTAGGCCCCTAATTAAATTCCGGGCCACCCACCACAATGAAATTTAAAAATAAGATAAAAGTGCAAAGAAATACTGGTGTATGCCCTCTTAAACAAACAAAATCCTTATACAGTAGCTTTTGAACTTACTTTTGTGATATCACAAAAATAAAGTCCTTAAATCCAAAGGTATATATCCACCAGACAAAAAGAGTGACCCTTCCACCTTGAAATCCAAGTGAAAAGTGATCAGCAGATGAACAAAACACTGCGAGGAGCCTGTTGGACTGGAACCTGAAGTTGGAGTCTCTGGGGCACTTCCTTCCTGTTGGAAACAAACAATTTAAAAAGTGTACTAGCACTAAAAAACAACTTGAATGGTCCATTGGACAAGAAAATCCACTCAATGCCCATTTCTGAGTAGATTTGGCTGCTTTTTGAGTAGAAAATCCACTCAAGGTGTATTCATGCTTATAAGCAGCAATTTATTGTTGCTGTCGCAGCTGGAACCCACGGAAGTGGGCGCGAAAACTCACACACGCTTGCTAGCAGTCTGCAAATATCGTGATGCTCGCAAGTGAGTGCCAATATCAAGTCTCATGCACGCAAACTGAAAAAAAAGTTTGCTTCATGCCCTATAGTGGAATTCAGGAACTCTGTGCTACTCCACATAGCACAAAGTGCCCGAATTCCAAAAACTCTGTGAGTGGAGCAGAGTTTTCCACCTGGGCCTAGTGTTAAATAGCTGTTGCATACTTCTCCCACTGTAGTGTAGTGCCATATGTTGAGGAAATGGGCATGAACATTATTTTTTGAGTGAAGATGATGGGGGTGAAATGGCTGGTGCATTTACCTGGTACTTTTTTTAATTAAATGTTGACGGTAAGAAGGTAAGTGGGCATAGCTGTGCTTGGGATGGGCAATTATGGGTGTGACACAGCCATTGGATATATTTCAAAATGTATTAGGATTGCTCAAGGTAGGAAATATAGAAATGGACTGTCTCCATCTTGGTTGATGGGCATTAAATGGCTTGGACATATACCTACCACTGTATTTTCATGATTACTGTAAGGAAATGGTAATAGCTACTTTACTCACAAGGGATTATGGGCTTTGAACGGCTGTTGAACATATTTTCCCATATATCATAATTTTCATGTTAGAAAAATGGAAAAAGATAATGTTTGACAGGGATTGTTGGGGGTAAATGGCATGATGCATACCCTGGGCACGGTATTTTACAAGCCCTCTTCGGATAATGGCCATAATTAATTCTACATGGGGGATGAATGGTGTTAAATGGCTGTTGAATATACTTCTAACTGAAATAAGATGCACTGTTCCAAAAGAAGGACTCCATTCCACCAATTAGGGTAGGGGGTCTTTTCAATCACCACATGCATTAGTCTTACAGGAACAGTAGCCCACACTCACCATTGGGGGGCATGGATCATTATTGGGCCATGCTCCTCATCTGTTCTTTCGGAACAGTGCATATTATTTCAGTTATCGGTTCATGTTGGGAGATTGTTGCATTGGACCACATAATTCTCCCTAGTTTTGTATCCCTAATTTTTTGGGGGGTATAGCTTGAGAACAGTGACTCAGCTGTGCGATTTATAACTCGGGCTTGAAATAGAGTCAGTACCAGACTACTGCATAAGAGATGTCAGATCTACCAGGATTTGAGTTATGACAATGACGTGGTCCAAGCCGTACTCCAGACGCCCTCCATACTCTGGGAGGAGAATAGTGGGCCTTTTGGTAGAATGTAAGAGGATTGGGACAAGTTGTCTTCTTTGGAGAAAGAACTGATCAAGACTATCTTACATGGTACCATTATGACGATATATTTATGGGCCAATATAGCACTGAATGGGTTTCTTATGAGAAATATGCTTCGTATTTTTCTCCACGATTCACAATTTAGAAAGGACAGGGCACAGATACCTTGGAAGTACACCAGGGACTGGCTGGTGCTGATTATCAGTACTACCAAGAGACTGGCAGATGCAATCACTGTCCAGATCACTTTGGCTGAGACCACCATCAAAGCCACAATACAAGCCAAAAAATTCAAGATAAGGCTGGCCGAAAGCAACTTAGAGTTGTATGAGACCAAGGAATTCATAACACGCCAGAAGATCACGAAGTTACAAAAGGACAACTTTAGCAGAGAGATGGTATTCCCTTATACCAAAGATGACTATCAACACAAGATGGCACAGAAGTCCGCGGACATGTCTATGGGCCCACCACGAAAACCATGCAATTACAACTACAGCTCTAGTTCAGATGGCTGGACCAGTGATGAAGAGTGGAGGAAAAACCCAAATCAATGTTACCCTCCAACTAATGTCATGGCTCCATTTGCATACCCCCAACCGCTGATGTGGCAACCAACTCACTATCCTTATTATCATCCCTGTCCCCCAATGTCTTACAATACTTTTTTAGAATTAGGCTGTGGCAGAGGAAGAGGGAGAAATAGAGGAAGAGGCAAACATGTGCAATGTGAACCAGAGGAACCACAGATGCTGACCAGGAGCCGAGGCAGACCATCACAGAAAAACATCTAATAGTGAATCTTTCCAAGAGACCTGAGAGCTTGGACGACGGGGTAGGTCAGACTGACCATGGTGCTCTTCAGTTAAATTGTCATGATAGAAAAGCAGCCAGCATCCATGGAATCCCCAAGGGGCTCATATACCTGACCTAGGATGGTTTCCATATTCAGAAGTTTGTTATTCCAATGGAATATTTCAGTTATTGCTTAGATAGGCAATAGGAGTAGAGTCTTTTTACTCTCTTAGTGAGGGCTAGGCACAACCACGAGTCCTGAAGAATCTCCTCCTGATCCGTGTGACTGTATTAGGTTAGAAACTTGTTGACCATGACTAGCAGTTCTGTAGTGTAGGGAATACCCAAACACAGTTCCATGATATCTAAATCTCTAATTAGAGTGGTAGGCATACATTTAGTTGTTGGTATGGCACCAGATCATTGTTTTGTGTACTTCTCCCTTTTTTGGTTTTTAACCTTGGCAGGAGTGCCAGGTTGTATTAAAGACAGTTTTCTTGGGCACCGTTAGCCAATTTTAGCAGCTTTCCCAGCCCCTTTCGCATCCACTCACTACCGGCATTCTTTCTTAAGAAGATCTCTGGCAAAGAACTCTCTACTAGGCATTGCAGTGCTGGCCTGATGAGGAGCATGGCCCGATGATGAAGCATGTCACCCAATGATGAGTGAGGGCTACTGTTCCTATAAGACTAATGCATGTGGTGACTGAAAAGACCCCTTCCCTGATTAGTGAAATGGAGTCCGTTCTTTTGTGTCCAGCTTGTGGCTCTGTTTCTGAGACACTTGAACATGTTCTGCTTATATGCCCTGAATACTCAGGACAGTGAAGGAAGTGGTTACGTCTGTTATGTTTAAAGATGAGGGTAACTCATTTTTCAACAGCCTTCAGGATTATGAAGAGGGATACCTCACCCCAATTTGTGTATGCTATTAGCCAGTTTTTGACAAATGTTTGCTTAGGTTTAAATCCCAAAGGATTTTGCCCCTGGATGCATCTGAATAATAAGACTGATCAGATGATCTGATACCCACGAACTCCAGGGGTCCGATTGAAAACGTTGTGTTTTTGTTATTGTTGGGCTTATAGCCAGGATTTGCTTTTTCTATTCTTGCACATTTTAACCCCTTCGCTGCCAGGCCTTTTACCCCTCAGGTTCCAAGCCTTTTTTTTGGCTATTTGGGGCAGTTCGCGCTTAGGCCCTCATAACTTTTTGTCCACATAAGCTACCCATGCCAAATTTGCCAACATCCAAGGGATTCTAGAAGTACCCAGAGTTTGTGGCTTCCCCTGGAGGAGACCAAAAATTATTATTTTTTTAAATGGGGAAAAAAGGGCTGCAGAAGAAGGCTTGTGTTTTTTTCCCTGAAAATGACATCAACAAAGGGTTTGCGCTGCTAAAATCACAATCTTCCCAGCTTTCATGAACAGGCAGATATGAATCAGAATAACACACTTTTCAACACAATTTTGGCATTTTACTGGGACCCCATTTTTGCAATTTTTGGTGCTTTTAGCCTCCTTCCAGTTAGTGACAGAAATGGGTGTGAAACCAATGCTGGACCCAGGAAAGCTAAACATTTTGGAAAAGTAGACTAAATTCTAAATTCACCAAGGGGTAATTTGTGTAGATCCTACAAGGTTTTCCTACAGAGAATAACAGCTGAAATAAAGAAATATTGAAATTGAGGTGAAAAAAACAGCAATTTTTCTCCACGTTTGACTCTGTAACTTTTTCTTGCGATGTCAGATTTTTTAAAGCAAAATACCGTTACATCTGCTGGACTCTTCTGGTTATATATAGGGCTTGTAGGTTCATCAAGAGCCAATAAATGAGCTGCACCTTGTAATGGGTTTTCATTCTATACGGGTATACAGCAATTCATTTGCTGAAATATAAAGAGTGAAAAATAGGTATCAAGAAAAACTTTGTATTTCCAAAATGGGCACAAGATAAGGGGAAAAGCACGCTGCTGCCGGGGACCACTGATTGAAGGGCAGGAGCCCTTTAAATCATACTCGCGCTCCCGCCGTCGCGGGAAGCGCACGCTGCTGCCGGGGACCACTGATTGAAGGGCAGGAGCCCTTTAAATTACATTCGTGCTCCCGCCATCGCGGGAAGCGCACGCTGCTGCCGGGGACCACTGATTGAAGGGCAGGAGCCCTTTAAATTACATTCGCGCTCCCGCCGCCGCGGGAAGCGCACGCTGCTGCCGGGGACCACTGATTGAAGGGCAGGAGCCCTTTAAATCATACTCGCGCTCCCGCCGTCGCGGGAAGCGCACGCTGCTGCCGGGGACCACTGATTGAAGGGCAGGAGCCCTTTAAATTACATTTGCGCTCCCGCCGTCGCGGGAAGCGCACGCTGCTGCCGGGGACCACTGATTGAAGGGCAGGAGCCCTTTAAATTACATTCGCGCTCCCGCCGCGGGAAGCGCACGCTGCTGCCGGGGACCACTGATTGAAGGGCAGGAGCCCTTTAAATCATACTCGCGCTCCCGCCGTCGCGGGAAGCGCACGCTGCTGCCGGGGACCACTGATTGAAGGGCAGGAGCCTTTTAAATTACATTCGCGCTCCCGCCGCCGCGGGAAGCGCACGCTGCTGCCGGGGACCACTGATTGAAGGGCAGGAGCCCTTTAAATCATACTCGCGCTCCCGCCGTCGCGGGAAGCGCACGCTGCTGCCGGGGACCACTGATTGAAGGGCAGGAGCCCTTTAAATTACATTTGCGCTCCCGCCGCCGCGGGAAGCGCACGCTGCTGCTGGGGACCACTGATTGAAGGGCAGGAGCCCTTTAAATTACATTCGTGCTCCCGCCGTCGCGGGAAGCGCACGCTGCTGCCGGGGACCACTGATTGAAGGGCAGGAGCCCTTTAAATTACATTCGCGCTCCCGCCGCCGCGGGAAGCGCACGCTGCTGCCGGGGACCACTGATTGAAGGCAGGAGCCCTTTAAATCATACTCGCGCTCCCGCCGTCGCAGGAAGCGCACGCTGCTGCCGGGGACCACTGATTGAAGGGCAGGAGCCCTTTAAATTACATTTGCGCTCCCGCCGCGGGAAGCGCACGCTGCTGCCGGGGACCACTGATTGAAGGGCAGGAGCCCTTTAAATCATACTCGCGCTCCCGCCGTCGCGGGAAGTGCACGCTGCTGCCGGGGACCACTGATTGAAGGGCAGGAGCCCTTTAAATTACATTCGCGCTCCCGCCGCCGCGGGAAGCGCACGCTGCTGCCGGGGACCACTGATTGAAGGGCAGGAGCCCTTTAAATCATACTCGCGCTCCCGCCGTCGCGGGAAGCGCACGCTGCTGCCGGGGACCACTGATTGAAGGGCAGGAGCCCTTTAAATTACATTCGCGCTCCCGCCGCCACGGGAAGCGCACGCTGCTGCTGGGGACCACTGATTGAAGGGCAGGAGCCCTTTAAATTACATTTGCGCTCCCGCCGCCGCGGGAAGCGCACGCTGCTGCCGGGGACCACTGATTGAAGGGCAGGAGCCCTTTAAATTACATTCGCGCCCCCGCTGCGCGGGACGCGCGCGGGCGGCGCCCGGGCGAAGCCCGGGCCAAGGGCGGGCCCGTCCTTCGCCCGTCATCAACCGGAAGAGGCCGGGCTGGGCCCCCCCCCCTAACGTCTACTCCTTCCATCTGGGGTAATTCCATCTGGGAGCCGTGTCAGATACTGCGTGAGTTTGTTATTAAATATGGGGAAAAGAAAGACTAATGTTCAGAAGGGGGAAGCCGGGTCCAGCTCCCTTCAGTCCTCCATTACTAGTTATTTATCTTCCGTGATGGGGGCCATCGAATCAGAACTTGAACATGTAGAAGAAAGGATTGGGGCTGTTCAAAGTACTGTTCAACACCCCCCCTTGGAACCTATCGTTCACATTTCCACCTTTCCAAAAACTGGTCCTTTATCACTGATTTCGCCTCTGAATACCAGTCAGTTGGGCGTTGATATACTCCCCACTACCGACCGAATCAATTCTTCTCCCCGTTTAGCTACTTCTCCTCTTGAAAGCTCTTGCTCTCAGGCCGATTCTCCTCCATTAAAGAAGAGGAGAGCAGGGAAAAAGCCCAAAAACACAAAAAAGGCCCTGGGCTCCAAAAAGAAACTACCTACCTTCCCGGCTCAAAGTGAACAACCCCCAATTTCCCTGGTCTCCTTCCCTGAATGCCCTCAGAGTAAGGGTGCTCCTGAAGATTGTTCTAATTTTATTGTCCAGACACTCAAATCCTTTTGCGCAACTCTAGAGGCAAAAATTACCACTCTGATCGCTAGGAAGCTTGATTGCTTTTGTAATGACATGACCAGGTTCTTATCTAGTTTTTTAAAACCAGGTCCTCTATGTACGGGAATACATCATAGCCCCGAACCAGCCCACCAATCCACTCCTCCCTCTACTTTGGTACCCCAAGGTGTAAGTAATTCTTCGCTTGATCCACAAGCCGTCTCTGGCCAAGGAACTCATGTTGACAACCCTGTATTAGGGTCGACAATGGAAGTTTCTTCCTCTAGGACACACGCAAAGGTCCAAATAAACTTACTAACCATGTAGACTTTTTACATTTACCACCTGCCTGCAATCCGTACGTTCTGGTTCTCTCAAATGTTCCTCCCCTGGAGTGCTCCAAACAAGAAGATACCCACTCCCTAATTAGAAAAGCTGGTCACTGGTTGAACTCTAATTTCAAACCTAATTGTTTTTATAATGATAAGATTCTCATGGCCCGAAGAGTGAAGAGGGTAGGATATTCCAAGGTTTTGGAGGAGGGAGACTATGTCGTTTTAAATTTTGCTAATCCTCGTTCAGTAGACCTTTTTTTGACCAATTTGGGCCATTGTAATATGTCAACTAACAGGATTCAAATACATCCCCTGTGTCATTTTTACGACCCTGTGCTCCTACCAAACCGCACTGTCACTAATTCAAGTATTTACAGACCAGACCCAGAAAGGCTTCAATTACAGGTTACTGTACCCACTAGCAACCGGTTCTCGACTCTTAGTCGTCTTGACGAGAACGATTGACTATCGGCGTTCCACCCCTGTTCTTCTAACAGGGAGAGACCGAAGGCTGGGAACGTCGAAGTGGAATGTACCTGGGACACAGGAAACCCTGAATTGGATCTGAAAGCTCCTATAAATACTAAAGTTCTAATGTCATGCCCTTTGTCTAGACCATTAACTCTGCTTAGCTGGAATATAGCAGGGCTGCGATCCAAATCTGACAATTCGGACTGGAAGAGTTTTATTTCTTCCTACGATACAATCTGTCTACAGGAGACCTGGTCCAAAGATACGTTCCTCCTGAATGGTTTCACCTCTCTGTGTCAGCCAGCACTAACCTCCCAAATGGGGAGAGCTAGTGGCGGCCTTTTAGTTCTTGTCTCCGTACATCTTCCGCTTTTAAATGTGTCTTTAATTTGGTCTTCTCTTTATTTTATGGTTGTCTTGGTCTCTATTAGTGTCCTAAAGGATATCCTAATTTTTAATTTTTACAATAACATCCCTCAGGGCCTCCTTATGGGTCATCTGGAAGAGGTTTCGGATCTCATAGATTCTTCACATGTTTTGCAGAATAGTGATCTAATTACTATCTGGGTGGGCGATTTCAATACTCCTCTGTGCAGCAAAGAACACATGGATCTGTGTGCCTTTCCTGCCAAGGGCAGAGAGTCAGTAATTCATTTTAACCATACATCTGAAGGAGATGCCTTAAACCTTTTTACTTCTAAATTTGATCTGGTTCATGTCACCGAGAAATTGGCCCCCGACGCCTGTAATACACCAACTTTTACAGGGAATTTGAGGGGGAGCACTATCGAGTTCATACTTATCAGCTCCTCTGATTTATATGTAATTCAAGAATTTAAGATTACGCCTCATTGTGCAAGCGATCATAACCCCCTTAGCATTATATTGGACCTAAAAAATTTCCAGGCACCCAAGATTAAAAGCCTGAGCACTGCTACTGTTTATAATCCAAATTGTGGCATACGTCTAAAATGGGACAAAATAGATCCAAACATTTTTAACCAGGAAATTGTAAGAAGTAGGTCTGACTCGATTCATATGTGTCTGTCCCAGCAGTTAGATTCTGACCGCATAGTGCGTGAATTTGAATCTTTAAGCATTGATATCTCACGCGCCCTGGCGGCGGACAGGCCCACGAAGGGGCCGGTGGCCCACAGATGGTTCAATTCTGCGAGTTCATCTGCTCATAAAAAACTCAAAGTTGCACTTAAAGCAGTTCCTTTCTCCCGTCAATTAGTCAAAATAGCAAGAGCCGATTATAAGGCTGCCATTGACAAACAGAAATCAGAAATTAGGTCTAGGGCCTGGGGCGAACTTTTGGCTGCATCTGAGCAGAAGGATACTTCTAAATTCTGGAGAGTGATAAATCACTCTTACTTTTCTGATAACCACTCTTTGGCCAATGAATGTCTTATTGCTGAGGATGTCTGGCTAACTCATTTCAGGAAAGTCTTCTGTTCAGAAACTTATGAGAATTTGTATGTAAATTCCTCTGCACCTTTTATTTTAGACTCCAAAACTAAGGCCCCAAACATCATTTTTGACCTCTATGAGGTCAAAAATGCCATTGATAGATCAAGGCAGGGAAAAGCTCCTGGCCCCGATGGGGTTCCCGCTGATCTTTTTAAATCAGAAATTGATCTTTGGGGTCCGTTAGTTACCAATGTGTTGAATAGTGTGGTAAATAGTAACGTGCCCCTCTCATGGAAATCGGCTATTATTGTTCCTATCTTTAAAAAAGGAAATAGACAAGATCCTTCTTGTTACAGACCAATTTCTCTTATCGATTCGACGGCAAAGATTTTAGGTAGCGTGATCCTGTCCCGTTTGGAAGATTGGGTGTCCGAGGCCCAGATTTTATCTCCTATTCAATTTGGTTTCAGACCTGGTGTAGGCACAGTTGAGCAAGTCTTAAACTTGCAGCTGATACTCAGCAAATACGTGACAGTCAAAAAAGAGTCGATTCACATGGCTTTCATTGATCTAACCAGTGCCTTCGATATGGTTAATAGGTCAAAGTTATGGCAAATTTTGGAAGCCTTAGGCTGCGATCCGCCACTATTGGAACTTATTAAACGCCTACACACAGACCTAACGATTTCTGTCCAGGCCGGCTCACACGGGCAGAGAACCTCCCCCATCCCGTCAACTAGGGGTGTAAGGCAGGCATGTACCTTAGCCCCTTTTCTTTTTCTGATTTACATTAATGGGCTCTATGATTCACTGTTAAAACATGCAAAGGATATACCGAAGATGGGCCAGAGACAACTTCCAGTTTTATTATATGCAGACGATGCAGTTTTAATTGCTCGTACTGCAAACGGTTTACAGGGACTATTGGATGTATTTTATGATTTTATGTTGAACCTTGATCTGAAAGTAAATTACCCCAAGACTTTTGTTATGACTTGTGGCCCACGCAATACAAAGTCTAAACAATTTACTATGGGAGGGCACACCCTTACTAAGGTCAAAGAATTTTGTTATCTAGGCATGTACATGAGTTCCTCTTTGTCCTGGAAGACACACATTAATTTTAAGCTCCAACAGTTGATAAGGAACAACGAAGAAATTTTTCGCTTTTCAAATAAATTAGGTCACAGACCCCCTGCACAGTTGAAAACTCTTTACAATTCCAAATGCACTGCATCAGTCCTTTACGGGGCAGGCGTCTGGGGCTATAATAAAATACTGTCTCTTCAGAGTGTTGAAAATAAATTCCTGCGCAGATTATTGTTGGTTCCAAAATGCACCGCAAATATCATCTGCCATGAAGAACTTGGTCAGTGCTTTTTGGAGGACAGGGTCTTTATGGCCCCACTATTGCTCTGGATCAGATGTTGGTCAAACCCTACGGCAAGTTTGGTCCAAGACTGTATCTCTGATTGTCTACATTTGGAAAATTCAAATAGGATTCCCTGGCTTATGTTTTTGCAAAACTCCTTTGAGAACCTAGGGCTTAGATACATGTTTGATGACCCTCATTTGTTAACTATAAACTCTAGGTCTGTCTTGAAGTCTACTTACTCCAAGCATATATCAGAGCTGAGATTTCATAGTTCCCTGAAATTGAAATCTTTTGATCGTGACTGTTCCATGCCTTGAACCCTATTTGACTTGGTTTTCGAGTTTTAGAACAATTTCCTTTTTAACACTTTTTAGACTTAATCTAATTCATTTTAAGGTAGCTTTCCCCGAACCATGTTTCTGGAAAAAGGATTTACCACTTTGTCCCTGTGACTCCAAATAAACTCAGAGCACTTTGCACTTTGCACTTTTTTGCCCTTTATACGCTACTCCTAGAGGGGCTTTTATTTTACCTACGCTACGTCTTCTTAGACCCATTCATTTTAAGGAAGCCCTACTATATCTTCAGAGATTGCCTGATATTCAAATTTGTCATCATGTATTAGACTTTGTCACAGCTTCCTTAAGTATTAGGAAAAGGCCTACTCCATTTTAAAAAATTTATGCACCTATAGTATATCATTTTAAAGCTAATATTTGTACTTTTCTGACTTTGTGATTTTTAATTATGTCTTGTATATTTATCTATGTATGTCAAGGGGTTTTAGATTGGATGCTTATGTGGTGTTTTCAGCAATGGTATTAAGTTTTTTTTTTTTAATTCTTTTTTTTTTTACTATTTATAGATCGGTAAATGTGTTTTGGTTTGTACTTTTATGGCAACTGCCGAATAAAGTTATTCGACTAAGGTGTTGAGAAGCAGTGGTTATTTGCACATCTCTGAATTCCGGGGTCCCCATATCAGCACGTGAATTACATTGCATTTTTCAAATAGAAGTCTTTTTTATAGACAGTCTTACATTTGGAAGAACATAATGTTGAGAAAGACAACACTTGTTCTTCTATTCTGTGTTTCCCCAAGTCTCCCGAAAAAAAATGGTACCTCACTTGCGTGGGTAGGCCTAGTGCCTATGACAGGAAACGCAACATGGACACATGACATTTTTACATTGAAGTCTGACGTGTTTTTTGCAAAGTGCCTAGCTGTGGATTGTGGCCTCTAGCTCAACCGGCACCCTAGGGAACCCTACCAAACCTGTGCTTTTAAAAAAACTAGATACCAAGGGGAATCCAGGATGGGGTGACTTGTGGGGCTCTCACGAGGTTCTGTTACCTAGAATCCTTTGCAAACCTCAAAATTTGGCCAAAAAAACACTTTTTACTCACATTTCAGTGACAGAAAGTTCTGGAATCTGAGAGGAGCCACAAATTTCCTTCCACCCAGTGCTCCCCAAGTCTCCCAATAAAAATGGTATCTCACTTGTGTGGGTAGGCCTAGTGCCCGGGAAAGGAAATGCCCCAAAACACTATGTGGACCATTCAAAATGATCAAATACAAAACTACCTGTTTTTGCGGGGGCACCTGCGTTTTTGGTCCTGGGTTCAGCAGCCATATAGAGAAACCTAACAAACCTAAACATTTCTGAAAACTAGACACCCGAGGGAGTCCAGAGTTGTGTGACCTGCATGGATCCCCCAGTGTTTTCTCACCCAGAATCCTCAGCAAACCTCAAATTTAGCTACAAAATCAAATTTTTCTCACATTTCTGTGTAGGATCACCGCACTGGCGCAAATTTCCTACCAGCTAACGTTTCCCTCAGTTTCCCGGTAAAAATTATACCTCACTTGTATAGGTGGGCCAGGTGCCTGTGACAGGGAAGAGCCAAAAACATGTTGAAAATGAGGGGGAACCAAAGTGGATCCAAAAGGACAGTTTGAAAAATAATGTTTTTAGGCTGACAAATGGGGCTGAATTTTGATCGGTATAGATGCAAAAATGCTGGATGATAGGAATTTTGTGCATTCCTTCAGATTCCGGAAGGTTACATCACAAAAATGTGGGGAAAATGTGTGATTTCCAGCAAAGTTGGAGGTTTGCAGGGCATTGAGGGTAAGAAAATGGTGCAGGGTGAATGTGAAGCACACCACCCTGGACTCACCCAGATGTTTAGTTTTCAGATGTGTCTAGGTCTCATAGATTTTTCTACACGGCAGCGACCCAAAGTCCAAAAAGTGCAGCCCTCACCATTCCAAGTTGGATGATTTTGAGAGTTAGCAAGCTCTCATGGCCCAAATGTAAAACCAAAAGCCAAAATAAACAAATGTCCTCTTGCTTGCCATGGGATCAAATGTTTTAGTGTGTGGTGGGAGAGCTGAGGCACAACCATGTCCATACTGGTTGGTAGCCACCACCCCAGTACTTTTTTTTAATTCCCTGTCATCTAGTAGGCTTTCTTCCCCCCTCGAGTGGAATGGAGGGTAATTGCCCCAATTACCCACCGGTGGGCAGAACAACTTTTTCCCCATTTATTTGAGGAGGCGGTATGGCCATTTGTGCTTTTTTGTATCACTTTAATGGTTTTTGATAACTGAATAACGTATTTGATGCTGATGATGATGAAATGGGGTCTCTAGTGGGAAGAGGTAATCACCCTGTCTGAGAAGGGACCACTACTCTAGTCAGTGTGAGTCAGATAAACAGCCTAAATTAAACTGTGCTCACTCTCTGGTAGTTTGGCACAGAGCAGTCACACTAACTTAAGGGGCAATATGCAACACTTAATCTACAGTAACACAGTTAAAACACCACAAAAAGACTCACACTAGTTTAGACAACAGAGAGTATTTATCTGAGTGAAAGATGCCACAAATCACATAATTATTCCTCAAGTTATATCCTTAAACATACCAGGTAATCACAGTGCTTAGGAGAACATGTTTGCTTTTTTTAGTATCTATATGGTAGTGCTTTGAGTGAGGCCCTATGGTTCTCTGGTGGTTGGAGCGCAAAAGCAGTCCTCCCTATGTGATTTACCAAGTTAGTTGATGTTGGTCCCTTGAGACCAATTTGTTCTCAGTCAAACACCCAGAAGCCCGTAAGAGTGAGAAGCAGCTGCAGAGCCAGCTTGGATCTCTCCAGGTTTACTGTACCTTCATTCGAAGTTGTAGGGTGGCAGCCTTGTGACTTCCATCACTGGTTTTGTGGGTTGGAAGAATGTGTGGCAAGGGACAACACTAGGTAATCATTGGGCCACAGTTTGAGATCTGTGGATGAGGAACACAGGGTGACATTCCCCGCCGATTAGGTTCCTTTTCCCCTTAAAGTTGTTGGAGTGCAGTGTTAGTTCAGGTGAGGCGGGCAGGGAGAGCAGATGCGGCGCCTCTGAAGCAACCCCAGTTACCAGGGCAAAGCCAGGGGGTCCGCACTGTAAGGGCTTCCATTGGTGCTGGCGGTGAGCTCTGAGGTTGTGATCATAATCAGTGTGAGGATCTGGCCTTCAGAGGTGATAGTTACAGGTCAGAAGTGGAATGCTTAGACCGTTGTGGTCACTGGTCAGGGGAGCGACGTACTCTTCTGAATGAAACTGGGCTGTGAGGCTTACAGGCTGAGTCGGCAAGCAGACATCTTCTGATCTTTATCAGCAACTACCTGCTGGACTCTTGAGTGACACAGTGCCGCGGCAGCTTGGAAGAAGAGGAAGTCTTTGATGCTTCTGAGACGTCACAAAACAGGAGGCAGGCCAGCAACCCTTGGAGTCACTCTGGGTTCAAATAAGATGTGTACAGTCCTTGTCCTCAGCAGAGCAGAGATCAGCAGGCAGCAGGGCAACTCAGCAAAGCAGAGAAGCAGTTCCTTGGAGATGTTAGTGAAGGCAAAGTGGCAAACCTTGTAGTACAACAGTCTTTACTCCAGCAGAGTTCTTTCCAGATCTTGTAGTGCACTGATTGGGTAGGGTCACAATCTCAGTATTCACACCCAAAAGTGTCTTTGATATAGGGGGTGACTTCCAAGGAGCTCTCTGAAGTGTGAAAGGATCCCTTTTAACCAAGTCCTGTCTGCTAGGCTATCTGTGGGGAGTAATCAGTCCTTTGTGCAGGGTCAGGCCACTACCCTTTGACGTGTGTGAGCCCCTCCCATCCTTCCTGCCCAGGAAGTCCCATCAGTATGCAGATGAATGCAGATGCAATTGAGTGCCCTGTGTTGTGGCTGTCTGGAGGGAATGCACAAATGTAGCTGTTAACCTTCCCAGCCCAGATATGCATTGGAGGCAGACTGTTAGGCACACAGAGCAGTAAGAGCAGAGCAATGCCCACCTTCTAAAAGTGTCATTTCTAAAACAGTAACATAAATTCGACTTTACCAATAAAGATGATTTATTATTACCATTCCTATGATAAGAAATTAAAGCGGAAATATAAATTAAGAAATTCCTAATGCTAGCCCATGACAGCAGTAGGCCTCACAGTAGTGCAAAATGGCTTTGGGAGCTTTTCACTACAGGGCATGTAAAACTTAAAAGTATAGGTCCTGCCTTTTACCCACATAGCACCCTACCCTGCCCTATGGATAACCTAGGCCCTACCTTAGGGGTGACCTATAAGTAATAAAAGGGGTGTTTAAGGCTTGGCAAGGGGGTTGAAATGCCAAACTGAAGTGACAGTGAAACTGCACATACAGTACAGGCACTACAGTGACAGGCCAGAGACGTTTAAGGGCTTCTGAAGTGGGTGGCTCAATCAGTGCTGCAGGCCAACTACTGGCATTTAATTTACAGGCCCTGGGTACATGGTATACCACTTTACAAGTAGATCAAATATGCCAATTGAGTATACACTAATGTTATCAGATTAAGGGGATAAGCACATGTACTTTAGCACTGATCAACAGTGGTAAAGTGTTCAGATTCTAAAGGCCAACAAAAAGACACAGTTAAAAGTGGAAGTAAACAGGCAAAAGGTTGGGGAAAGGCCACCATAAGGATGACAAGTCAAACACTAATTTAATGAGCCATTAATAGTTTCACTATATTGTCCGTGTGTACTTAGCTTGCATAGCGTAATCTTTGAGACAAGCATATGCTACTTGTAGGATCAACTGGGTAGCTGCACCTGCTGGATAGGGTTGATGGGAGACGTATACCTGTCCCAGACCGATCTTCACACCCCTCAGGAATGTGTTGTTTCTGGAAGCCTCTGCCTGAAGGGCTTGCAGGGGAGAGGCAGATTGCATGGGCACCAATGGGCCTGGCTGTCTCCAGGATGATGAAAGGGAGAGGCAGGCTGAGGCACAGCCGTAGCGAGATGCAGGGGTGCTGGGGTCATACTACTGAATGTTCATTCTGAGCTAGGTGTGGAAATTCATTGGGTAGAGAAGGGCAATGGTTTAGCGCACCAGGTCCAGACCGCCAGGTGCCATCTGGGTCCTGGCTCAACCCGACCCCTTCCACTCTGGTCGGGCCACTGCAAGGTGCAAGGTGAAGGCTGCTCTGCCTTCACTCTGTTGGGTAGAACCTCTGAGAATGCCAGGCCCTCAAGTCAGATGGTCCCTGGTGAATGGAAGCTCTTTGCTTGAAACAACAGCTGAGACTGGCCAAGCAATCCATCACTAAATGGGCCAAACGTTCCCAATCAATTGAAGGATTGTCCTGGCCGGACCCTTCCCATGCAGGCCACTCTTTGCAGGGGTGTTGGCTTTGTGTCCCTGTCTGCTCTCTCTGGGTGCATGCTTGGAGGAAAGGACCTTCAGACAGGGATGATAGGCAGCAGAACCTGTCCCTAATAATCTAGTGGAAGGCTGCCCCCCTTTCTTGTAATGGGTGCACACTGAATCACAGAGGGGACCTGAGCTCCCGGAGCCTTGACTGGACTTGAATAAGCAAATGGGCCCTCAGAGGGACTTCCAGGGCAGTCTGGCCATCTGTATGGCCAAAGGAATGCACAGCACATGACCAGATGTCTGAGGGCTCAGATAAACCAGATGGCCAGCTCGAATGACAGGCATCTGGTTGTTGTGTCCCTTAATGAAAAGGCTGCTGCTCACCCTTGGAGGGGACAGGGACTCTGAAGTTGGGTTCTTGAAGATCAAGCTGGGCCTCACTCGAGGGGGTCCTGACAGAGCTCTGACTCTGGGTCCAGAGGCACCTTTACATGATGGAAAAATGGGGGAGGCCCTCCTGAGTTCTGCGGGACCCCATCCTGGGTGCTTTGCCAGGTGGAGAGCCAGAGAGTGGAGCCCTGGGACTAGGGCTACTGACCAAGGGACAGCCTGGGGTTCTGACCTTGGGCCTGACCAGAGCTTCTCCACCAGAGCCACCAGGAGAGGGCTCTTTGGTCCTGCAGGATCCCCTCCTGAGCACTTTGCCACATAGAGCTAAATGTCTGAACCTATGGTTCCTCTTGTACTGAGCAGGATAAACTTTACAACAACACATCAGTTGGGTGAAACTAACCTGTCTCACAGTGGTCTAATCCCAGCTTATGTTCCCTATTAGTGGGTGAACAATCCAACACTTGGTGAATTCTGCTTCACAATGATAGGAAGAACAGACATTGAAGAATCAAAAAGCAGCATTGCTATGAAAACTTGGCCGTCATAAGCCAGGTATCCCAATAGTAACTTTTCTGACACCTCCTGAGTGAACCCAAAAAGTCAAAAGGAGTGTGAAGCTCCACTTTCACGGTCTGCAATCATACTGAAAATTGAGATCAAGCAAGCTTTTACCCTTTTGCTCCACCAGAGGCTTTTGTCCTCCCTGATCTCACCTCCCATTTATCCTTCATCTTTCATGTCTCTTCATAGTGCCAGACTAGAGTCAAGCTCAAAACGGACTTCTTTCCCCACTGAATCTGCCAAGCCTTTTCCCTTGGCTGTGGTTTCGCTAGATAGTAGGTAGGGACAGTAGGAATCTCGTTCATCCATTTATGCGCATCACTAATTAGATGACAACACATTTGGCTATTCCTCTTCCACCAAGCAGTGGCTTATTATGGGTTATTATTGCTGAACATCAGCTTCAAATTGGTGTTGGGTGCAACTACACAATGCTTGTTCTGGGGTACAGCTACAATTAAACTGTCCTCACTGGAAAATGAATCACGTATCGGGTAGAGACACAGTACTTCTCTAACAATGTACAGTGTCAGAATCTGAAGAGTTATGGTGCTAATATCATGTTATTAAAAATCAGTACTAAAATCCATACTGATTATGTGTAAGCAATTACTTTATGAATATTGTAAACCAACACAAGAACTGTATAAAAATGCACACACTCAAAACATTTACATAGAGAAGAACATTGAGCTATTTCTAATACTATAATTCTAATACTAAAATTCAGCTGTAAATATGACACCTATGCTAAACTCTATGTGTAAATATAAAAATTCCTAAAATATCATACTACTAGGAAAAGACACGTGTAACGCAATATCAGAAATATGCATAATACAATAAGTTGAATGATTAATTGTCCATGAATACTTGGCACATTTTTAAAGTGTCCATCAAAGTAGTAAGGCATACATTTCTTTTGAAAGGGAAAGACATTTGTAGGCCAAGATTAACCAGAGTGACATCATTACATTCAGGCCAAATCCCACGACATCCTATGACAAATCCATGAAATTTACCATCAGTAGAGTTTGTGAGGCTTTTAATTTCTTGTGATAGGTCTTTATAATAGTTGACTTCACTCTCAAATACTTCTTCAAGGGAGTTTTGTGAGTTTTCATAACAAATTGAAACGTCGATCACTACAGCAGTCCCATCATTTGTGAACACTACATTTGGCTTTCTAAGTTCACCTTGGTTGTTTCTAACATGAGGTTCCCTATATGTCATCTATCCACATCTTTTTGCTATGTCAATGAGTAATCCCAATATTCTGTTATGTCTTTTGATCCTTATGTCTTTGGTTTTGGGACAAATACCAGAAATGTGTGCAATTGTCCCACAAACATCTTTACAATATCTGCATGTTGTGAAGGTTCCATTTCTTCCTCTTCATATAGTTTCTCTAGTATACAGAACATTTGCCCTTAACATCAATGCAGCTATGTATTCTTTTTCTTTCAATTTTCTGTGTCTCTTAATCCAGAAATTGAATGTTGGGTTGTTTTCCAGGTACTTGATGCCATCACCTTGGACTGGAAGATTTTTCCATTTTGTCAAATTCTTCCTTTCTACAGTCATATGTGGCTAGCAATTGTAGAGCATAGGTCAGGAATCTACTATGCAAGAATTCAATTAGCAAGTTTTGATGGTTTGATCAATTTTGTCATTTACTATTTATTACTATTTCACCTGCATACATGTAGAAGTGAGCTGTGTATAAATCTGGTGTTTCTCTAAAATAGAGAAGACTGTGAACCTTTTTTAGTCCCACTGTTGCACGTAATTGACATACATTTAGTCCCCCATTTGTCCTTTCCGAACATCACATGTGTATGTCGGTAGATGTCTGGTCCAAAGCGATGAGAGGTTTTGCTTTTGTGCCTGTGATTTCCACTTTGAATAGCAGCTTAGGGGCTAGAAATTGCCATAGTATTTCAACTTTGTGCGTGGGCTTCAGTGGAAGTTTTTCAGTTTTTTGAGCCCAGCCTGTAAGGTCATCATTTGCTTTGCTGTTTCTTGTGTGAACAGTGTGTGGATCAAAATTTATTCCGAGGTATCACTCACTGTCACCTGGATGAATATTTTCAATATTTTATTTCTCAAATTGCCATGGTTTGCAGTTATTCACCAATATTTTATCTTTATGGTGACTTTTCTTCTTGATATATCTTTAGATATTTTTATTGTGACTTATGAAATAGCCTTGTGTCTTCTTTACATTTAGTTTGAGACCTGTTTTATTGCTGACTTTTTTGATGATTTTTAGATTTGTACACATACTGTCCCAAGAGTTGCTGAGTACTGCAAGGTCATCTGCAAAGCGTAGAAATGTGATCTGCTTAATAATTCCATCACATCCAAATGTAAAGCCCTTGCCATTATTTCACATGTCAATGGATCAATAGCAATATTAAATAGCAGAGGAGATAATGGGGGTCATTCTGACCCCGGCGGTCTCAGACCGCCGGGGCCAGGGTCGGCGGGAGCACCGCCGACAGACCGGCGGTGCCCCGCAGGGCATTCTGACCGCGGCGCTTTGGCCGCGGTCAGTGCAGGAAAACCGGCGGTCTCCCGCCAGTTTCCCGCTGCCCAAATGAATCCTCCAAGGCGGCGCAGCATGCTGCGCCGCCTTGGGGATTCTGACACCCCCTACCGCCATCCTGTTCCTGGCGGTTCGCCCGCCAGGAACAGGATGGCGGTAGGGGGTGTCGCGGGGCCCCTGGGGGCCCCTGCAGTGCCCATGCCAATGGCATGGGCACTGCAGGGGCCCCCGTAAGAGGGCCCCGCTTGTATTTCACTGTCTGCATAGCAGACAGTGAAATACGCGACGGGTGCAGTAGCACCCGTCGCACCTTCCCACTCCGCCGGCTCGATTACGAGCCGGCTTCATGGTGGGAAGGTCGTTTTCCCCTGGGCTGGCGGGCGGCCTTTTGAAGGCCGCCCGCCAGCCCAGGGGAAAACTCAAAATACCCGCCGCGGTCTTCCGACCGCGGTACGGTATTTTGGCGGCTCCCGCCGGGCGCGCGGTGACCGCGCCCGGCGGGAGTCAGAATGACCCCCAATGAGACTTCCTGTTTAACTCTAGATCTCATAGTTAGTTCTGGTGTGGAAACATTGTTTTTGTCCTTGAAATAAGTAATTGAGTCTGTATATAAGTCTTTAATTAGATCTCTTATGTACGATGGAATCTGGCCATATTTATGGGAAAATGACGGAGCATGATGCTGCGACAAAATTGGCAGTGCTGCCCTCCGTCATTTTCACAATACACAGATGCACCATATTTAATTGAATACGGCACACCCCTGTGTTGTCTCCTACACTGGTGCTAAATTTAGCTGTTAGCACCAAAGCAGGCATCCTTACACCATTGGGCAAGGATGTTTGGGTTGAGGGGTGTGATTGTTTGTGTGCAGGAAGGTGTCCCTTCCTGCACATAAACAATCACTAATGGCACTTTTGCACTTCTGTATGTGCTGCAGAATGCAGGACACACAAAAGTGCTAAAGCATAATTTTGAAATTATTGTTAATGTGCATGAAGGGACACCTCCTCGCACATAAACAATAATTTCTGGCATTTTGCTCTTTCTATACGTGCTTCAGAATGTAGCTCGCATAGAAAAAGCAAAAAACGAGGAGGAATAAAAGTACCTCTGAGGTGGCGTTAGATTTTGGCGCTGCCCCAGGTTTACGAAATCTCCTAAATCTGAGGCAGCGTCAAAATGCAATGGGTGTTGCTGTGGCACGCCATCAGCAACACCCATTGCACGCCCCTCTGATGCAGAAAATTGTATAGGAGGGGCCAATATTTGCAAGGAGGCGTAATGCCACAAAAAGTGACATTACACCTCCTTGTAAATATGGAGCAGAGGTTAGTGTCACTGCAGCGCCATGTGAAGTGGCACTCCAGTGTCACTAGGGGCTCTTAAATATGCCCCTCTGTGTCTTTCGAGACTCTATAAAATATGACGATGACTGACAGGGTCTAAAGCTTTAGAAATACCTATGAATAACACTGCAAGTGAGTGTTTATTCTTTCGATCCCACTTAATCATATTTTGAAGTAAAGTCAAATTTTCGAGCCATCCTCTTACTTTCATGAAGCCTTTTTGTCTCTTATTAAGGTTGATGAATAAATTGAGTCCTTTGGTAAGGATTTTTGTGAGTAGCTTCATGAATGCTGTACCAATTGTAATCGGTCTCCAACTATTTATTTTGTCTAGTTCATCAATTGGCACATTTTTAGGAATTAGGATTGAATGGTTTCTCTTCACACAGGCTTGAACCTTTCTCATATTCAACCAAGTCAATAGTATTTTAGGAAGCATTCTTGGTTCTTTAATATGTACTTTGAATAGATCATTTAGGCCAATATTGTCAGGCCCCACTCATTTATTCAAATTGGATTCTTCAAATCGGGTGTTACTTCGAACAGTGTGATTTCCTTACACAGATTTTCAAAATTCCAAACCTCTGGTATCTTGTCAATAGGAATTAATTTGAGATTTTTCTTATTTTCTTTTTCAATAATGTTTTGTAACATTCAAAGATATCGTCAGCACTGATTTGGCAAGTGGCATCTTCTGCACCATCAGTTATTATTCTAGCAATCTTCTTCTTGTCTTTTGTAATTATTGCCTGCTATTTCTTGTAGTTGCCCTTTGCTTTGGTGTATCTTTTCTTATACAATCTATTCCGTTTATCATTTCCCTCAGCCTTTTTGGAAATTTTACTTTCAGCTGGGGTACTCTTTTGCTCTTCTTGATCAGTATTCAAAGTCTCCTTGCCAGTTTCAATTGGTTGTTCATTGAGATTGACTGGCCTTAGATTAATATCATTGGTATTTTCAGATATGTAACTTACAATTTCTTCTAATAAGTCCAAGGCAGCTTCATAATGCTGCACATTTTTTTAATATCTTTGAGCTTCTGATATTCTGTTGCTCAGATTATTAAAGATAATGATTTGTTTTAAGTGCTCTTTTTCTGGTAATAAAGCCTCCGATATTTATGATTCATCATTGGTGTCATTTTCAGAATTATTGGGTGGCTGCTCTACATACATTGCCTGCTCTTTTTTTTTGTCTCTTCGATCCTTTCCTTTCTCTGCAATTTGTTTCCTGTTTTTGTTGTTAAAGTGCGGAACCATGAGTGCATTAATGTTTCTTTGTTTCTTTTTCTTTTACATACTTTCTCTAGTTCCACCAGCAGCAATAGTTCTTCCTGTGACCAAAGTTTGAATGGTTTGCTGTTAGCAGAGCTGCCAGTCTAGCATTGTTTTGTGCTCTAAGATATCCATGCCTTGCGTGTTGCGACATCCCAATTTTAGTTCCAAATTGGACATCATACTAGCTACAGAGGAACTGCAGTTCTCCTTTCTTGGGTCTACCTTTGCATTTTGCATAAAGACATGAAACATTGTGACATTCTGCTTCTTTATCACACTTGGAGCAGTATGTTTTCAGGTTAGAAACATGTTTTCTTAACTCTTTAAATCTGCCCATAATGTCTCCAAACAAATCGCAGTTCCACTTGTCTTTTAGATATTTCCAATATGTATCTTTTTTGCTAAAGTCTGTTTTTTACATTTGGTTTGTCTTTGACCTCTCAATCATCTGGGAGTCGATCAAATTTTAAGGTCATTGTGTTATTCTTGGCTGACAAAGCTATAAATTCAATCCTTTCCCCGAGGTCTAAATTATCCTCATTATCTGAAAGTATAGTGGGTGTACCTGTTGATATTGTGCGATTCAATTCAAAGTTGTCCATTATGTTGTTAGATCTATGTGTTTATTCCAGAAAATTGATGGGGAGGTTAACAATTTCTGGAAAATACAGCACTTCCTTTCACCATCCTAACGAGGTTTTCTATATCCAGGAGCTACCACATTTCTCACTATCTGGCTCAGGGCCATGATAGAACCTTGTTTGTCCTAACCCTATGAAATTTCTACTCAGAAAGTATAGTAGTATAGAGATAGTTACCAGCGGGACCACTAGGAGGTAAAGGCCACTACAACTGAGAAGAGGTTAAGAGAGCCATAGTTAATCTTGCCATTTAACTGTACCTCATTGAATTTCTTCACCCTGACATTCTGAGCACTGGATAAAAATCACACTGTGTCAACACCCCCTTGGGCCTTTGGGATGCTTTGTTTTAATTAAACAGTCAGATTCTCCTGGGCCACACCAATTCTAAGTTACCTGCTAGGTGCCGGCTGAGGCAGAATGGTGCCCCCGTGACCCAGAGAGGAAAATGGGGAAAGGCCACCACCGCAGCTGGGGCAATCCACAGGGAGGGCCCAGTTACTGTCCAGAGTCACCACTGCCATGGAGGGCAGTGTCTCTCCAGCTGTAGCACCCGCCCAGCCCCTCTTTGTGTCCCTGTTCCACCAACCTTAGAGTCAAATCTCATCCTGAACTTACGGATCTGACTTGCTGACTAACCTTACCGACATTGTTCCAATGTTCCAGAGGCTGTTCACCTTGGAGACTTGCTGCAGAGATGGGTATGGCCCGGTGCAAGAGTTACACCATCTCCCCCAGATTTGCAAGGACCAGTGAGAGCTCACCAGACACTGTTCGAACCGTGACACTTTCCAAGGCTCGGGTCCCTCTCTCAGGTTGAACCAATTCTAGGGCACCCTGCCCTTCAGAAAGAAAAGAGAACTTTACCCGGGGCTCACATCAGCCTCTTCAGGATCATTTGTGCTACTGCACTAGACACTGTGAGGGCACCTGCCTAAGCTACTCTGGGATCGAGGATCTAAACCAGACTCCTTTTCAATTGGCTGAGAACAACAGAGACTACTGTCTTCCCTTCCAAATGGTGCTCGAGCATCTCTTAGGACCGACTGACCCATGTTCAACTGTTGTACACATGGAACCCTTCTCCACTTCGGCCTTCAAAGTTCTCATTTGAATATTGGCTACTACCACCACCAAGATCTACACCTGCAGTGCTCCACCAGGGCTCCACCAGGGCCCCCACAACTCAGACTTCCATGAGCATGGCAGTGGCCCTCCTACTCATCGTGGCTTAGACCCCACAGCTCTCAGCATCAGTGGTTATGGGCCCCATGTTCCACCGCCATGCCTTTTCAGGGGTAGTTGATTCAGCAGGTGAGTTTTTACACACTCCTTAGCAGGTTCTGACTTCCATGGCGGCAGTCCTGCTGTACATACCAACTAACACCATTTTTGGGCTCTGATGAACTGGAGGCATCAGGCTCCTTAACCAATCATATGATTTATCCTGCCACTCCAGTTCTGCTTACCAAAGGTGGCCCAGTAGGCACTTGCATTTGATACCTAGCTCCATGCCAGCTAGCCAGTTTTCTTACCCATTTAAAGTTTGAGAATAGGTTGGGATTGTTTTGACCCAAAGACCTCTAATTGTTTGCTTTACTAGATAAAACTGGGTTTCTGAGTACCAGCTATCCTGAGGGAACCTTTGGAGGAAACCAGCTAGTTAAATGATTCTTTTGCCCCTATACCCAAGTCGGATGACCTATCTGCATGTCAGGACTGCTACAGACCTCCCCCATTGTTTCCTCTGACGTTGCCCTACCCATTTATAGTTTAACATCTCTCACATCCTATCACACTGGTTCATGCTCCATCTCCGTGATGGAAAGGTAGAGATGGGCCAGTGGTGCGCCTGCTGGGGGGGCATGGTGGGCAAGTGCCAGCCCACATCTTTATTGCAGCAGAGGGTTTATGTTGTTCCTCCAAATCACACATTTATTAGACTCCTTGGTCTGTTTTTCAAGATGGGTCAGTGGAAATGGGTGCAGGAGGAGGTGCATATGGTCAGCAATGGGACACCACAGACAGCCACATGCAGCACATGGTCAGGCCCCCTGGATGTGGCTGTAGCAGACCGTTTGACCGCCTGCACCCCACTGAGGCAGTATGAAGGGTCTAGTGCACCAGTGGCATACCTTCATGACAGACCAGGGTGTGGGATCCTGAAATGGGCGATCACGGGTCTGACCTTGCCCCAGAGCAATGATTTGGAACACAAGCCCAGGAAAACTCTGAGAAACCCTCAGCAGATGTTTGAGCCCGGTCTCAAAGGCAGCAACTGTTGATGCTCCATACCACCCACGAGGTACCATTGGCAGGCCCAGCTCAAAGTTTACAGTTCTCTGCCACACACCACCTCACAAGAGTGGGGCCTGGCAAAGGGGAAGCGTCAGGCTCGGGAAGCCGTTTTCTTCCTCCTCTGGCATGGATGGAAGTCATGGTAGTACCCTTGGTCAGAGCTCCACCATGGTCCAGGCTCCATTCACAGGCCCTCTCTGCTACAAAGCTCAGGGACGGCCTTCTCAGAGACTATTTGATGACAAGCTGCTTTGTTGAAAACGCCTGATTGTGCTCCCTCGCCATTAGGGCTTCCCAGCCACAAAGCGTAAAGGGCAGGGTTCTACAGTGTCAGGGAACCAACAAGCCCAGGCCTGCAAGCCCACTGAACCAACAAATCTAGGTCTGCAAACCCACCAACGTCTTGGGCTTCCTTCTCTGGTCTTCTGTGTTGGACAGTGCCCAAGACAGTGGGGAGAGAAAGCTCTCACCATGCACTGCATCAGAGCTCTGGCTGGCCATCTGGGGAAGCCTCACACCAGGCTGCCTACCCTGGTCTGCCGGGCCGCAACGCACTCAGGACAGGTACTGCAGGCCTGAAGAGGTTTCCTCTGCTATGCTCGGACCAGAGCTTGGCCCTGAGGTGGGTACCCCATTTATCCTGGGCCCTCGGCCCAGGCCCCCACCCCAGCCCCCGCCTTTCATGTCTCAAAGGGCTTGGGACGGGGATGAAGGGATGGAGCTAGCCTGTGATGGCTTAGGCTGTTCCCTGTGAAAGCCCAGGTGGGATTGAGGAACAAGCAACCCTGAGATAGGGGGAGCCCCGGGAGGAACCCCAGGCTGAAAGGTGCGTTTGAGGTATTGATTATCAATGTGTCCGGCAATACACACTAAATCTCGCACCTAACCGCATTCTTAATTGACCTCTATCCCTGTTTCCTACCTTGAGCAATCCTAATACATTTCCAAATATTGTAATTGGCTATGTAATACCCTTAATCCCCCATGCAGTACACAGCTATTCCCTCTCACTTTCAATATTTACTAATTAGCAGTACCTGGTATTTATAGCAACCCTTTAACCCCACATCATCCTCATTTAAAAAATATTTATGCCCATTTCCTCAACCCACATCACTACACTACAGTGGCAGGTGTATGCAACAGCCATTTAACACTCATCGTCCCCCATGCAGAAATCATTATTATCATGCAGAACACAGCTACCGTCAACATTTACTTAATAACAGCACCAGGTGTATGTACCAACCTATCAGCGCCCATCATCCCCATTTAAAAAAAATATGTATGCCCATTTCCTCAACACATGTCACTACACTACAGTGCCAGGTGTATGTAACAACCATTAAACACCAATCATTCCCCCTTTAGAATTCATTTTGGCCACTATCCCAAGAGGGTATGTAAAATACCATGCCCAGGGTATGCAGCAGCAATTTACCCCCCATAATTCCCCCTTTAAATATTGCCTATTTCCATTTTCCTAACTGGGTCATTATAATATAGGGAACAATGTGTTCAACAGCCATTTAAAGCCCATCATTCCTTCTGATTACAGTAGCTGTTATCTTTACCTTACAGTACACATTAAAATACAATGGTAGGTATATGTCAAAGCCATTTAACATCTATCATCCATGATGTACAGAATCCCTTTCCTTATTTCCTACCTTGAACAATCCTAACACATTTCCAGATATATTCAATGGCCATGTAACACCCATCATCCCCATCCCGAACACAGCTATGCCCATTTACCTTCAACATTTGTGAAATAACAGCACCAGGTATATGCGCCAGCTGTATAACCCCCATCATTCCCATTTTAAAAAATATGTCCATTTCCTCAAACCATGGCACTACACTACAGTGAGATGTGTATACAACAGCCATTTAACACCCATGATTCACCATGTAGGAAATCATTATGGCCAATATCCCAAGAGGGCTACGTTAAATGCCATGCCAAGGGTATGTAGCAGCCATTTACCCCTCATAATCCCTCATTTAATATTATGGCCCTCATTATGAGCACAGTGGTAAAAACCGCTGTGTTCATGCTGGAGATCAAAACACTGACCGCCAGCGTCCCTGGATCCCCGCCGGCCGCATAAAGAACATTCCTGTGGGCCGGCGGGCAGAAACATTGTTTCCGCCCGCCGGCCCACAGGAAGGCCTGGCCGGGACATTGACGGCAGCTCCACATGGAGCCACCGCCAATGCCTCTGTGCGGCAGCTGCAGCTGCACCCGTCACGCAGATCACTGCCCAAAAGACGGGCAGTGACCTGCGGGATGGGGCACTGCACCGGGGCCCCTGCACTGCCCATGCCAAGTGCATGGGCAGTCTAGGGGCCCCCAGGGGTGCACCCCTTCCACAAGCCTTTCCCTGTGGGGAAACCCGCCAGGGAAAGTCTGGTGGCTGAGGAAACATTATCCGAGAGGCAGCACCGCTGCCCTGTCGGATAATGTTTCCGACTGCCGCCAGGCTGCCTGATGGAGGCAGCCTGGCAGTGAGTGAGGGCTGCCGATGGCGGCCCTCATGGGGTTCATTATGTGGCGGTGTGGTCTGCCATGCTGGCAGGCAGTTTTACCCGCCACTGCCAGCATGGCGGGCCACACCGCCAGGTTCATAATGACCGCCTATGTATTTCCATTTTCCTAACAGGACCATTATAATATAGAGGAAGGGGTTCAACAGCTGTATGAGTAAACTAGCTATGACCATTTTCTTACAGTAATCATGAAAATACAGTAGTAGGTATATGTCAAAGCCATTTAACACCAATCACCCTGATATAGAAGGTCCCTATCCTAATTTCCTAATTTATACACACCTAATACATGTGCAAGTATATGCTATGGATGGCCATATAACCCATATAATCTCACATGCAGAACACACCTATGCTTATTTTCCTTCAGCATTTAGTAAAAAAACAATACTAAGTATATGTAATAGTCATTTAACCCCTATCATCCCTTTGTAGAACAACCCTATTACCATATCCTGCCTAGAACAAAACTAATACATCCCCAAATAGTTCAATGGCAACGGATCACCCATAATCCTCAATGCAGATCACAGCTATGCCCATTTTCCTTCAGCATTTACTAAATAACAATATCAGGTATATGCAAAATCCATTTAACCCACAAATCTTGAGAGGAAAACAATAAGAATTGCTGAAGCGTGTTAACTTTCACTTTGCCCATGTAAGGTAAAACACTTCCTGGTAGGTAAACAATAACACTTGCAGAAGAAAGTTAATTTTCACTTTGAACGTGCAAGCATTAATCTACACTGCCACCTGTGGACACTTAAAAGAATGCAGCCCATCAACCCATCATCACCAATGATCCTTTTAGAATGTCCCAAAAACCAGGATATTGCCATATGTTCAGTAAAAGAAGATTCAAACTATACAAATTATGGCAGATGTTAGCAACAAATCTCATGTGTTGTAAATTTAGTTGTTCAGTGCCTGCATCACAAAGATGATTTTCCTAAAGTTGTTCAACTCTGTTGGACGCCCATCAGCCCTCTAAACTGTTTCTATCAGCTTCTCACCTCCCTGACTGTAATTAGATTTTATCCAGACAAAATCGCCCCAGAAAAGATGGAAATGATCCTAATCAAGATCTTGATGGAAAGCCACTGCGCCGTCTTGGTCAGTTGCTATGATGGAAGAATCATGTCAGTCATAGAAGGGGAAGCTCATTACAAGACAACACACCCCCAAGAACAATCTGACTGTACTTAGAAGACTGTGATGGGAAGAAAAGAAGTTAATACAGATACACTTGGAAAGGGCAGGTATGAACTTCTGGAAGTTTCATATTTAGATTAAGAGAATATATAGTATTAGCCTGCCTTTGAAGCTGGCCCTCTCATGCTACACAACATGTTTCACAGAGGGGAGTACCTAACTAGACCAGTTTGAATAGGTTTTTCACTTGTGCAGAGAGGAAGGTATCTTAGTTTGATTGGCAAGATTATCGACAGATATTTGCAGCACTAGCAACTGAAAAAGCCTCCTCCTTAGAAAGAAATATTATAATATTCTTCTGGGAATGTTTTAGATTAAGTAAGCAGAATTGCTGAACCAATCTGAAAAACTGGGACTAGCCCTGTGTTGAAACATAGTGTTAATAAGCTGAGGGCACTCCACCATCCGCTGCTGTGATGCCAACTTGTGGCCCCCATCACCTGAAGCTAAGAACATTGAATGGAACATGGAGAGGCTAAGAATAAAAAGATTGCTTTCTACCCGAGGGTAGACTTTGGCACCGGTTTCTGCTTCCTACTGAACCCCAAGCACTTGAAGTTGCACTCAAAGGGAAGCTGGGCTCTTGAAAACAGAATCAGCATATTCATTAGGACTGTACTTTTGGAAAAACTGACATCTGCCTCATGGAGTTCTTCCAGTCTCTCCGTGTCGCCGGCTGGACGATTCAAAGGGGGATATTTACAAGTCCCTTGTGCCACCTTGTGTCGTCCTAGTATAATTTTTTTTATGCTAAGGTGGGGGTAAGGTGGCCTTTGTAAATCCTTGCGCCACATTAATCCTGTGTGAGAAATAATGTATGCAAGGGGGCGTTACGACACACCATTTCACTGTGCCATTTTTTCCATAATTTTGAACACCTGCTCAGAGCAGGCATTAACATGATGCACCCATATGAACATAAACATTTTTTACCCTAGTGCAGGAAAGCGTCAATATAGCGTCAAATCTTTTGGTGTTGTTAGGAGCCATGGGGGGAAGAAAAAAAAGAATAAAAGTGGTGCATTGGGGCAGAAATCTGCCCCTAAGTTTGGGAACAATACTAATTGCTCTGTATAGAGTATTACAGCTGGTCCATTGGCCTTTCTGGGCAGCAGATGGAATTACTCAACTGCCTTTGCACAAGACCTGATGCCCTATTTAGAGATGTCCACCGGGCAGGTGAAGATTTCTATGCTTTCAGCAGAGCCACCTTTATGATGGCTCCATTGAGGTCACTGAAAGTTTGATGACCACCCACCATGTTTTATGGGGCCATTCAGTAGAGGTTTTTGCTGTTCAAAAACAAACTGCGTGTGTAAGGTAGGGATTATACTAATCTATCAGCCTTTTGTCTAGGTTTGCGCTAAACAAATGTCATATAGATACATACATAGATATATACATGTGTGATGTAAAATGATTAGGGTTTTCCTAATGATCAGTTTTTTTATACCGCTGAGGTTATCAAAACAATTACCATCAGGTGATACATCTGATTAATGTGCTGAGCACCTAATAAATAACCCTATATTGGAATATACCAACAGCTCTGTGTGTTTCCTGATTCCAGAGGTCAGGGTCCATGCTTACATATTCACACCTATGCATGTATTCCACTGCAAGGCAACACTCTGCATGTGGCGGAACCTATCTCAACATAGAAAAGAGTGAGAGACACCCACCTGTCTGTTCTCCTTTTATCCGAAAGGGGTGCAATACACATTACTTCTTGGGGCTGAGGAGATCTAACCAGGTGTCTGTAGGAGGCTGGACTGGCTTGTAGTGAGTACCAAGGGGTACTTGCACCTTGCACCAGGCCCAGTTATCCCTTATTAGTGTATAGGGTGTCTAGCAGCTTAGGCTGATAGATAATGGTAGCTTAGCAGAGCAGCTTAGGCTGAACTAGGAGACGTGTGAAGCTACTACAGTACCACTCAGTGTCATATGCACAATATCATAAGAAAACACAATACACAGTTATACTAAAAATAAAGGTACTTTATTTTTATGACAATATGCCAAAGTATCTTAGAGTGTACCCTCAGTGAGAGGATAGGAAATATACACAAGATATATATACACAATAGCAAAAATATGCAGTATAGTCTTAGAAAACAGTGCAAACAATGTATAGTTACAATAGGATGCAATGGGGAAACATAGGGATAGGGGCAACACAAACCATATACTCCAAAAGTGGAATGCGAACCACGAATGGACCCCAAACCTATGTGACCTTGTAGAGGGTCGCTGGGACTATTAGAAAATAGTGAGAGTTAGAAAAATAACCCTCCCCAAGACCCTGAAAAGTGAGTGCAAAGTGCACTAAAGTTCCCCTAAGGACAAAGAAGTTGTGTTTGAGGAATAATGCAGGAAAGACACAAACCAGCAATGCAACAACTGTGGATTTCCAATCTAGGGTACCTGTGGAACAAGGGGACCAAGTCCAAAAGTCACAAGCAAGTCGGAGATGGGCAGATGCCCAGGAAATGCCAGCTGCGGGTGCAAAGAAGCTTCTACTGGACAGAAGAAGCTGAGGTTTCTGCAGGAACGAAAAGGGCTAGAGACTTCCCCTTTGGTGGACGGATCCCGCTCACCGTGGAGAGTTGTGCAAAAGTGTTTTCCCGCCGAAAGAACGCCAATAAGCCTTACTAGCTGCAAATCGTGCGTTTGGCGTTTTTGGACGCTGCTGGGGCCCAAGAAGGACCAGGAGGTCGCAAATTGGAACTGAAGAGAGAGGGGACGTCGAGCAAGACAAAGAGCCCTCACTGAAGCAGGTAGCACCCAGAGAAGTGCCAGAAACAGGCACTACAAGGATGCGTGAAATGGTGCTCGCTGAAGTTGCACAAAGGAGTCCCACGTCGCCGGAGACCAACTTAGAAAGTCGTGCAATGCAGGTTAGAGTGCCGTGGACCCAGGCTTGGCTGTGCACAAAGGATTTCTGCCGGAAGTGCACAGGGGCCGGAGTAGCTGCAAAATCGCGGTTCCCAGCAATGCAGCCCAGTGAGGTGAGGCAAGGACTTACCTCCACCAAACTTGGACTGAAGAGTCACTGGACTGTGGGGGTCACTTGGACAGAGTCGCTGGATTCGAGGGACCTCGCTCGTCGTGCTGAGAGGAGACCCAAGGGACCGGTAATGCAGCTTTTTGGTGCCTGCGGTTGCAGGGGGAAGATTCAGTCGACCCACGGGAGATTTCTTCGGAGCTTCTGGTGCAGAGAGGAGGCAGACTACCCCCACAGCATGCACAAGCAGGAAAACAGTCGAGAAGGCGGCAGGATCAGCGTTACAGAGTTGCAGTAGTCGTCTTTGCTACTATGTTGCAGGTTTGCAGGCTTCCAGCGCGGTCAGCAGTCGATTCCTTATCAGAAGGTGAAGAGAGAGATGCAGAGGAACTCGGCTGAGCTCATGCATTCGTTATCTAAAGTTTCCCCAGAGACAGAGACCCTAAATAGCCAGAAAAGAGGGTTTGGCTACCTAGGAGAGAGGATAGGCTACTAACACCTGAAGGAGCCTATCAGCAGGAGTCTCTGACGTCACCTGGTGGCACTGGCCACTCAGAGCAGTCCAGTGTGCCAGCAGCACCTCTGTTTCCAAGATGGCAGAGGTCTGGAGCACACTGGAGGAGCTCTGGACACCTCCCAGGGGAGGTGCAGGTCAGGGGAGTGGTCACTCCCCTTTCCTTTGTCCAGTTTCGCGCCAGAGCAGGGGCTAAGGGGTCCCTGAACTGGTGTAGACTGGCTTATGCAGAATTGGGCACATCTGTGCCCAACAAAGCATTTCCAGAGGCTGGGGGAGGCTACTCCTCCCCTGCCTTCACACCATTTTCCAAAGGGAGAGGGTGTAACACCCTCTCTCAGAGGAAGTTCTTTGTTCTGCCATCCTGGGCCAGGCCTGGCTGGACCCCAGGAGGGCAGATGCCTGTCTGAGGGGTTGGCAGCAGCAGCAGCTGCAGTGAAACCCCAGGAAGGGCAGTTTGGCAGTACCAGGGTCTGTGCTACAGACCACTGGGATCATGGGATTGTGCCAACTATGCCAGGATGGCATAGAGGGGGCAATTCCATGATCATAGACATGTTACATGGCCATATTCGGAGTTACCATTGTGAAGCTACATATAGGTAGTGACCTATATGTAGTGCACGCGTGTAATGGTGTCCCCGTACTCACAAAGTTCAGGGAATTGGCTCTGAACAATGTGGGGGCACCTTGGCTAGTGCCAGGGTGCCCTCACACTAAGTAACTTTGCACCTAACCTTTACCAGGTAAAGGTTAGACATATAGGTGACTTATAAGTTACTTAAGTGCAGTGTAAAATGGCTGTGAAATAACGTGGACGTTATTTCACTCAGGCTGCAGTGGCAGGCCTGTGTAAGAATTGTCAGAGCTCCCTATGGGTGGCAAAAGAAATGCTGCAGCCCATAGGGATCTCCTGGAACCCCAATACCCTGGGTACCTCAGTACCATATACTAGGGAATTATAAGGGTGTTCCAGTAAGCCAATGTAAATTGGTAAAAATGGTCACTAGCCTGTTAGTGACAATTTGGAAAGAAATGAGAGAGCATAACCACTGAGGTTCTGATTAGCAGAGCCTCAGTGAGACAGTTAGTCACTACACAGGTAACACATTCAGGCACACTTATGAGCACTGGGGCCCTGGGTTACCAGGGTCCCAGTGACACATACAACTAAAACAACATATATACAGTGAAAAATGGGGGTAACATGCCAGGCAAGATGGTACTTTCCTACACAACCCCCCCCCCCAAACGAAGGACAATAAGACTAGCCATGACCTGATGAGTCTTCATTGTCTAAGTGGAAATATCTGGAGAGTCCATCTGCATTGGAGTGGCTACTCCCAGGTCTATGTTCCACTGTATAGTCCATTCCCTGTAGGGATATGGACCACCTCAACAATTTAGGATTTTCACCTTTCATTTGTTTTAGCCAAAGTAGAGGTTTGTGGTCTGTCTGAACAATGAAGTGAGTGCCAAACAGGTATGGCCTCAACTTCTTCAGAGCCCAGACCACAGCAAAGGCCTCCCTCTCAATGGCAGACCAACGCTTTTCTCTAGGAATCAACCTCCTACTAATAAAAGCAACAGGTTGATCCTGGCCCTCAGAATTAAGTTGTGATAGGACTGCCCCTACTCCTAATTCAGATGCATCAGTTTGGACATATAATTTTTTAGAGTAACAAGGGCTTTTCAGGACAGGTGCAGAGCACATGGCCTGCTTCAGCTCCTCAAAAGCTTTCTGACAGTTTGCTGTCCATAATACCTTTTTAGGCATTTTCTTGGATGTGAGGTCATTAAGAGGGGCTGCAATGGAGCCATAGTTCTTAATGAACCTCCTGTAATACCCAGTGAGGCCTAGGAAGGCTTTCACCTGAGTCTGAGTGGTAGGGGGAGCCCAATCAATAATTGTTTGGATTTTCCCCTGAAGTGGTGCAATCTGTTCCCCACCAACAAGGTGTCCCAGATAAACCACCTTACCCTGCCCTATCTGGCACTTTGAAGCCTTGATAGTGAGGCCTGCCTTTTGCAGGGCCTCCAAAACTTTCCATAGGTGGACCAGGTGATCATCCCAGCTGGAGCTAAAGACAGCTATATCGTCCAAATATGCTGCACTGAAAGCTTCCAGCCCTTGCAGGACTGTGTTCACCAACCTTTGAAAAGTGGCAGGTGCATTTTTCAAACCAAAAGGCATTACAGTAAACTGGTAATGTCCTCCAATGGTAGAAAATGCAGTCTTAGGTTTAGCATCTTCTGATAATTTGATCTGCCAATACCCTGCAGTCAAATCAAAAGTGCTTAGATACTTGGCAGATGCCAGTGTATCTATGAGCTCATCTGCCCTGGGTATAGGGTGAGCATCAGTTTTGGTTACCAAGTTGAGACCTGTATAGTCTACACAAAACCGCATTTCCTTCTTTCCATCTTTGGAATGGGGTTTTGGTACCAGTACCACAGGAGAAGCCCATGGACTGTCAGAGTGCTCAACCACTCCTAGTTCTAACATTTTCTGGACCTCTTGCTTTATGCAGTCCCTGACATGGTCAGGCTGCCTATAGATCTTACTTTTGACAGGTAAACTGTCTCCAGTATCTATAGTGTGCTCACACCAAGAAGTGGTACCTGGCACAGTAGAGAAGAGTTCAGAGAATTGATCTAGGAGATTTATGCAATTATCTTTCTGCTCAGCAGTAAGACAATCAGCCAAAACTACACCTTCCACAAGAGCATCTTGTTCTGTGGAAGAGAAGAGATCAGGTAGAGGATCACTGTCTTCTTCCTGTCCCTCATCAGTTGCCATGAGCAGGGTGAGATCAGCCCTGTCATAGTAGGGTTTCAGGCGGTTGACATGGAGCACCCTAAGGGGACTCCTGGCAGTGCCTAAGTCAACTAAATAGGTGACTTCTCCCTTCTTTTCAACAATTGTGTGGGGACCACTCCATTTATCTTGGAGTGCTCTTGGGGCCACAGGCTCCAAGACCCACACTTTCTGCCCTGGTTGGTACTGAACCAAAACAGCCTTCTGATCATGCCATTGCTTCTGGAGCTCTTGGCTGGCCTGAAGGTTTTTACTGGCCTTTTTCATGTACTCAGCCATCCTTGATCTGAGGCCAAGTACATAATCCACAATATCCTGCTTAGGAGCTTTTAAAGGTTGTTCCCAACCCTCCTTTACAAGTGTGAGTGGACCCCTACAGGGTGTCTAAAAAGAAGTTCAAAGGGGCTGAAGCCCACTCCTTTCTGGGGTACCTCCCTGTAGACAAAAAGGAGGCATGGTAGAAGGATATCCCATCTCCTGCGGAGTTTTTCAGGGAGACCCATAATCATGCCTTTGAGAGTTTTATTAAATCTCTCCACCAGTCCATTTGTTTGTGGATGATAGGGTGTTGTGAACTTGTTCGTTACACCACACTCCTTCCACATGGCCTTTAAGTGTGCAGACATGAAATTGCTTCCTCTGTCTGATACTACTTCCTTTGGGAAGCCCACCCTGGAAAATATTCCCAGGAGGGCCTTTGCCACTGCAGGTGCTGTAGTGGTCCTTAAAGGAATAGCTTCAGGATATCTTGTGGCATGGTCCACTACCACTAAGATAAACCTATTGCCTGAAGCAGTAGGAGGGTCAAGGGGGCCAACTATGTCAACCCCTACCCTTTCAAAGGGAACCCCAACCACAGGCAGTGGGATAAGGGGTGCCTTTGGAGTGCCACCTGTCTTGCCACTGGCTTGACAGGTTTCACAGGACTTACAAAATTCCTTTGTGTCCTCAGACATCCTAGGCCAATGAAACAATGGAACCAATCTGTCCCAAGTTTTCATTTGACCCAGGTGCCCAGCTAGGGGAATGTCATGTGCCAGTGTTAGGAGGAACTTTCTGTACTCCTGAGGAATCACTAATCTCCTGGCAGCTCCAGGTTTAGGATCCCTATGCTCAGTGTACAAGAGGTTGTCCTCCCAGTAAACTCTGTGAGAGTCACTGACATCCCCATTAGCCTGTTTGACAGCTTGCTGTCTGAGACCCTCTAATGTGGGACAGGTTTGCTGTGCCACACTCAGCTCCTCTCTGGCAGGCCCCCCTTCACCCAAAAGCTCAGCAGTGTCTGCTTCCAGCTCCTCTGGTGTAGGTTCTGCACAGGGAGGGAATTCTTCTTCCTCAGAAGTAGAATCCACTGTAGAGGGAGGGATAGTAGGAAGTGGTTTGCTTCTACTAGCCCTAGCTTTAGGGAGCACTTGGTCCATTGTTCCAGGATCCAAGCTTCCCTGTCCTTTTTGCTTTTTGGCCTGAGCCCTTGTCAAAGCAAAAATATGCCCTGGGATGCCCAGCATTGCTGCATGGGCCTCCAACTCCACATCTGACCAAGCTGATGTCTCCAAATCATTCCCTAATAGACAGTCTACAGGTAAATCTGAAGCTACCACAACTTTCTTTGGACCAGTTACCCCCCCCCCAGTTGAGATTTACAACAGCCATGGGGTGGCTTTGTGTTATGTTGTGAGCATCGGTTACTTGGTACTGGTGTCCAAGTATGTGTTGTTCAGGGTGCACCAGTTTCTCAATCACCATTGTGACACTGGCACCTGTGTCCCTGTAGGCCTGGACCTCAACACCATTTATTAGGGTTAGTTGCTTGTACTTCTCCAAGTTATGGGGGCAAGCAACCAAAGTGGCTAAATAAATAGCCCCTTCAGAGACTAAAGTAGCCTCTGTGGTCTCCCTAATCAGACCAACCCCAACTAAGTTACCAATAGTGAGCCCAGCTACTCCCTTGGATTGGCTATTAGTAGGTTTGCTCCCACCACCACTGCTATTAGTAGGGACACTAGGTGTAGCAGTAGGGGTTGTAGTGGTAGGAGGAGTGGTGCCTTTCTTTGGACAACTGGGATCTGTTGTCCAATGGCCTTTTATTTTACATAAATAGCACCATGGTTTCTTTTCCTTGTTCTGATTAAAAGAGGATTTGGGCCCACCACCCCCACCAGAGTGTTTTTGTGGGCCTGATGAAGACTCATTTTTAGATTTGTCCCCACCCTTGTCAGAAGACTTACCATCCTTCTTTTTGTTGCCATCTTTGTCACCCCCTGTATGAACTTTTCTGTGCACTCTTGTTCTGACCCATTTGTCTGCCTTCTTTCCCAATTCTTGGGGAGAGGTCAGATCAGAGTCCACCAAGTACTGGTGCAACAAATCAGACACACAATTATTAAGAATATGCTCTCTCAGGATTAAGTTATACAGGCTGTCATAATCAGTAACTTTACTGCCATGTAACCACCCCTCCAAGGCCTTCACTGAATGGTCAATGAAATCAACCCAGTCTTGTGAAGACTCCTTTTTGGTCTCTCTGAACTTTATCCTGTACTGTTCAGTGGTTAAGCCATAACCATCAAGGAGTGCATTCTTAAGAACTTGGAAATTATTAGCATCATTTTCTTTCACAGTAAGGAGCCTATCCCTACCTTTTCCACTAAATGATAGCCATAGGATAGCAGCCCACTGCCTTTGAGGGACATCCTGTACAACACAGGCCCTCTCAAGTGCAGCAAACCACTTGTTAATGTCATCCCCCTCCTTATAAGGGGGAACTATCTTGTGCAGATTCCTGGAATCATGCTCTTTTGCAGGATGACTATGGGGAATACTGCTGCTGCCACCATGGGTATCTAAACCCAACTTCTGTCTTTCCTTCTCTAATTCAAAAGACTGTCTATCCAAATCCAGCTGTTGCTTTTTAAGCTTCAGTCTGGTTTGTTCCACCCTCAACTTATTGAGTTCCCTCTCTAACATTCTGTCATCAGGGTTGGTGGGAGGGACATTCCTAGAAACAGAGCTATGATGGGAATGAACAGAAGGAGACCTGTCCCTTACAGAAGCCACCCTAACAGCTTGGTTAACAGAAACATTACTACCAGTATGGTGAGAATAAATGCTTTTGCTATGATGGGAGACAACACTATTTATATGGTGTGGCTCATCATCATTACCATCTATGCTAGATTCTCTAGTAATGGGCAGGCTAGGAAGTTTCTTTCCTGAATCTTTTCCTGGGGGAGTCCCTGAATCAGATTGAGAACTATTAGGTACTTTTTCAACAGATGAGGCACCTATGGCCTTATCCTGTTCTCTAAGCATGTTAAGTAACAGTTCCAAGGAAGGATTCTTCCCTACACTCAAACCTCTCTCTATACACAGACTCCTTGCTCTTTTCCAGCTAAGGTTGTCATATGCAAGTTTGGACAGATCAACATTTTGGCCTGTGCCAGACATTTTTAGAGAGAGTTAAAGTGATAGAAAAAGAGAAAAAAGTTTTCAGAACTTTTTGGAAAGACAGAAAAAAAACTTTTTAAACTTTTAAGAACTTTTTGAAAGTTTAGAAGTACTTTTCAGCACTTAGAAAAGAGTGAAAAGAGGAAATGCAAAACTTTTTGGCTATGTGTATATACACTGACCTTGTTTTGTATATTTTTCTCTTATGAAAATTACAATGACAAGAGTGGTAAGTAGTCTCAAGCACTTATCCCGTCGCTGCACAACCAATGTAGGAGGCTGGACTGGCTTGTAGTGAGTACCAAGGGGTACTTGCACCTTGCACCAGGCCCATTTATCCCTTATTAGTATATAGGGTGTCTAGCAGCTTAGGCTGATAGATAATGGTAGCTTAGCAGAGCAGCTTAGGCTGAACTAGGAGACGTGTGAAGCTACTACAGTACCACTCAGTGTCATATGCACAATATCATAAGAAAACACAATACACAGTTATACTAAAAATAAAGGTACTTTATTTTTATGACAATATGCCAAAGTATCTTAGAGTGTACCCTCAGTGAGAGGATAGGAAATATACACAAGATATATATACACAATAGCAAAAATATGCAGTATAGTCTTAGAAAACAGTGCAAACAATGTATAGTTACAATAGGATGCAATGGGGAAACATAGGGATAGGGGCAACACAAACCATATACTCCAAAAGTGGAATGCGAACCACGAATGGACCCCAAACCTATGTGACCTTGTAGAGGGTCGCTGGGACTATTAGAAAATAGTGAGAGTTAGAAAAATAACCCTCCCCAAGACCCTGAAAAGTGAGTGCAAAGTGCACTAAAGTTCCCCTAAGGACAAAGAAGTCGTGTTAGAGGAATAATGCAGGAAAGACACAAACCAGCAATGCAACAACTGTGGATTTCCAATCTAGGGTACCTGTGGAACAAGGGGACCAAGTCCAAAAGTCACAAGCAAGTCGGAGATGGGCAGATGCCCAGGAAATGCCAGCTGCGGGTGCAAAGAAGCTTCTACTGGACAGAAGAAGCTGAGGTTTCTGCAGGAACGAAAAGGACTAGAGACTTCCCCTTTGGTGGACGGATCCCTCTCGCCGTGGAGAGTTGTGCAGAAGTATTTTCCCGCCGAAAGAATGCCAAAAAGCCTTGCTAGCTGCAAATCGTGTGTTTGGCGTTTGTGGACGCTGCTGGGGCCCAGGAGGGACCAGGAGGTCGCAAATTGAATCTGAAGAGAGAAGGGACGTCGAGCAAGACAAAGAGCCCTCACTGAAGCAGGTAGCACCCGGAGAAGTGCCAGAAACAGGCACTACAAGGATGCGTGAAACGGTGCTCGCTGAAGTTGCACAAAGGAGGCCCACGTCGCCGGAGACCAACTTAGAAAGTCATGCAATGCAGGTTAGAGTGCCGTGGACCCAGGCTTGGCTGTGCACAAAGGATTTCCACCGGAAGTGCACAGGGGCCGGAGTAGCTGCAAAATCGCGGTTCCCAGCAATGCAGCCCAGCGAGGTGAGGCAAGGACTTACCTCCACCAAACTTGGACTGAAGAGTCACTGGACTGTGGGGGTCACTTGGACAGAGTCGCTGGATTCGAGGGACCTCGCTCGTCGTGCTGAGAGGAGACCCAAGGGACTGGTAATGCAGCTTTTTGGTGCCTGCGGTTGCAGGGGGAAGATTCCGTCGACCCACGGGAGATTTCTTCGGAGCTTCTGGTGCAGAGAGGAGGCAGACTACCCCCACAGCATGCACAAGCAGGAAAACAGTCGAGAAGGCGGCAGGATCAGCGTTACAGAGTTGCAGTAGTCGTCTTTGCTACTATGTTGCAGGTTTGCAGGCTTCCAGCGCAGTCAGCAGTCGATTCCTTATCAGAAGGTGAAGAGAGAGATGCAGAGGAACTCGGCTGAGCTCATGCATTCGTTATCTAAAGTTTCCCCAGAGACAGAGACCCTAAATAGCCAGAAAAGAGGGTTTGGCTACCTAGGAGAGAGGATAGGCTACTAACACCTGAAGGAGCCTATCAGCAGGAGTCTCTGACGTCACCTGGTGGCACTGGCCACTCAGAGCAGTCCAGTGTGCCAGCAGCACCTCTGTTTCCAAGATGGCAGAGGTCTGGAGCACACTGGAGGAGCTCTGGACACCTCCCAGGGGAGGTGCAGGTCAGGGGAGTGGTCACTCCCCTTTCCTTTGTCCAGTTTCGCGCCAGAGCAGGGGCTAAGGGGTCCCTGAACCGGTGTAGACTGGCTTATGCAGAATTGGGCACATCTGTGCCCAACAAAGCATTTCCAGAGGCTGGGGGAGGCTACTCCTCCCCTGCCTTCACACCATTTTCCAAAGGGAGAGGGTGTAACACCCTCTCTCAGAGGAAGTTCTTTGTTCTGCCATCCTGGGCCAGGCCTGGCTGGACCCCAGGAGGGCAGATGCCTGTCTGAGGGGTTGGCAGCAGCAGCAGCTGCAGTGAAACCCCAGGAAGGGCAGTTTGGCAGTACCAGGGTCTGTGCTACAGACCACTGGGATCATGGGATTGTGCCAACTATGCCAGGATGGCATAGAGGGGGCAATTCCATGATCATAGACATGTTACATGGCCATATTCGGAGTTACCATTGTGAAGCTACATATAGGTAGTGACCTATATGTAGTGCACGCGTGTAATGGTGTCCCCGTACTCACAAAGTTCAGGGAATTGGCTCTGAACAATGTGGGGGCACCTTGGCTAGTGCCAGGGTGCCCTCACACTAAGTAACTTTGCACCTAACCTTTACCAGGTAAAGGTTAGACATATAGGTGACTTATAAGTTACTTAAGTGCAGTGTAAAATGGCTGTGAAATAACGTGGACGTTATTTCACTCAGGCTGCAGTGGCAGGCCTGTGTAAGAATTGTCAGAGCTCCCTATGGGTGGCAAAAGAAATGCTGCAGCCCATAGGGATCTCCTGGAACCCCAATACCCTGGGTACCTCAGTACCATATACTAGGGAATTATAAGGGTGTTCCAGTAAGCCAATGTAAATTGGTAAAAATGGTCACTAGCCTGTTAGTGACAATTTGGAAAGAAATGAGAGAGCATAACCACTGAGGTTCTGATTAGCAGAGCCTCAGTGAGACAGTTAGTCACTACACAGGTAACACATTCAGGCACACTTATGAGCACTGGGGCCCTGGGTTACCAGGGTCCCAGTGACACATACAACTAAAACAACATATATACAGTGAAAAATGGGGGTAACATGCCAGGCAAGATGGTACTTTCCGACAGTGTCCCACCCCAAACAGAGAGGTTCAGAGCAATTCCACTTTTGCAGGATTGATTTAAAAGTGTTCATGCCAGGCTTGTGAAAATAAATGTGACCGATTAGAGCAAATATTCTAATAGACAAACATTTTTTATTACAGTGTTAAGGTCAATGTCAGTATTATAACCACAGAAGAGTGCTGCAGCTGCAAAATCACTGATCAGTACATCACAAATTGTTACTATGACTTTAGGCAAGAAAACAACCTTGCTCCTACGCTCAAGGGCATCTCAGTATAACTTTATCACACTGCACGGATTTAGGGCCACACGTACGAAGCAAAATATTTGCGAGCCAGAAATAGCGACTCCATGCAAATAGCAATTTCTGACTCACAAAACGGAGTGTAAGAAAAAAACGCAAATCAATTTTGCCATTCAGTGCCCAGTCGCATCGCAATTTGTGAAATCGCAAACTGCGATTTCCTAAATTGCACATGGGTGTTAAACAAAATTGCAAATTGCGACTGAGTCGCAATTAGCGAACGGGTGCCAAAGAAAAGAGAAAGTACACTTACTGGTGCTGGATGATGACCCCAGAACCAGGAAGTACCTCCCATGGAAGTGGGAGGAGTCTAGCCAGGACAGACAGCAGAGGCACACCTAGCTGAGAAGAGCAACTGCAGCCATGGCAAGCCAAACTAGGGAAACGACCACTGCAGGGAGGAAGAGAAAGCTGAAATTCTCTGACAAAGAGTTGGAGGTCCTCACAGAGGAGTGCTGCCTACACCATGAGGTCCTGTTTGGAAAAGCAGCAATGAGTGTCTCTGACACACAAAAAAAGAAGACTTGGCTGGACATACAAAGCAAGATAAAAGCCATTGCAGTCAGTCATCACTCCATCGAGGATGTGCGCAAAAGATGGTGTGGCCTCAGGTCAAGAACCACGGAAAGGGTTGCAGTGCAGTTGAAGGAGGCACAAGAAATAGGTGGGGGACCATCCACAGTACCACTACCCTCAGCAAAAGAGAGCATGGTGGAGACCGCTCTGGGGCTACAGGCTGTTGTTGGAATTGGGGACCTGGACAGTTCAGCATCTGGAATCTCCAAAAGTAAGTAGCAAGTCTCACCTATTTACACTATTCAAGGCACTATGCACACAACCACAGTTGACAAAACCATGCATCTTCCAAAATGTTCCATGCAATTATGCCCACCTCACGTTCAGTGCATTATGGGTAATGTAGTACAGGAGTCCAAATTTTGAGGAATATTTATTTTGATAAGCCACACATCTGAGAGGCACTGACAGTGTATCCCCTGTGTCCCACAGGTCTCCCTCAATTATCTACTTATGACCCTAGTGTTGAGGGAGATGACGATGCCACCATGACCGCAGACGAGGCCGTCAGCATTTCCGCAGGGGAGTGCAGTTCCACACCAATTGCTCCCCATGCACGTGGGACAACAGAGGAGACAGATGTGGACAATGAGGCAGTAAACCTGACACTGGGTGAGAGTCACCCACTGCGAACAGCAGGCTCTGGGCTTAGAAGGCGTCATCTGACACATGAAGCAGGTGATGAGGATGTCACATCACAACAATTCCTTGGACTGGAGGCATCTCTACTGAGCAGTCACCGCCTGCAAAACAAACACATGTGGATGATGAACCGGAACCTGCACCGAATGCAACAGACCCTCACACAGGGATTTGGAAATGTCAAAAACCAATTATCCACCATGAACACAAACATGGTCAACCTCAACACTGCCATCAATGACCTATGTTGGGAAATGGTGGCTGATCAGGCCCATGCAAGGAGCAAAAAGCGCAACACAGCTGCATGTTTGGACCGGCTCAGTCAGTCCATTGGCCATCTAGCCACCACAACTACCTGCCTGTCAAGACGCACTGTCACGCTCCAGGTTGAACTAGGACATTTTGCTGGAGATGTGGCAAGGGGACTAGGGCGCATTACTGCTGCTGTTGACCTCATTCATACCTCCCAGGCAGCAAGAGGTACTGATGATATCCCTCAGGACAGTGAAGACATATCAAGCGTAAGCAGCGTTTCTGCCTCAGATGCCTGCATCCTGCGCAGTAGCAGTGCCCGCCAGACATTTGTGGACCAACCAGGGACAGGCCATTGTGGTCGTACCTGTAGGAAGGTGTGATGTTGTCTGCTTAGGGTTAGCCTAAGGCACATGAGTTGAATGTGTTAGGTTTTGTTACATTAAACTTCTTTACTGCTAGCTATACGCCACCATTTACATTATGCACTCCTGACATTAAAGGATATTTGTTTTGCACAACCTGGCTATGTGTTTCTTACATTTGTGACTGCTGGTACAGATGACACTTACCTGCCAAAGTAATGAGTTGCTATGTGATCCCGTCTACGTCTGCACTCCATTGCGATGCTACCATCCCCAGGCTGTCGTTGTGGTGGCTCCTGCTCCTCATCCTTCAAAGCTGTGTCATCTGGGGTGAGATGTAGCCCACGACTGGTTGCTATGTTGTGTAGGATGGCACATGTCGCCACAATCTTGCATGCAGTCTCTGGGACATACTGGAGTGCACCTCCACTTTTGTGCAGGCATCTAAAACAGGACTTCAACATGCCAAAGGTCCTCTCAACAACGATTCTTGTGTGCCGATGTCCAATGTTGTAGCGTCTCTCATTCTGATTCGCAGGTGTTAGGTATGGGGTGAGTCTACATGGCCTCAGAGCATATGCACTGTCACCTGTGTAACAAAACAGCAGATATGAGCATGGCTTTACATGGTTATACAGTGACACGTATTTCTGACATTGGTGTTACTACACAGTATCTAATAAATATCCATCCCCAAACTCCCCACATTCTAGGCGTTGGTGTATTCGACTGTGCCTGAATATGTACGCAAAATGTGTGCTCCCTTGAAATTTTGCCACTATATCAGTTATAACATTATAGGCATCACATACCACCTGGATGTTGAGTGAGTGAGTACGTTTCCTATTGTGGAACACATATTCCAGATTTGCAGGAGGACATATGGGTATATGCGTCCCGTCCACACACCCTATTCCATGGGGAAAGTTTGCAATTCTGAAGAAGTCCAATTTGGTGTTGTGTATTTCCTCTGCATTCCTGGGAAGGTAAATATATCCGGACATGTCTAGGAACCGTCTAAAGAATCGTGACAGGGCACTTTGGGACACTCCACCAGCAATAGCAATCACCCCCTGGTAGCTACCCGAGGCTAAGAGGTGCAGTGAGCACAGCACTTGCACATGCACAATTGCGATTTCTTATTTGCGAGTCGCAAACTCGAGTCGCAAATATTTGCGATTCGGTAATTGGTCGGATCGCTATTTGTGACTCTGAAATTGCATTTGTACATACCATTTCGTGTTTTGCGCGGTCGGAAATAGCGCTGCAACCGATTTGCAAGTCGGAAAACCTACGTACATGTTGCCCTTAGTTCCCTCTGACCCTGTTTTGGTGAAATATATTTTTTAATCTGCTTCACACGAGAAACACCTTAGCATAATCTGCATTTGCAGAACTATTGAGTAATATTCTAATTATTGCCATTGTTTAGGTACGGAATTGACCCACTCGCGGCGTTGCTTCTCCTGAATCGTGGCGCCTGCCCTCACTCAACCGTGGAAATCAATTGCATTTTGGACTCTGTGCATCTGCTCATATTCTAGACATTGCAGAGTCGCATTGTTTATGTGCCTTACATGGGTGCCTTACTTTATTTGCAAATAAACAAAGGCCTTCGATTTACAGGGCTGACAAAGTTCCTACTCATCAATGTCAAACACGCCAAAATAAACTGGAAGCAAGCAGTTCTGCTACAGATGCAGCAGTGCCGCGCCCGTTCCCATCTTCAAAAGAGCTGACTCCCTGACGCGGCTGTGATAATTGTCATTATGCTAGAATGGAGGGTGGCAACCGGAGAAAATACGCAGTTAGAATGTGTCAAAGTATTCGTGCATTTTGAAGACGTGCAGCTGATGTTCCCACCAGCATTGTTCTGATCATGAGTGCATCACAGGCACTTTCTCTTCAGAGACATATGTTAATGTTCTTGCTCTACATGATCTACCACAGAAACAGTGTTTGTCGTCGTGGGAAATTACATTAATTATTATTAGCAAATGGTTTCTCAACATGATTTTAGTCAACAGAATGATGAACGGTTGTATCGCCATTTTAAATAATTGACACACGGATTGTTGAGCGAAGCATCAAGCCTTGGCGGGATATTCAAACAATGAAGCGGCGAAACTGACAGCTTTATAATGATATATTTCTTGTAGTTTGGACCTACCTCAAAGGAACACATGGAACTTTAAGGTCATGTGAAAAAGGACATGGCACCAGAATACCACCTAACATAAATATTATGTTTCAAATAATGTTAACCAAAATATTGAAGTTAATAATGGGAAATCTACACCAAAAGGGCCAATATTTTTGTGAACAAAGGTTAGGAGACATTATATCAGACGATAATTCTTTAGACAGCATAACACTGACACCCTAAAGTCAAGCAACCAAACTAAAGTCATGAACACAAGTGCAGTAATACATGATAATACATATGCAGGCCAAATAGGAAGTAGCTCAATATTTTTATTTTATTTTCCAGGTAATGAATGGGTTAACATACAGGTGATCCTAAAGTAGCCAGTGATGACACGAGCTAAACTGGCTGCTAGCCTGCTTAACAAACAAATATTAGGGCTACATAAAAACTGTTGTATGACAAAACCACGCTTGATGGAACCACGCATGCCTTAGCAACCCGGTCGGAAACCACAACCGCATCATGTCTTTAAAAAGAATTTCAAAGTAAAAGCCTTCTATGTAAAGGCATATGTGGAAATGGCATGTGTGGTTGTGTCATACAACACCCCTCTTAACCTAAAAAACTATCCATCCCTCACCCTCTCTGAGGCCCAAAACTACCCCACCCCTAAAAATCTCCCCCAAGAACTCTGGCGCCTGTTTGCATAAAAAATCTACCTGAACCCTCCACCCGCCCTCAGCCCTAAAACCTCCCCCATCCCTGCAAATGAAACTATCCTGACATCCCCCCACCTGCCCTGAGCTCTAAACCTTCCCCCACCCCTAAGCCCTAAAAAAAAAAAAACCCTGACCCTCCCACCCCGCCCCTAAAAAATAAACTACCCTGACACCCTCCACCCGCCCTGAGCCCTAAAACCTTCCACCACCCCTAATAACTAAACTTCCCTGACCCCACCCACCCACTCTAAGCCCTAAAACAAATATACAAACCCCCCCACCCCTGCCCCTAAAAAATAAACTACCCTGACACTCCCACCCACCCTAAGCCCTAAAAATAAACTACAGCAACCCTGCCCCTAAAAAATAAACTACCCCAACACCCACACCCACCCTGAGCCCTAAAACCTTCCCCAACCCCATATAAGTATACTATCCTGACCCCCCGCCCACCCTAAAAAATAAACTACAATGCCCCTAACAAATCAACTACCCTGAATAAGCCCTAAATTCACCCACACTGCTAAAAACTACCCCAAACCATGCCACAGCCCCACATACCTCACCCCGTCCTCTCTTGATCCTCTCTCCTCCCCTCTCTGTCCTTCTCCTGCCCTTCCTTAAACCTTTCCCTGCCCCTGAAAAGTAAACTACGCCGCTCCCACCACTCCCCTAAAAAATAAACTACCCGTCCCCCACCCACAATAAGTCCTAAAAAGTAAACTACCCAAACCCCCACCCCTGCCTCTAAAAATAAACTACCCTGACCCCCCACCTACTCTAAGCCCTAGATCCACTCCACCCCTAAAAAGTACCTCAAACCCTGCCTCAGCTCCACTTACCTCACTGTGTCCTCTCCTGATCCTTCCTCCTCTCCTTCCTCCTCTTGCCCTTAAAACGTTTCCTGCTCCTAAAAAATAAACTACCCTGCCCCTAAAAAATAAACTACCCCACCACACCTCTAAAAAATAAACTTTACCGCCCTCCCACCCTAAGCCCTAAATCCACCCCACACCTAAAAACGACCCCCAAACCCTGCCCAGCCCCACTTACCTCACACATCCTCTCCTGATCCACTCAACTGTTTTCTGCCTTTTCTCTGCCTTAACCAGGCATATGTGGTTAATGCAGAGAAAAAGGCAATCGTTTTCCACTTGCTTGGGAAACGTCCAAATTTTTTATGATGCTTTGTTTAGGATGTTTCCCCATAAAAACTGATGAAGTACTTCAAATGAGGTTATGCTGCTTCTTGAGGCCATAGTCCAACAGAACATAGGGACTCATTTACAAACTTTTGGTGCAGGGTAGTGTTACAAGCCTTATTACTGCACTTACCTGCATTAAAACAAAAGGACAGGAATGCTCTGGGTCTACAAGATACGGCCATTCTTGTCCTTGTCACCTGTGCTGGTGCACAAATCAGTGCCATGCACCAATGCAGCCAACCTTGCACCATGGTGCAAGGATGCCTACATTGCAGAGATGACTGTTTTGTGGAGAAAGAAACATCTTCCTGCACAAAAACAATCATAAGACATTTTTCTTCATCTAGAAAGAGCAGAAAATTACGACAAATAATGTTATATATCCCCGTTGTTCTACCCTTACAATTCCCAGGTTTATGAAAACTTAGAAATCTGGAAATGCATCAGATTCCATTGGTGTTGTGTGGGAGCACCCACAGCACACCCATGGAACACCCCTTTCATGCAGAATAAGAGGTGAAAGTAGACATTGTCTAGAAGGCCATGTAAAGCCACGTCAATTGGCTTTGTGTGGCCTTGTAGATATGGCCCTGCAGTCTGAGCTGGCGGTGCATCAAAAAAAGTGACACACATGAGGCACAGGCCACTTGTAAATGAGACATAGTTTCCAGCAAAGGTGGGGCAATTATAGGCCAGCACCCCAGCTGGCATTCCCAGGAAATACATGGCACCTGATACTTTCTCTAGCACCTCGTCAAACGACTGCAAAGGTATTGTTATGAAGCCTCCTCCTTTTGGCAATTATTCTGATGTTTTCAAGTTCCAAAACCAATTGATTGCACTGTAACGTCACCTGAAATGTATAAAAAAAACTGTTCACATAATATCAGCATTCTCAAACGATACACAAATCAACCTAATCTAAAATAGGTAAGCGGAAAGGTGGGGTTTACTGTGGCCCACAAAAGGGAATGGTTCGATGTCTAAGGTGGATGTTAATCCCTTGGCTTCCACCCCTGAAGTGAGTAAACTAAAGGAGGGGGGGGGGGTCATTTGGTCCAAATAGGCATTCATCTCAGTTTGCTGCTTGCTCCACCCCAGAAGGGGGAGTAGTTTTATATTTACACATATTTACAACCTGAGACACAGGTGATAAAAGGATTTATCCATAATATATGATTCTTTGGTTCTGTGATTCAGCCAAGAATAGAATACATGCCTGCAGGTTCAAAGGTCCGCCCCTTAATGTCAGATTCTAAGAGCTATATTTATGGCCAACTGGTATTGTGCAGCAAGTCACCTTGCTGCACTGTGCCATAAGTAAAGGGTAGGAATGCAGCATATTATCCCGATACAAAGCATTCATGTCCCTTCTTCAATGGTGCCTCTGCTGCATGCAGGATTTTTTTTGTGCAGCAAGGGGCACCTTCCTGCACAAAAACAATAACCAGAGGAAAAAACGAGGCGAAATAAAGGCATTTCTCCTCGTTACCTTTCATCTGGGAATGCATAGAATTTTGGTGAATTCCTAGTTCTGCCACTTTTGGTACCACTGGAAATGTGTCAAAATCCATGAATTTTGTGAGGGAGCGCTCCTCTAGAGCACAGTAATGCAATGCAGAAATTTGTGCTGCATTGCTTTCCTAGAGATTTATGGAACCACTCAGGGGACGCAAGGTGGCCTTGCATGGCATCATAAATCTCATTTTGGGCTTAAGACATGCCTGCACCACGTTGTGTGGGGCAAAAGCGACACAAAAGTCTCAGAAATACACCACTAAATACTTTGGTAAACATGCTGCTTTTCATACTACCCAGTCCTCAGGCACAAATGAAGTTTGTGCCTAAACCTGCTTTCTAACTCTGTCACTTATTGTATGAACCGTGGATGTTTGCTGGCACAGTTCCACCACATAAATTGTAGTGCAATCTTAGTTTGCACACACCTCATAATGATGAAAAACATTAAGTATCATGGCAAGGTTCAAAACTCAGAATTCTAAAGTTATTGGACACCCAGTAAATATTGCACAGTAGAATCACTATTTATAAATATTATCCAGAATTCAACAGGGGAGGGAATGAGACATTCTTGCTGCAGAAGCCCAAGGGACTACAGGCTATGAAGCACATTTTGAGATCCAGCAGGAATGTGATTGGGTGAAGACAGGCCTGTCTGCAACCATCAGAGCCCAGAAGAGGTTGGATTAGGCCACCCCTCTTAGCCCCACTTTTCCAATAACTAGGAATATTGCTTTCTTATAATGGGTCAGAGGGTGGGTCCAGCCTTGAAAGGAGGAAGGGATAATTTGGCTGTGACAACTTTGTCCATTACTTCATGTCTTACAACTGCCAAAGGTGTTATCACCTCTGAGAGAGGGCGAGTGGAAGATCAACTCTGCTCTGTTGTGATATGAGTTCAGCCAAGGCAACTTTAAAGCTAACCCTTAAGTCCTAAAGGATTCACAAATGTCCATTGAGGAAGTTGATTCCCTTACAACCATATTGAATTTCCCCCCAGAAGAGTAAGAAAAACAATGAGCATACCATTGGCACAATAGGGAATCAGTTAGGGGGTCATTACAACCCTGGTGGTCTGTGTTAAAGCGGCGGTAAAACCACCAACAGGCCGGCGGTAAAAAAAATGGAATCACGACCGTGGCGGAAACCCACCAACATAGACAGCCACTTTAACACTCCGACCACCACGGTGGTACAAACAAACACCGCGGCGGTAACCGCCAACAGACAGGCGGAACACAATGTACCGCCCACACTATTATGAACCCACCAATCTGCCACCTTTTCCAGGGCGGATTGACCGCGAACAAATACACGTTGGAAACAGGAATTGGAATGGAAAACGCTCACCTCTACACACCCCACGAGGAATCAGGACGCCATGGAGCCCGAGCTCCAGATTCTTCCAGCCTTTATCTTCCAGCTCCTCTACCAGGAGTACGAACGCCAGGGGCGAAGACAACAGTGAGTACTGCACCTACGACACAGGTGAGGGGGGTGGGAAAAAACAGTGACACACACTTGCAACACGCAACAACCCCACCCCCACCCTCTTCCACCACAACACACACACAAATGCATATTGATACATATCAGTTACACCCCCAAGCCCCCCTTGAAGAATGCAAGGACAAAAGGAAATGAGTTGAATAATTGTGATATATTTAATTACATACATCAAAAATATTTATAAATATATACATTTATACTATATACAATTATATACACCAAGAACGCAAGGGATTCCACCATCATAGTCCGTGGATCACTGGGCCCAAAAGGCATGGGCGAGGCCCACACTCAATACCCGAACAAGATGGAGAGAACACTGCAGGGGCATCATTTAGAAATAAAACAGGCACCTCAGGGAGAAGGGAAGGGGGGGGCACCTCAGCGGTTTGAGTGCATGACGCCAGATCCACGAGGGGGCTCCATGCTCACTGTTCAATCCTGGGGAGTGCAAAGCCACAGTCTCTCAAGTCTCTACAGTGGGTGGGTTGTCCACTGTTCAATCCTTAGGTGTGCCAAGCCACAGTCTCACAAGTCTCTACAGTGGGTGGTTTGCCCACTGCTGCATCCTGGGGAGTGCCAAGCCACAGTCTCTCAAGTCCCTACAGTGGGTGGTTTGCCCACTGCTGCATCCTGGGGAGTGCCAAGCCACAGGATCTCAAGTGGATAACATTCTCCACTGGTTTCTGGAGGGGGCTTTGTGCCCAGAGTGCTTCATCCTGCCAAGGACTGAGGTAGTTGATGTAACTCTCCACTGGTTCTGGAGTGGGCCTTGTGCCCAGAGTGCTTCATCCTGCCAAGGACTGATGTAGTGGATGTATCTCTCCAATGGTTCTGGAGAGGGCCTTGTGCCCAGAGTGCTTCAACATGCCAAGGATTGAGGTAGTGGATGTATCTCTCCACTGGTTCTAGAGGGGGCCTTGTGCCCAGAGTGCGTCATCCTGCCCGTGGCGGACTCAGTAGCGTCAGAATCATTGGCGCTCACTGGCATGAGGAGCTGCTTGCGGCGGTGTCCTGGGCAGCAGTTCAGCTGGTGGCGGTCTTGTCCTGGTCTGTAGTGCTGCTGGCGGCGGTGTCCTGGGCAGCGGTTCAGCTGGTGGCGGTCTTGTCCTGGCCTGCGGTGCTGCTGGCGGTGTCCTGGGCAGCGGTTCAGCTGCTGGCGGTCCTGCCTTTGGCAGCGGGGCTGCTGCTGGCGGTCCTGTCTTTGGCAGCTGGGCTGCTGCTGGCGGTACTGTCTTTGGCAGCGGGGCTGCTGGCGGTCGCCTCCTGGGCAGCGGGGCTGCTGCTGGCGGTCCTGTCTTTGGCAGCGGGGCTGCTGGCAGTCGCCTCTTGGGCAGGGGGCTGCTGCTGGAGGTCTTCCCCTGGGCAGTGGGGCTGCTGGTGGTCGTCTCCTGGGCAGCGGGGCTGCTGCTGGTGGTCTTCCCCTGGGCAGTGGGGCTGCTGGCAGTCGTCTCCTTGGCAGCAGGGCTGCTGCTGGAGGTCTTCCCCTGGGCAGTGGGGCTGCTGGCGGTCTTGTCTGCTGTGCTGATCTTCCCAGACTTGCCGGTTTTACTGTGCCCCTTCCCCACCTTGGATGGTGTCACAGCTGTCTCTACACTCCAAACTGGACCCCTGGGACCAGCTTTGGTGGCAGATTTCTTTCCCCTCTTCCGCCGGGCACTGTCCAACTTTTTATGCTTGACAGGTGGGGGACTGTCCGTGCTCTGGCTCCTTGCCACACTGGCTGCCCTGCTGCCTGGTGCACTCCATAATCCGGTGACTCCTGGCACCACTGGTCCCGCCGATGCTGTGGCTGAGGTGCTAGGTTTGGACCTGGAGAGTCGGGCCCTAGGAGACTGAAGGGGTGGGGGAGGTGAGGGAAAGAGGTCAAGGCTGGCCAGAAAAAGTTTCGTAGGAACACTGGGACAGGTAGCTGGAGGGGGTATGGGAGTGGAGAAAGAGGTTGTGGTTGTAGGAGGTGTACGTTTGCTGACTTTGGGTGAAGGTGCATGGGCTGGAGGCTGTCGTGAGGTGGATTGCTGTTGGGTGGGTGTGTGGCTGCGTTTGTGTACCTTGGGAGGTGGCCTCACAGACACACTGAAAGAGGACACAGGGGATGTGTGAATGGTAGTGGGGGTGGTGACTGCACGTGAGCGGGGTGTGGTGGTGTGCGTGCTGGTGATGGACGTAGTGGCTGAGGATGTAGTGCATGCAGGTGTGAGTGGAGACGAGACAGGGAGGCAGGAGGGAGACGAGGAGAAGGGGGACACAATGGAGGCAGTGGATGTTGTTGTGTCTGCATGTGTGTGATGCTTGCGTGAGTGACTGTGGGATGTGTGGTGCTTATGTTTGCCAGAGCTTCCCTTGTGTGCTGAAGTGTGTGCATGCTGGGCTGATGGTGTGCTTGGGATAGGCTGAGGTACAGGGGTGTGGGTCTGGGTGGAGGAAGTTGGAGGGGGGAGGCTAGAGACAGGGACAATGGTTGGCATCAGTGCTGAGGCCAGAGTCTGAAAAGCTCACTGAAGGGCTGCCTGAACAGAGTGAATGCCCTCCAGGTATGCATTGGTTTGTTGCAACTGCCTCTCTACACCCTGGATGGCATTCAAAATGGTAGACTGCCCAACAGTGAGGGACCTGAGGAGGTCAATTGCCTCCTCACTGAGGGCAGAAGGGGTGACTGGGGCAGGGCCTGAGATGCCTGGGGCGAAGGTGATGTCCACCCTCCTGGGTGAGCAGGCATGGGGCAAAAGCTGAGGGGCTGCTGGGAGAGCGGTGCTGGTAGGTGGGGTGGCGGCTGTGCCTGTAGATGCGGGGGGCACAGATGGGGCTTCTACCGCAAGGGAGCACCCATCAGAGGAGCAGTCTGTCTCGCTGGTGTCAGCTCCTGTCCCCGCCGTGGAGCTCCCCTCGCCCTCCGTCCCACTGGTGAATTCGGAGACGTAGTCTCGCACTCCAGGGCCATGTGGGATGCAGCTCTCTCCTGCTCCGGTGCCACTGCTCCTCCGCCTGATGATGCTAATGCACACAAGAACAGGGAGACCACAAAAGGGGGGGGGAAGACAGAAGAAAGACATGTTCAATGCATGCAATACCGCTACAGTTGGTGGACACGACAGGCACAGAAGCCCCCTGCACTACGCCGCACACTTGGTGTCCACTATTCAATCCCTGGGACATGGCTTACAAGGCTATGGCCGATTTCTGCACACATGGATGTCACAGGTGTAGTTGGCACTGTACACAGGTGGGGTGGGGTGCCACACGGCCTGCATGAAGAAGGGAACTTAGCTACCAAACTCGCCCTGGCCTAAGGGAACCCACAGCCCACCTCCCCCACCCAGACACCTACAATGCGCACTGAATCAGCAAAATGAGAGTGTACTCGCCCCCTTGTTGCTGCTGTGATGCCCTCAAGCGCCCATCCAACTCCGGGTACGCCACCGTCAGGATCCCGAACATCAGGGGGGTCATGGTGCGACGGGCACCCCTCCCACGTTGGGAGGCCATCCCCAGCTGGGCCTCCGCCGTCTTCTTGCTCCAGTGGCGAATGCCCTCCCATCTTTTCCGGCAGTGGGTGCTCCATCTGTGGTAGACCCCCAGGGTCCGGACTTCCTTGGCGATGGCACGCCAGATGTCCTTCTTCTGGTGGGCGCTGACCTACAGGAATTGTACAGGGGAAAAAGGGTAGTAATTACCAACTGCACCGTCACAGTAATTGGCCCGCATCCCTACCCTTGCCATGACGCACATGCACTCACCGTCATTTCATGCACACCTCATTTTCACTCCCCCTATCTTTCATCCACCCCACTCCACACAGGCATTGCCCATACAGCATGCTTACAGTGTACTTACCTGTTTGCTGGAGGACCGTAGAGTGGCGTGTACTGGGGGAGGACCCCATCCACTAGTTTCTCCAACTCCTCCGTGGTGAAGGCAGGGGCCCTTTCCCCAGATACATGAGCCATTGTCTCTTCCAGACTGAGGTCACAGCAGCACTTGCAGTGTAGGTCCTCTCCTGTCGAAGATCAGGTATCGAGTGATGGAACAGAGAGAAAATGGCGGTGACGTCTGCGGCGGTGCGTACCGTCACCGCCGGCGTACACCGTCATTGGCTCCTGGGACCCATAGGGTTAAATGTTAACCAATGCAGAATTGTGCCGCGGTCTTCAACCGCCTACCACGACGGTGTACAACGCCAGTGCAGTGACCTCATATCCCCTTGTCCCACCTTACAGGTCAGGCAGCCGCCATTTCAGGGACCCATGTGGCTTTATTTTTGACTGCGTCACACATACCTAGGCCTTGCCTAAACACTATTACAGGCAAAATTCGATTTAGGAATATTTTCAAAGTAATCTGTGTTTACGTACCTCAGAGTTGGTTGACTCTGTGCTCGCTTTTCTCCTCCATAGGCACCGTCCGCTGGGGCAGGTGAGGAGATGCCAGCATCCTCCAGTGTACAGACTGCTGGTGGACATGTCGACAATGGAGGAAAGACATGTGATCATCACCTACAGGCTTGATCGTGCCACAATCCAGGAACTGTGTGCCCAGTTGGAGCCAGACCTGATGTCAACTATCCGCCATCCCACAGGAATCCCCCCTCAAGTGCAGGTGCTGTCAGTACTCCATTTCCTAGCAAGTAGGTCTTTTCAAACAACAGTGGCCATAGCATCAGGGATGTCCAAGCCTATGTTTTGCAACGTGTTGTCCAGAGTGTTGTCTGCCCTGCTGAAACACATGCGGAGCTACATCGTTTTCCCTCAGGTGGAGGGTTTACCTACAGTGAAAGGTGATTTCTATGCCCTGGGACATATCCCCAACATCATAGGTGCCATTGATGGGACACATGTGGCTTTGGTCCCCCCACGCAGGAGTGAACAGGTATACAGAAACCGGAAGAGTTAACATTCCATGAATGTGCAGATGGTGTGTTTGGCAGACCAGTACATCTCCCATGTTAATGCAAAATGTCCTGGCTCAGTGCATGACGCTTACATCCTGCGGAATAACAGCATCCCTTATGTGATGGGGCAACTCCAGAGACACCGGGTGTGGCTATTAGGTGAGGACATGGACCCAAATCAGTGAGGATAGTTGTCTGGGTCTGGGTCTGTGGATGTCCCTATGAGTTAGTGTGTGTCTAACAGTTGTCCCTCGCCCTTTGCAGGTGACTCTGGTTACCCCACCTATCATGGCTACTGACCCCAGTGAGGAATCCCAGGACAAGGGCAGAGGAACGCTACAATGAGGCCCATGGGCGAACTAGGAGGATTATAGAGCGGACCTTCGGCCTCCTGAAGGCCAGGTTCCGGTGCCTCCATATGACAGGTGGTTCCCTATTCTACTCACCAAAGAAGGTATGCCAGATCATCGTGGCCTGCTGTATGCTTCACAACTTGGCTTTGCGACGACAGGTGCCTTTTCTGCAGGAGGATGGTCCAGATGGAGGTGTTGTGGCAGCTGTGGAGCCTGTGGACAGTGAAGACGAGGAAGCAGAAGAAGAGGACATCGACAACAGGAACACAGTGATCCTGCAATACTTCCAGTGAGACACAGGTAAGAAGACAAACCTGCCTGCCACATCTAATTTAAATCTAATACCTCTCTACTGTCTGTCATTTTCACCCAGTGTATGGTCACTGAATTTTCACTTTCCCTTACAATTTCACAGATGTGGGTCCCACTGTGTGACATCTGCTTTGTTCCCTCATGGACTAGAGCTATGTAACATAGGTATGTTGACATTACATTTAATATAGCATTTTGCCACTTTTATTGCAAATACACATTTTCGAAAGCACAGACTGACTCCAGATTGTTTTTTGATTTAAGGGTGTTTATTTAAGTGCTAAATAGTGGAGGGGGTTGTAAAATGGTGAGGGGTGATGGTGGAGGAATGTCCATGGCAGAGTCCAGTCTATTAGTCTCACAGGTGCATTGTCCAAAGGGGCATAGGAAGTGGAGCTGGGGCAGTTTAAGGATGGACTGGGTGACAAGGTGGGACAAATGGATGACAATCAGGGTGGTCTAATTTCTTGGTGAGGGTCTTGGCATCGTTCTCTGTCTTTGTCCTGGATCTCGGGGACCGTTTGCAGGGTGGTTCTCCCTCTGCAGGGGGTGGGGTGCTGGTGTGGTGGTCCTGTGGCGGTGCCTCCTGTCCACTAGCGCCGGCAGAGGTGGTGGGCAGTTCATCGCCCAGGCTAGTGTCAGGGGCCCCTTGTTGTGCCACAGTGTCCCTCCTGGTGTTGACGAGTTCCTTCAGCACCCCTACAATGGTGCCCAGGGTGGAATTGATGGATTTGAATTCCTCCCTGAACCCCAAATACTGTTCCTCCTGCAGCTGCTGGGTCTCCTGAAACTGGCCAGTACCGTTGCCATCGTCTCCTGGGAATGGTGGTAGGCTCCCATGATGTTGGAGAGGGCCTCATGGAGAGTGGGTTCCCTGGGCCTGTCCTCCCCCTGTCGCACAGCAGCCCTCCAAGTTCCCCTGTGTTCCTGAGCCTCTCTGCCCTGAACCGTGTGCCCACTGCCACTGCCCCCTGGTCCCTGTTGTTGTTGGGGTGATGGGTTAGCCTGGGTTCCCTGTAGTGGTGGACACACTGCTGCTTGACGTGTCCTGGGGACGGAGGTATGGGCCCGCTGGGTGGGTGCTGTGCTGGTTTTTCCAGAGGGGGGAAGCCCTGTAGTGGCTAGTGCCAGTGTGAGGGGAACCGACTATCCCGAGGTCCAAGATGGGCCAGGCTGGTCGTCTAGATCCAGTTTGACAGGGCTGCTGTCATCACTGTGGTCCTCCTCTGTGGGTGGAGTAGACATGTCTGGACCCTCCTGTCCGGTGACATCGGATAGGGGTCCTGCAGGGGGGTAAAAGCATGATTATTGCATCTGTATGTGCCATGGTGTGCAATGGGTGGATGACCGTGTACCCCAGTGCTTGCATTCCTGTGTAGGACCTTGTGTGATGATGGTTTAGGGGGGTGTATGGGTATGTGCAGTGCCCATGCTTTGGTGATGGGTGTCCATGCTTTGGTGTTACATGCAGGGCTTTGTGTTGGGATGGGTGGTTTGTGATATTGGGACATGTGTGAGGAGTAGGAGTGATGGGGTGAGGGCGATGGTGGGGGTATGTGATGGCATGCAGGTAGGGTGGGGGATATAGTAGTAAAGATTTGACTTACCAGAGTCCATTCCTCCAGCTACTCCTGCGAGGCCCTCAGGATGCAGAATAGCCAAGACCTGCTCCTCCCATGTTGTTGGTTGTGGGGGAGGAAGTGGGGGTCCGCCGCCAGTCCTCTGTACCGCGATGTGGTGTCTTGAGACCACGAAACGCACCTTCTTCCGTAAGTCATTCCACCTCTTCCTGATGTCATCACGTGTTCTTGGGTGCTGTCCCACTGCGTTGACCCTGTCCACAATTCTTCGCCATAGCTCCATCTTCCTAGCTATGGAGGTGTGCTGCACCTGTGATCCGAATAGCTGTGGCTCTACCTGGATGATTTCCTCCACCATGACCCTGAGCTCCTCCTCAGAGCACCTGGGATGTCTTTGCGGTGCCATGGGGTGGTGTGGGTGATGTGTGAGGTGGTTTGTGTTGTCATGTGTGGGGTGATATTTAGTGGTGTGTTGTGTGAGGTGCGTGGATGTTATGTGGGTGATGGTGTTGAGTGCCTGTGGATGCTCGTTTGTAGATGGTGGTGTCTTTCTCTGGCCTTCAGTCACAATTGTTGTCATAGGGGTTTGTGGCTGATGTGGGTGTGTGTTTTATATTGTATTGGGTGTGTGGGAGTGGTGTGTGTATGTGTATCAGGTGTGTGTATTTGGAATTGTCCAATGTGGATGTGTTTTGGAAAAGTGTGTGTATTTTGAGCGCAGCGGTGTGTACCGCCAATGGATTACCGCGGTTGAAAGACCGCCACGTGGATTCGTGGGTCATAATAGTGTGGCCGTATTCCTGTTGGCGTGACGGTGGAGGATTTCCTATTGTGAGTTTCTCAATGACCTTTAGTGTGGCGGACTTGTGTGGGTGTCTAGATTTTGGCGGATTCCGGCCTTTGGGTCATAATGGCCGTGGCGGAATTCCGCGGCGGTGTGTTGGCGGTCTTCTGCACGGCGGTAAGCGGCTTTTACTGCCAATTTTGTAAAGACCACCTTAGTCTTTGGAAACAATCCAGGTGCAAAGGTATGGATTCCCCCTAAACCTTGCTCAATACAGCCAAATTAGTGAATTCAACATTTTGGAGCACAGCTTAATGGGTCATCTCTCAAAATCATTGCTGATATTAGAAGCTTTGTTGATGGACTCATTTAATAAGATAGTGGATCAGTTAAAGGTCCTGGAAAAAATTACCTTGAATACAGACAACACGGTGACTCCAGTTGGTGAACGGAAGGTTGGTTCTATAAGCATAGGTAATGTAGCAAATGGAACAGACTTGCTTACCTATCACCCACCAACCATATCTTATTTTATTTTAAGTTTTAAAAGTGAAATTTATTGAATAGGAAAAGAAAAAGAACAAAACAATAGGTTCACAATGTGATATGAGAAGAATAAAATTAATATAACTAAATAATTACAAAATAGTTGTAGCTATATGTAGAAAATAGGATAAGGGAAAGGGAAAAGAAGGTTAGAAGAACAAAAAAACAATGTTTCTCATGTAATTGAAGTTGGCACAATCTTAAACAGTGGTAGAATTTCAGAAAGCGTAGAGTACTTGTAATTAAATGGACAAGTATAAACATATCATTATTGGTATTGAAAATCTATTAAGATGATCATATACTTAAGGTGGTGTAGATATTTCTTCAGATAAGGGTTGATGTAGGGTAGTCTTTCAAACTGAGGAGTCTAGAAAAATAGTTATTTTGGGACCAAAGTGCATTTCGCTTGATAGGTAGAAACACTGGAACTATATAAGCCTTATGATTATAGCAAACACCATACCACTATGCTTGAAAGGAAATATGTAAAGCATTTTTCAAATTTTGAGTAATTTGATGAAATGCTACAGTGATTAATGAATCAACAATTTGCACAATTTGTATATTAAAAGTGCAACAATGCCAATCTTCAGAAAGACTACCTAAAAATAAATTGGTGAAGGAAAACAGTATATGAGTGTGAAAAATTTAGTTAATTTGTTTCCATACTTGTAACCAAAATTGGTATATGGTGGGACATTTAAATGAAATATGTTTAATATTAGAAACAGATGCAGAGCAAGACCAACAAGACAATGGAGTGGTACTGTGAAACTTATGTAAAAAGGCAGGAGTAATTAGAAGGCAATTGTAAATAAAAAATAGAGTTTGAGTTGTTTTGGAGACATGTGAAGTCTGAACAGGAAAGGAGGTGTGAAAATGGGCTTCCATTTGCAATTCTAGAGTTGATTTTTGGAAGCTTAAGGGGGAAAAGTGAGGTGTGTATATCTATGGGAGGCAGCAAGAGTAGTTAGCAGAACTGTTGGTATAAGTGAGATGGCAGGAGGGGAAATGGGTAGTGAACGGAGCAAAAAGTATGTGGTAGAAAAAGAAGTGATCAATGACAGAAACTTGTTTTTGTATGAGTTAGGGAAATGAAAGAGAGATTAAGCCCACAAAAAGGACATAGGTGAGTGATTATGTATCAATTGATGAGTCCATAATAGACCTTTATCTCTCAAGGATTTCCAAAAGATAGTCATAATATTTAGTTTAATTAGTTTATTGTACCAGATTGAAGATTGGAGGAATTAATTTAGGGTTGAGAGATAATAAATATAATGTGGACATAATACTCTGCAAGCATTTTGAAGAATAGGAAGTGACATGGAAGAAGAGTGTTGAGTAAAAGGTAAAAATTCAGAAAAGGAGAAAGGTTGAATAAAAGATAACTCCAATTCCGTCCATAAGGGAGGTTAATTGTGGTGGGGTTATTTTGAAAAGTATGAATTGTTTAAAAAATAAAGCATTCTGGTAAGTCTGCAAATGAGGAAAATGAACTTCCCCTTGTTGTTTAATCCTTTCTAGCTTAAATGACACATACAGTCTGTTTTATTGTTCCATATGAATGCAGTGAGGATAGAATACATTTTTCTAAATAGAAGCCGAAAGATAGAAAAGAATCATGGGTACTAACATTATCATAATAGAATCTAACCTACTCCACCAAGAGAGAAATAGTGGATTCCATTGTGAAGTGTGGGTAGATAGAGTAGAAAGTAGAGTAGTAGAATTAAGTTTTATAGTGTCTTTTACAGAATTAGTGAACCTGAGGCCCAAGTATTTGATTTTATTTGATTTTCGAAAAAATTCCAAATAAAACCTGAAGTGGGGAAATCATGTTTGAGATACTATTTGTTGAATGGTAAAATCTCGTATTTGGGAGAATTAAGTTTATAACCTGAGAGAGAGGCAAAAGTGGAGGTTTCCTTTAAAAAGGGTTGCAAAGAAGAATTAGGAGAAGCCATATATAAAAGAATATTATCAGCGTAAACTGAAAAGTTAATTTGTTTATCTCCAGACTTGAAACCTTTTATGGTGTTATCCTGCTGAATTTTAGATAGTAAGGGTTCAAAAGCCAACATAAAAAGAAGAGGTGATAGGGGGCATCCTTGTCATACATCTTTTACATGTGTAAAAGAAAAGGAGAAGATATTAGTCCATTGATTAAAATAAAAGCTGTAGAGGAAGAGTATTGAAGAGAAAACAGATTGATGAACTTTCCCCAAAACCAAACCATGAAAGTGTAGAGAATAGAAACCTCTAATGTATTCGATCAAATGCTTTCTCAGCATCCAAGGAGATGGCTGCTAGAGAGTGTTTAAAAGATTTAGATTTACATCAAAGAAAGTTCTGGTTCTGGTATTATCAGAAAGGTGCCTACTTTTAACAAAACCAGACTGCTCACGGCCATTTAAATTTGGATGAAGAGAGTCAAAATGTGATGCCAGAATCTTGGCAAAGATTTTATAATCAGGGAGATGGGTCTATAATTTTAGCTTCTTAAAATGGCCCAGCAGCAGAATTAGAAGAAGCAAATAGTTGATGTAAGTTAGGAATTAATTGTTTAGAGAAGTAAAGGTAGAATCCAATGGGAAAGCCACCAGGTCCAGTCGCTTTGTGTTTTTAAATAAAAATAAAAGCAATATGAATATCGTGAGTTTTAATGTCCGAATCAAGGAAAGACAAATCGGTGGTGAATTGAATTCTTTATGGATAGAAGAGAGATATGAGTTCATATCAGATTGTACAGGATCTAATTCTGGTGTATACAGAGTTTGATGGAATTAGTACATTTGTTAAGGAGATCACTGTCTTTAAAAAGAGGAATGGAGTCATCTCTTAAAATAGATTCTATTTTAATTCGCTCTTTTTTAGTTTCAAGATAGTTTGCTAAGAGTTTACCTGCCTTGTTTTGACTACCAAAATATCTGGAACTAGATTCAAGAAGATAAGAGGAAGCATTTTCCATTGAAAAAATATTGAAATCAAATTTGGCTTTAATCAAATTATCTAAACAGGTCTTGGATTTGGTTGTGAAATAGGATTGTTCTAAGGATTTAATATATTTCATAAGATCTAAAGCTTTTTAAAATTTTCTTTCTTTTTGGTGGGAACGTGATTAATGATTAAATCTCTAGAAGCAGCTTTGAAAGTGTCCCAAGTGGTCTGAAATGATAAGTCAGGAGATTCATTGAAAGCAAAAAAATCAGTTATAAAAGTTTCAAAATGTTGTATATCAATAGTATCTAATAAGAGAGATTTATTAAAACACCAACACCTAACTTTTGGAGGAAGGGGAAGAAGGCCTAGATATAAAATTACCAGTGCATGGTCAGAAATTAAAATGGTACCTCTTTCTGTTCAAGATACATTGAGATAAAGGTTTAGAAACAAAGATGTGATCAATCCTAGATTGAGTGAAATGTACAGGTAAGAAGAAAATGTATTCTTGTGTATAGTAGTTGCAAATTCTCCAGGAGTCAATGAATGATCTTTTTGTGATGGATGTGGTGAATTGTTTGTGAATGGAGGAAGGGGTCAAAGATAATTTGGAGGAGCGATGTAGAAAAGGATCCATTACAAGATTACACTCTCATCAGAAATAGACATGAGTTTGCATGTGATCAAGGACCAAAATGTTTTATCAAATTGAGTGGGTGCATAGATATTGAAAATAGATATTGGTATCTTGTGTACTTGTAACATCAGGAGAAGCCAACTACCTTCTTGATCTAATTCTTGTGATAATAAAGTGGCATTTAAAGATCTTTTAAAAAGAAATACAACTTTATTATGTTTCCCGTTACCAGGTGAGAAAATGCATATCTTACCTAATCTCTAACATGTTTTTTTGTCTCCAATTCAGTAACACTCATTTCCTGCAGCAAAGCAATCTCATTCTTCGATCCAGCTAAACGAGTAAGAACTCTCTGTCTCTTAATAGGTGAACCTAAACCTTTTACATTCCAAGTAAAGTCATAGATATACACTTACAATGAAATTAACATACTCTACGAATGAAGAATAACAAACAAATAATTTACTTATTTGAGTAAAAAATAAAACTATGCATTTCTTAGCAGAAAAAAAGAACAAAAGGAAAAAATGCAATGAGAAGAAGTGAATTAGACAATATGAAAATTAGAAGAGAGAAGAGATAGAAGACAGTGTGAAAAAGAGAAAAATGAAAATAGATGCAAATAAAGAAAAGAGAACATGGTTAGGATTAGTTAAATATGTATATTGACAGAGACGAAATAAGACAAAAGACATACCAAATAATAGGACAAAATCATCGTGAGTGGTGGGACCACAATAGGCAAGATGACAACAGCCGGATTCCAGAAGCAGCCAGGAGGGAAGACATCCAGACCATAGGTATTGTGATAAAAATAGGGTTGGCTGTGGGACACAAAACACAAAAAATTACCTAAGCAATAAAGACAAAGAAAAAAGAAAACACATTATCATCCTATACAAAATGTACCCATAAAAGGCAAGTAAAACACGAGGATAAAAAAATTAAGTCAATCAAGAAATTAAAAATGTACGAACAACAACATGAGACATGGAGAGAATCTTATATAATGAATTCAAGTAAAAGAGCATTTAGAAATGTCCATATTGTCTGTTTTACAGTTAAGAATACATTTCTGCAGCATGAAGGGGGTTTTGCACGTCTTCTTTTTATTGTTGTATGTTACTTTAAAAAAGCATGGTTGGAAAAGACCAAGGCCCAGATTTATACTTGCTTTGCGCTGAATTAGTGTCATTTGTTTTACACTAATTTAGCGCAAACCTAACTCCATATTTATATTTTGACGCTAGACACATCTAGCGTCAGAATATTGGAGTTAACGCCATTTTTTGGATGTGTGAAACCTCCTTGCGTCAATGAGATGCAAGGTAGGCATTTCCATCCAAAAAAATGACTCTAAGCCCCTAGGGCCATATTTATCCACCCAGGTAAAAATGACGCACGGGTGGGAGATGGACCCAAAAAATGACGTTAGCTCCGATTTTAACGCCTGGGTTAGACCAGGCCTTAAAATGGGGCCCACACACCACTACATAAGGAAAACTCACAGAAGAAACATCACTAACCCACAGGACAGGATGGAAGTGCTACTGCTCCAGCTTGCAAGACGATGCAGAGGACAGCAACAACTAGAGCAACCACTACAACCCGGCTCGCAAAGGCAACACAGAAGGCAGGAGAGGATATTCTGAAACAGGACAACCCTCCTTGGCCTCAGGGAACAAGACATAATAAGGACATACAGACTCAACCAGCAAGCCCTACTACACCTGCTGCACCACATTGAGCCACTGATCACAGCCAGCCTGCAGTCCCCACACAATATACCACCTGTGACAAAGCTGCTAGCTGTCCTGCACATGCTGGCAAGTGGCTTATTTCAAACAACGGGTGCCCTGGTTGCTGGTGTGTCACAGCCATCATTCTCAGTGTTCCTGCCAAAGGTGTTAGACACAATTATCTCTCTGATACCCCACCACATCAGCTTACCCAACACCCAGCAAAAGCAGCAGGAGATAAAACAGGGGTTCTATCAATTTGATGGCTTCCTGCATGTGCTCAGTGCAATTGACTGCACCCATGTCCGACTTGTTTCACCTACAGCAACAGAGCATCTATACCGGATTTGCAAATACACACATTCCATAAATGTGCAGGCCATAGTGGACCACCGGGACTATTCATAAACATTTTGGCAAAGTATCCCGGGAGTGTCCATGACACCTACATATTCCAGCACAGCAGGATCAACAAACACTTCCAGGATGGACAATATAGAAATGGCCTACTTGTGGGTAAGTCAACAAATTTACACACAACACACTAACCCTGTAGGACACACATGACAAACACCACTCCAAAAACACAAGGCCAAGGTAACACAGATGTGCAGGTAACAACACATATGCACCATGCTGCAGTATAGCACAATCAGCGCACACCACAAACACAAACACCCACATGTATGTAACACACCCACAACTTGAGAGGCACATCAAGTGAACGACATGTGCAGATATATACCCTTTGCAAACAGAAGATGTACACAAACCACTACAAGTGCCCACAGGTTGCCCACTACATACACATCACACACACAGTACACTAAACAAAGAATCGCACAGCAATGGCAATGGCATACACCATGCTCATGTAACGTACATCACACATAGGCACAGATCACTCAGTCATGCTGTGCAAGTATCTACCAGAACAAACACCTCTTCTCAGACAATTGGTGCCAATACATACTACATCTCATCAACACATACCTGACTTACATGTAGTGTGCATATATAACTGCCTGAGGCATTGGGTCACACACAAAGGAATACAACATCAATGGTCATCACATACCATCTGCCAGATTTGTGAGATGTGACGCCACACCTAATGTAGTGCCACCTCACATGCACCACTTACTGACCCACAACACCATCATGTCTGTACTGTAAACAATAAATGGCTCACCATGGGGCAGAGTCACTGTTCGACAGTGCAGATCATGGATGCCATAGTGGGACCCCGTAGGAGTAATTAGGACATTACTGACCTTACATGCAGTGTGCTAAGGGACACATTTGCTAAGTAGCTGAGCTCCATCCCATAGCCTGCACTGTGCATGTGTAGACAGTATAAATGCTGATTCATGTTTCGGAAGATAGGAGAGACACTAGTAGTGATGTTGATTATCCTGAAAAGAATGGGATATACACCCTTGGATACCTGATGGCTGGCACGAACATCAGCTGCCATTCAGGATCACTAAGGGACCTTTGTAAGAGCAGCCAGTGCCATTGTCATGGCCTGCACTGTGTGTATAAGTTGGTGGATGACCACTCTTTTGTCACTTGACCCGACATTGGAAATTGACCACCCTGCCACGCAGTACTTAGCGTGGAAAGGGCTTGCAGTGTGTGTAGCTGAGGGCCTGTAACCACAAGATACATAACAATATGATGCTGACACAGATGTAGGTGTCACCTAAAACCTGAGGCATTTCCAACATCAAACACCACCCTAGGGGTGCCATTTGCAGGTTGCAATAAGGAAATAGACTGTGATTTAACCTGATATGAATGAGCCACCTATGCATGCTGCATACTGCTACACACACAGAACAAGTCACTTGGCCATCAAAAATGTATATATAGAGAAAAGTGTCCCTACCTGCATAGATATATCCACCTCCAAAGGACAGCAAGCCAAGCACCCTGTTGCAAGGTTGGTAGCCTTGGTACACGGTTGCATATTAGGCGACGGCGCAAGGGACAAAATAGGGTTGCCTAGTAACATGTCACACATAGTGTATTCCTGCTTAGTCAAAATGTTGCAGCACAGTGCGGCCAGTGATGGAGCTGTGTTGTGCATTGTCACTTACTCATTAAAATGGGCTGAAGTGTTGCACTTCATCTGTAATGACACATGTCAAAATGGCTGGGATGTCCAAGCTCAGTAGGGTTACCACATTTTCACCACATCTGACCCCATTGTGTTGTGAGGATATGGCATGCCTCCCCTAGTGATAGCACACTGATACAACACATGGTACATACTGAGCATCAGTTAGGATTCCAAAATATATGTCCCAGGTCCTTGAGCCAACACCCAAGATTGCCATGTTCAACAACACAGTGCTAAGAAACTTTTCACAAGGCCAGGAACTCAAACCATACCACAAACATGTATGAGACACAACCAAATCAAAATAACAACTGCCGTGCAACATGACAAACGTGTTGCAAGCCTAAACAACAACTTCCACCTTTTATCTCTTGCAGGGGATCAGGGTTATGGCATACAGCCGTGGATAATGACCTCATTTGCAAACCCAAGCACAGCAGCAGAGCGTGCATACAATGAAGGACACCGTAAGACACGCAATATAATTGAAAGAACATTTGGCATACTGAAAACAAGATTCAGGTGTCTTGACCTCACAGGAGGCAGCCTTCTATAAGCCCCACTATTATGCGCAAAATCATCCTGGCATGTGCTGTCCTGCACAACATCTGTGTGCGGATGAACATCCAGATGTATGACCAGGTAGATGACCTGCCTCAGGAGGAGGAGGAGGAAGAAGATGGTGGTGATGATATGTAAGGGGAACAGCACAACACAGCTGCTGGGGTACGCCGGAGACAGCACATAGTTGACACCTTTTACTCTTAAGAACCACTGAATTCACCTCATCAATTTTGTAAATAAACACTTCACTAATACAACCAATCCTGCTTTGGTCTTTTCAGTCTCCACTACACAAAGCATAGGAATGTGAGTCAAAGGTCAGGGATCATGTTACAAATAGGAATCTGACAAGTACTGTTGCAACATCACATGTGATGTGTAATGTAGTACTGCCACCATCACACACATCACTAACAGCCTAATCACTGGTATGTGACAACTGAAGGACACAATATATGGACCACTACATATTATGTACATCCACATTGCCAACTTGTAAGTCAATAGGTCATCAGACACAACCACATCATGTCCAAATAGAATGTATGCAAGTGGCCAACACATGAGGTGGTGGATGTCAACAAATAGAAATTAAGCCATGTTGGAACTGAACACTGTCACAACTCAGTGTGAGAGTTGCAATGGCTGCATGGAACATGTGTGACAAGGGGGGGACATCATCAGTAACAATGGTCATCATGATTTGCCCAGGAATAACAACCAATGGTAGAAGTTGGGCCTGCGCACTATATCCAAGGCAATCTGACCTGCCACTGCAATGGGCCACAATCTTGATACAGGGTACATATGACTAAACATAGAAAACGGACACATCAGTGAAATGCACATTAGAATGGATAAGACCATATGCAGCTAGGGCTGCAGGTCCACCACACAAAACCAACAATCGTTAGTAATTGCAATGAGTTCAATCAAACTTTTGTAATCAAAACATATTCTGGGTGGAATGTAGGTAGAGTGTGTCATACACACAATGTACCAATGATGTACACACATCAGAAAAATATGCAGGCTTCACACAAGTCTCCATAAACTCAAAATCTACATACGGAGACAGTTGTTGGGTAAAAATTCCTAGGTAGCAATGGTTCACCCATCATCAACAATGCCTGACCTCTGTATATAACTTTAAATATTATGCTCTATATGACAACATCACACATCACTGACAAAAACACAATACACAATCACAAATCAGAACTATTGCATTGAACTGAATGCCAAACATATGTGGATGCACTGTTGTCACACATTCATATTATGCACAACGTGCAACAATTTACATGCCATTGAGTCTGTAACACAGACTCAATGGCATCTAACAGACCAATCACACCCTTGTCACATTGTTCAATGGACTACCACATATGGCCATATCCAAAATGCCACACTGCAGCGTAGCCCATGTCATTTGTATGTTGATTCAGGGTGCATCTAAGGACAACGCAAAAAAACACGCAATCAGGAAGTGCGTCAAAAAATATTACGCAAATGCGTCTGAAACATCTGCAAAAGCAAAGTAAATGACACATGGGCATTTAGTGTGAATTCCACCTTTGCACCTCTTTCAATGCTGCCTTCAGTGAAATTGACACATAACTGTCAGACGTCTATAGAAAAGACACACGTGCATTATGCGTCCAAAAAACCTCTGCAAATGACAAATGCATCAAATAAATACACGTGCAACTGAAAAACATGACACAGGGGGCAGGAAGTAATGTAGTAGGAAATCCAGTCTACAAGCATGGTACAGTGGGTGTAGTTTTACTTTCTCTTTTCAGTCTGTGCCTTTCCGACTGTGTGGTTGTGTTTTGGAGCTGGTGGGTGTGTCTTGGTTGTTGATTGCAGTTTGTAGTGACCATCCTGTCATTTCCTGTCATTAATTGTGTACATTTTGTCCCTGTTGTTGTGACTTTGTATGTTTTTTGTCTAAATTTGTATTTGTACTGTGGGTGTCTGTCCAGGATAGTTTAGCATTTGGGATAGTTGGGATTAGTTAGTGGGGTTAAGTTTTCATTTATTTTTCCATTTTATCTTGGTATTTGTGGACAACTTTGACCATTTACAACATGTCTGGCAGGGGGAGGCTGACGAGGATGTCAGAGGAGGAGTTAGGTAGATTTATGTGGCTGGTATGCCACTACCTTCCTATGATGCTCAAGATGGGTGGCCGGGTCATCCAAGGATACCGGATGGAGGCCAGGTGGCTGCGGTGGGGCAAGGTGCTCCACCACCTAAAGAGAGTCTACAAGAGTGGCAGGAATAAGCACCAGCTCAAGCATTGCTGGGCAGATCTGGTGGCCAGGGAGCAGGGTCTGCTTGATCACCTTGGTGTCGAGATCGGCGGACCTGTTGGTGAGTCTCCCATTGGCCTACTATTTACTGTTCACTGCTCTTGAATGACGGTAGCAGATGAGTTGTGGTGCTGCATGCAATCCTTGTGGACAAGTTGTAGGCAACCAGAATGAAGTGTATCTGCGCCAGTCTAGGCGTGGAGTTCACATGTCCAACCATGATACCAATGCAGGTCAGATGTCTGGTGAGTCCTGCACAACCATCATGTAGGGACACATTTCAGAGGCCATGGCGACACCAATGCTCCGTCATAGTGTCAGGTATGAAACACCAAGGCACTGTCCGCCTACCATATTTTCCCTGGATTGTGTCAACAAAGTTGGGCAATGCATGTATAGCGCAACTTTGTCATCATTTAACACATGACCCCGTCCTCTGCCATTATGTTAGCAAAAGGGGTTTACCCGCCTTAGGGGGCAATGTTTATGGGGCATTTGATACCATTAGACAACTTTGCCACATCAGTCATGGACTAATCAATGCATGATCATTGCAGACTTTAAATTGAGCCACATGTATATCACAAAGCGCCTCAGTGTGCCTTACGGGACAGGATTGAGTACCTGAGTCATACGTCTTGAAAAGCGCCAGGGTAGTGACATGTTTGTTTACACAACTCCCCCTTATACCATGTTGTTCCATCTTCTACAGAAGGCCCACATATGGTTGTTGCAGGGTGTAGCACTACATGAGTCCCTGGCCCAGTTTTAGGGTTCAGATATGTGGATCTTACTCACCTGAGTGTCTGTGTCATTGTGTGATTTTAGTGGTATGTCTGTTTCACTGTTTTCCACTAGGATAACTAGCTCACTCCTCTCAACTAGTTCACACTGAAATTTGTTGTCCACTTGCAGTGACTGTGATATGACATTAAGCATGGTTTTCCATTCGTGTCTTACAGGTGGACCTGCTCCCCACACAATTGGCGAAGTGGCGCAATTTGAGGACCAGATGTATCCGGTAACTCTGATGATATGTGTCCTGTGAAGTAATCCAGGGTTGTGTGTGAGTGAGTCCTGTGTGTTGAATACAATGTCAGATGTGATAAGCTGTCCAATGATCAAATATTGAAGTAGGCTGGATGCTGACATTATGGCCCTTTTAAAGGATCCCCGTGCACCACCAGAGGGTCACATCTTGTGAGGCAGGTGGTGCACAATGGCCAGCATCGTGTATACAAGGTGATGACAAGCCACATGTAGGGCCATATGTGACTAGGAATGACAGAGTGCAATGCTGTGAGAATATTGGTAGTGGCACACTCCATCATTCTCACAACACAGGGATGCACCATATTGAACCCAATTTGGTACATCCCTGTATTGCCATAAAGATGGAGGACTGGGCTGACAATTGTCCCCCAGCATTGAGCTCTGTCTTTTGTAATCCATGCATGTTACACTTATGTGGTATATAATTGGCTTGCATGCAGGTCAAGGCCAAACATGTGCTGGCATGGAAATGGGGGTGTAAGGAATAGTAGTGGCAGATCAGGTATTGATGGGTGTCTACCCCTGGACATATGAATGTAGATGTGATAGTCCTATGGATACCAGCTTCCTAATTGTCATCCCTCCTAACATATGGTCTACACCTTGACTTTATGTATGAGTGGGCATGCCTTGGTGGATGACCAGGACAGTTGAGATGATGGATTGCATGGCCATCCTCCCTTAGGCTCAGGGGGAGTCGAATACCAAATTTGTAGGGAGATGTGATGCTCACAGTGTAGGTGATAGTCATATTGATCAGGCTTGCATGTGTACCTATTAGCTTTGACCCCTTATGGTTACCAACAGCATCCCATCCCCCCATTAATATGTCCAAGTTCCTGGTGATGTATGTTTGTAAATAGAGACAGATGATGAGGAATATTGGGCCTGGTCTATGTCAAGTTTGCACTGCCTTTGAATTATTGTTTATAATGCAAAAACGATGCACACTTCCATGTGTTTAGTTCATTTTTGTGTTTTGCTTCGCCTTAGTGGCAGTAAAATGATGCTAAGGCAGCGTTGTTGTTACACTTATTAGGGCCATTGACTTTTCTGGAATGCGAGTTGGAATGCATGTGCAATTAGATGTAACAGTCTAAGCCACTAATCTGTACAGACTCCACACAATGCTTACACTGATGGTTGCCTGTCTCCATTTCACAGCTGCCAACATGAGCAATGATGAGTTACGGGCATCCCGAAAGAGGGCAGTGAGGTACCACCATATCCTGGCAATGGAATCTGGGTTTCGTATAATGGCTCGCCGCTACCGTGATGAGAGGGCAATGGGGGAATGGCGAGCGTTCCCACAAGGGGTCCCCACAGTGGCAGAAAGGCACCACAGAGGTAGAGCTCCTCAGCAGTGCAGTGGGCCGATCTGGCACCACTCCCATAACCTCAGCTGCAACCAATTTGACAACACCAGTGCAACAACCCACGCCACCTGCTGCCATGGACATGCAATTGTTGCAGGATCTGAAGAGGGAAGTTTCCCTGGTCCTGACATGTTTGGACAGTTTAGCGAAGGAGGTAGCTACCAAGATCAAGCGGCAGCAGTTCAAACTGAAGAAGGCAAAACTCTGAGTGACTTCTGAACTGCCACTTCCAGGTTCTGTCCCCTCCCTTCTGCTTTTAGGTTTTGTTTTATTAAGGGGTTTAGGGGGGATAGTGTTAGGTTAGTGTAGGTATGTAGTTTAGTTAGGTTAAGTGGAAGTGGGGGGTGGGTTTTTACTTATTACCTGTTAATTGGTGGGGGGGCATTTTGGGGTATCTATGTGTTTAATAAAAAAAAGTATGTAAATAAACATTTTAAAAAATACAAAAACATGTATTTGTTTAGTTTAGTTATATTATGTATTGTATTAATATGTATTGTCCTGCATGTGTCATGTAACTCAAGGGTGGTGGGGGGGCAATGTTGAGAGTGTGGTGTTAAATGTGTTAGTTACGTTTAGCATAGGGCAGTTAGCTTTACTTGTTGGTTAAGTATAGTTAGAATAGGTTAGTTTAGGTTAGGGTAGGTTTTAATAATTTTTTAGTTCAGTTTAATACTTAATAAACATTTTTGCTTACTTCTATACATTTTGTGTTAAATGAAAGTGTCTCAGGGTCTTCCCATGAGTGCACAGTGCAAATTGTGTGTTGGCCTAGGGATTCCGTACTGCCTCCAAATGCCTCTCTTGACATGTGCATCACCTATTGATGGCCTGTGGCCATCTTCTACGGGCACGAAGCCACGCCCACTACCCAACCATCTCTTGATAATGAGGAAATTTGAGTAGTCACCTCAGCACGTATAGAGGTTCGATCAGTGCTGCCAGGATATTTTTCTCATTTTGTGATAAAAAGGCAACAGAGCTGCGAATCAAAAACACCCTGTATCTCTTGCTGTTATACCCCAGTCTGATACTCTGGGCTGCATATTATTACCTCCTGATTGTACCTCTTAGTTCATAGTTCAGGAAAACATGGCGGTCCTTTCTGAAAGGCATCAGAAAGGATGGTATGAACTGCGAAATAAAGTGGCATATTGGCTCTAAAATAACTCTGGTTGGCCAAGAGGCCTTTCCGATTAAATCTGCATTGTGAGAAGGAGACCCTGGAATGGTTATGAGACCAGAACCTCTACGGGAGACTGTATGGTAATAAACTCCAAAAGTTCCATGTTATTTGAAAAGCTTCTCTTCAGTTTGCAAGTCAAGGGCAAATAAGTTAACAACAACAGAGCCTTACTATTAGGCTATTTTTATAAGCTGCCTCAAAGGCAGATTTTCAACTGTCAAAATGCAAGGATGAATGCACCTAGTAGGAGAAATCTAGATGATTGTTTTAACATCCTAATGAAAAACGTCTTTAGTCCTCTCCAAGATTTGAATGACATTGACTAACTCCACTCACCTGTAAAGGGAAGGGCTGAAAATTTTACAGTGAGAGGTGGGAACAACCTGGGCCTAATGGCAACATCAGTGGTAACTGTGAATGTGCTGTGGAATGATCGACAAGCTAAGCCACACCGTGGGAGAACATTTGTGTATTTTTGGGGAACATTGCTGATATGAGTGCACAGTTGGGTAACCAAGTTTAATTGTCACTCATAAATGACTTTCACCTGATTTGCTGTCAAAAGGCATGGTGTATAGATGGCTTCCATGTTAACAGCTTTTATAACAGTTGTACTCATGCCATTCAATGTAGTGTGGGCAAAGCTGGGAAATGGGGGGCCGGCGGTCCTACTATCTGTAGGCTGCACTAATCTCACCATGAGTTTACTGCTCACCTCAACACATCACAAAATCTTGCTGCTAAAAATTGGGGAGTGTGAAAAACTGTTGCTAGTTACTTTTTAGAAGAATGTTTTTGATAATTCAAATACTCTTGAAGTGAAAAGATTAGCGCACGACCTTGATAAACAGCTGAGAAAATTCTAAACACCAAACCAGTCCTATGGGTTAGAGATTTTAATTTTATGCTTTGCAGGCTTCTCCACAAAAGGGTCCATGTTTTTTTATATGGATGGGAGGGGCTGCTTCATTTTAAATATGACCCATGTGGTGAATGTTTAAAAAATTTAATTACTAAATATAATTTAAGTTTGGCCTCCCTATATTATATTCACCAGAGCGATTACATGCCTCTGAAATTCATGGGGAAAGGCAAATGCAGTACTGTGGACTATATTTAATTTTATTACTTCATAGATGCCTTGTAGTTTAATTTTAAGGAATTCCCCAAGTGTTTTAGTGATTATTATCCACTCTCAATTCTGTTGGTAAAAGTAAGAATGGAATGAAAATCAGGGGGTCTGGTTAAAATGGGACCAAATTGATTCAACTAGGTTTCTGATAGACTTACTAGCGGAAAAAGGAGATGCTATTGAGACGTGTCTGAACCCTTATGGCGATCTTTCCAAAATTATATACACTTTTCAATTCTTTGGTGATACTATTAGTCTAAGAATACCTTGTATTACCTGTAAACCTGTCATACCTGTAATCACAGGGCCAACTGGTTTATTCAAATGTGTTCCAGTGCTAGCACACAACTCTTACTTGCCCTCAAAAATGTACCTCAATCCAGGGGTGAAATTAGGCTTTGTTGAAATACCTATCGACAAACACTAAGAAAAGAAGAATGAAATAAAGAAAAAGCCTGAGATGTCCTAGAAGCAGCTGGCAAAAACAAAGATGCTGGGGCTTTTTGAAGGGTAGGGAATGCACCTTATTTTAGTAATACCACCACTATGAGCCCAGAAACTTTAATCCCTGTTTATTAGTGGGAAGATCACTTTTCTGAAGTTTTTAACTCGTTGAAGCTTATGATGAGGTAGATTTCTATGAACCTGTGTCTTATAGGGAAGGGATGATGCAGTTTTCCCACACCATTCAGGCCCAGAAGGTAATCAATGCATTGATGACTTGCCTGTCAAGCAAAGCCCCAGGCCCAGATGGGTATCAGTGGATGTTCTCAAAAGTAATATACCTTTGTGGAACCCTTTGATGACAAATGTGATTTTGGGTTGCCATTACAGGTGTAATTCCACACACTTGGACAGAAGCAATTATAGCTCCCATTTTTGATGGAGAGATAGGAATCCTCACACCTGTTATCGTCAAATCTCTTTGCTTGGTTCAACAGCGAGCAGAGAAACATTGAGGCAAATAGAGAAACGATTCTCAAGGGATTTATTGAGATAACATGCCCTTTCAATTTGCTCAATCAGCCTGCGTTATGGTCGCTGGTGGAATCTGTGGAGCTGGGGATGTTTTTCATTTCTCTTTTAATGAGAATACACCAGGAAATGTATGCGAGAGTAGGCTATGGTACTAGTGAGGCTTGAACTGTACAAATAAGAATGTCACTAAGGGTCATAATGGGGTTTGTTTTGGCCCCATTTTTATTTCCTCTCTTTATTAATATTTTAGAAAAATTGTAATTAATCGAGAGAAGGACTGGCAACACTTAGAGTCATCCCATTCCAATTTTACTTTACGCAAACAATGTTGTGTTGCTTTCAATAATGTTAACTCTTTTCTCAACTCTCAGTTTTTGAATAAACAAAGTAGACTTAAACGTCAATCTTACTTAATCATATGTTATGAATGTGAGCCGGAAACTAAGGTAGATATCATTCCATTGTTAACAGAGAGCTAGGGAGAGTAACCCATTTCACATATTTGGGCTTGCCATTGGTTTTATCCCTAGGTTGAAGACATCATCTTACTATCAGAACTAAGCAAGTGTTGAGATCAACCAAGGTAGTACATTGATTTGCTGCCAAGTTAGAGGACATACCAATTATAGTCTGTTAGAAATGGGGTCTTTGGTTGGCAATTAGGTTGCCCCCTGTCCAAGCAAGGACCCTCAGTCTAATCAGGGTAAAGGAGAATCACACTCAGTTAACCCCTGCTCGCCCCCTTGGTAGCTTGGCATAAGCAGGCAGGCTTAACTCAGAAGAATTGTGTAAAGTATTTGTACCAATACAGTAATACAGTGAAAACACTACAAAATGGACACCAAACCAGTTTAGAAAAATAGGCAATATTTATCTAAATTAAACAAAAGCATAACGACAAAAATCCAACATATACAGGTCAAGATATGAATTTTCAAAAGAATAAGAGTCTTACTCCATAGAAAACAATGGAAGTGATAATTTTGCACTAAGTACCTGGTTACCTGGTTAGCGTAAAAAATAAAGCAGCACTGGCGAGCATGCAACGAAAAAGGCAGTGATGTTTCCTTCCTCGCAAGGGAGTACGTGCATTGTTTCTTCTCAGGTCGGGTCAGCATTACATCATTTTTCCCCCTTGCAAGAGAGTGATACATCGATTTCCGGGCGGGGCACCTCAAATCCACGCAGAGCCCTGTTGACTTTGGCACCCAGGGACGATGCGTGGAAAATCCAGTCGCACGGTGTAGGTAAACCACGCTGCATGCAGTTTGTGTCATTATCAGCAGCTGCAAGCAGGTGTTACGTGTTATTTCTCCAGCTGTGATGCATCGATCTCCCATTCGTGATGCAGGTGGAGCGTCGATTTCAGTCACAAAGCTGGAGGTGCATCGTTTATCAGCTGCATTGCAGATGATGCATCGAAAATGTCCCCACACGGCGTTCTGTCCGTGGATTTTCAGCTCTTGTTCTGCTAACTATACCTTTCAAGGGCCAGGAACTGGATAGGACACCACTTTGCAGGGCAGGAGTCACAGCAGAGAGTCCAGGTGCTGGCAGAGGAAGTCTCTGATGGTCCTAAGACTACAAAACAGGAGTCAAGCTCAGTTCAAGCCCTTGGAGATTCTTTACAAGCAAGAATATGCCACTAAGTCCACTTTTTGTCTCCTTTCATAGGCAGAAGCAGCAACTGCAGGATAGCCCAACAAAGCACAGTCACAGGCAGGGGCAGCAGTTCTTCTTAGCTCTTCAGCTCTTCTCCTTGGCAGAGGTTCCTCTTAAATCCAGAAGGGATCTAATTGTCAGGGGTTTGGGTCCATTTCTTAAACCCCTTTCTGCCTTTATAGTAGACATACTTCAAAGGAAAGTCTCTGTTGTTCACAAGATCCTGCCTTGCCCAGGCCAGACCCCAGACACACACTAGAGGGTTGGAGACTGCATTGTGAGAGGGCAGGCACAGACAATTCAGGTGTAAGTGACTACTCCTCCCTCCACTCTAGCACAGATGGCTCATCAGGATATGAAGGCTACACCCCAGCTCTCTTTGTCTCACTGTCAAGAGGGGATTCACAAACAGCCCAACTGTAAAACTGACCCAGACAGGGAATCTACAAACAGTAAAGGTCACAGAATGGTTTAAGCAAGACAAATGCCATTTTCAAACTAAGAATCCAAAAACCAACTTCACTAAAAGATGTATTTTTAAATTGTGAGTTCCGAGACCCCAAACTCCAAATTTTTATCTGCTCTCAGAGGCACTCTGCATGTTAATAATATTTAAAGGCAGCCCCCATGTTAACCTATGAGAGGGATAGGCCTTGTAACAGTGAAGACTGAATTTAACAGTATTTCACTGTTAGGACATGTAACACACATCAGTACATGTCCCTCCTTCAACATACACTGCACCCTGCCCATGGGGCTTACAGGGGCCTACCTTGGGGTATCCTACATATATGGAAAGAAAAGGTTTAAGCCTGGCAAGTGGGGACACTTGCCAAGTCGAATTGACAGTTTAAAACTGCACACACCGACACTGCAGTGGCAGGTCTGAGCCATGTTTACAGGGCTACTAATGTGGGTGGCACAACCAGTGCTGCAGGCCCACTAGTAGCATTTGATTTACAGGCGCTTTGTCTTTGCCGTGCTGCTGTGCCAGAAAATCTGACGTATAGCCTTACTTTTCAATGCACCTCCTCCTCTGCAGCTCCTTTGCATTGGTATTTTTGACTCACCCCGGGTACTGTGTGTTAAAAGGATTCAACCACTGATTCTTAAGGACTGAGCCTCGTTTAAACTTTTAAAAAGTGATATCTTGACTTGGCCATATTGGATTTTTGGCTTTTTGGTATTACTTTATTCGGATAAATATGGTTTATTTTTTGAAACTGGTGTGGAGTTCTTTTTGTGGGGTTGTCACTGTGTTACTGTATGAGTTATTGCAGAAATACTTTACACATTGCCTTCGAAGTTAAGCCTACCTGCTCTGATAAGCTAACTGGAGGGTGAGCAAAGGTTAATTTAGGTTGTGTATTGACTTACCCTGACTAGGATTGTGGTCCCTACTCTGACAAGGGGGTATACCTTTGCCAACTAGATGACCCAATTTCTAACACACGGGTCCATATGGGTCAGAGTTTGGGGCTATGCCAACACTGAGCCCCTTCAGAATGTAGAAAATGAGTTTTTATGTTGCCCTTTGGCTGTCCTAAAAATCCATAAAAATGTTTGCTGTCACTTAGAGGCAGGCACTCCTTACACCAGGGATTTCATAAAAAATTGTCCTCTTCTGTTTTCAATCTCAATTTGGGAAAAATTTGAAATGGCCTTCTCCAAAGCTGTAATTAAGGATTGTATGAAGCTGGATGAAATGCTAGCCATACCCTGCTCAAGTGTGTAGTACAAACTCTTGCTGAATTGGGGGTGTCAGAGCTATTTGAGCAGCTGGAATGAATTGATGGTAAGCTAATCTAAGAGTAAAGAATTAGAGGCGTATTTATAGGACCCTAGTGCCACAGGAGCGTCACTTTTCATGATGCTCCTGTGGTGCTAAGCAATGCGCTGTATTTACAAGGTGACTTTTTGTGTCTGAATGTAATCTTTTAAATACTGCCTCTTCCCACGCAGCACTGTGGTAGAAGGTTGTGCAATGGGTGTTGCTGTGGGCATGCCACAGCAACACCAATTGCTTGTTGACACGTCCTCAGAGTTATGAAATTTCGTAAACCTGAGGCAGCGCCAAAATCGCCACCCCCTGGGGTGGTGTTAAAAAGGTTCAACAAGGAGGAATACTTTTATTCCTCCTCAATTTTTGCTTTTTCTATGCGTGCTGCATTCTGCAGCATGCATAGAAAGAGCAAAATGACAGAAATGATTGTTTATGTGCGGGAAGTTGTCCCTTCCTGCACATAAGCAGACTTTTGAAAATGTCGCTTTGGCACTTCTTTGTGTGTGCTGCATTGTGCCAAAGCGCCATTAGTGATTGTTTATGTGTGGGAAAGCACACTTTCCCGCACATAAACAATCACCCTCCTCAACGCAGACGTCCTTGCACAATGTTGCAAGGATGCCTGCATTAGCGCTAATAGATAAATTTAACGCCATCGCAGGGGACAACACAAGGATGCTCCATATTCACTTAAAGATGGCGCATCCCTGCATTTCTAAAGTGATGCAGCACGGTGATGCCAATTTTGGCGCAGCACCGCGCTGCACCACCTATCCATAAATCTGGCCCTAAGGTCTATAAACACCTTAAGTTAAAACAAATGGCAAATGTTAATATTACAGTGAGGGAATACTCTGCACCGGTTATATCTTGCTGAATTGAACCTTATTTCTGGATTGTTCGAAATGCATAATTTTGATTTGTTGGACTTGGACCTGCCAGCAGGGTCATATCCAAACTTTTAGCCTTCACCCTCCTGTTTTCTGAACCCATTTTTATTGGCTTTTAGGACTCTGCTAACCAGTGCTTAAGTACCCTCGCCTATAAACATGGTGACATTGGCTTACACTCAAAGAAGCACATTTAATTTACTTCTAATTCTTGAGAAAATTGGTACTACATGTACCAAGAGTCTAGAAAGTAACTTCTGCTGATGGGCCTGCAGCACTGAATGTGCCACCCTCTAGGGTAGGCCCTGAACAACCCAGAGGGTGTTGTAAAGTGTATTTAAAAAGCTGGACATGTACCTTTAAGTTTTACACACCCTGAAGAACTCTTGGATTCATTTTTTACTACTGCAGGGCCTACCTCTCTTGCAAGATAACATTAGATTTCTCTATTACATTTGAGAAGTGATAACTTTCTGTGGAACAGGTATTTAAGTCCAGTTTGCTGTCTAAACTCACTTCAAATTAGAATTTTATGAAAGTACCTATTAATCCATAGATAGCCTTGCAACATTTTTTAATGGTCGTAAAAATACAAATTGCCAATAATTAATTTTGTTGCTGCACAAATACTTACAAGGACTTTGCAATATTTCTTACTCAGTAAAAGAGAGAACGTATATGTTTTTAGCATATATATTTAACATATAGTTTGTAAGATTGTGGGTTAAAATATCTATAGCAAAAATATTGTCACTCAACCTTTTTGTCCTAGTGTTGGTTTACAAAAATATTATTGCCTTGAGTGTGGATTTTCTACTATCAACTTCAATAGGCAATTTTCTAGTACAATACCATTTTATAAATCTGTAAATGATTAAAAAACAATGAATTGTTGATATACATTCCTCTTTTGTAATATCCGTACGGTAACACAAACACAAAGTTTATTGCATTCAATACAGACAATATTCTCTGCTTGGTTCTTTATGAACAGTGAGAGAGCAGTGGGTTGGCTCTTATGAATAACTATTTATGCCAAATAATTAAGGAGTAACTGGGTTCAAACTAAGGATTTTAAAATAGGGGTGGGAGATCACACTTCTTGCACTCACTTATGATAACCTCAGGCAGGGCAAGGTTAAAATTCAACACCTTGAGAATACAGGGTCATGGCAGATATTGTGAACTGGGTCACAGCCTCTTGGAGGGCAGTAACTAATCATGCACACATCACTGCATTTATACTTTCACTTTGTAAGGTCACTTCAGGATCTTGGGCAACTACACCTGGCTTCTGCACTGTCCACAGGTCTATTGTTTTCCCTTATCTACTTCCTCAGGTCTACATTTTGGGGTTTCTCCTGAGATTGCCTGGTTCTGTATTCTGACTATCTTGAAAACTCACCTCCTTCTTCTTGAGGATTGAGAGTATATACCCTTCTCCGATGTCATTATGACATTTTCATTTGAAGAGGTGGGACATTAAACCCTTTAAACGTGAACATCTTAAATTACTGCATCTCTCTTACAGTGAACAAATCCTGTTGCTCGTTGTTATCATCTCTACCTTTAGAGGCACTGTCAGTACCTCCTCCAAATTGACAAGCAACGGGAAGAATAAAATCCAAAATCAGCACTGATGGTTACCAGGCTGGCAGAAGAGGAACTAGCAAGGACTTTGGCAGGGAAAAAGTTTGCCTGATGCCACAGTTGCATCAAGAAACTCTGAGCAAATTTGACCAGGGCCATAAATTGAGTCGGAGGTGGAAACCCAGTCAGGCCATTTGGCTCTCAGGGCCAACAGGTGCACTAAAGTAAGCTGGAGCAGAAGACAGCCAGCATAACTTGGGTGATGGCAGTAAACTGTGCAGTATCAGTGTCAAGCGACTGAAGCTTCAGGTAGGAAGTGGAAGGCTCCAGCCTCAGAGCCACAGCCAGTTACATCTCTATCAAAATCAGCTCTGATGGCAATGTCGATGCTGGAGAGGCAGGGAATGATGTAGAGCTATGGTGCTACACCTCCTAAATGGCTTAGGGATTCATGCATCCACACTTTCTTTTTTGTTCCACAGTTGTGATTGCACTGCAGGCACGAGAAGCAGATATTGTGGGTTCCGAGAGCGATATGCACTTGTGGCAGGAATCACAACTCTTGAATCCTTAAACCTGAGGTAGAGAGTGGAGACAAACTGTCAAAAGTACTGCAATATTGACATTTTGTGGAGGAATGTTCAGAGCAGAGCATCTCTAGATCTGCATTCAAGGGGCAGAAAAGAAAGAACTGACATTATTTAAGTGGAGTGGCACCGTATATGGCTCTATGACATCATATCCAGGGTGCATCCCGAAGTCTAGGCAGAGTTGTGGCACCAACAATAGGTATACAGACATCATTTAAACTTCATAGAACTAGTCTGGTGCCTCGAAGAGATTGAAGAGGTGAGTAATATGCTGATAAAAGTATCAATTAGAAGTAAACATAACTAAATGATTGTTGCAACATGGTATGATCAGTATCTGCCTTCATACATGCAGGAAAGTTGAGTATTAAGTGATGTGGGTGTTAGTCCTCACCATGTAATATTCTCACAATACCACAGAGATGGTCCTTGGATTCACACTAGTAAATTGTTAGCTCAATCCTGGCAGTGTGGCAAAGAGCAGTCAGGCATTACTCAGAGGAACATGTTTAAGTATTTCACAGCACAGGCATGGATGATAAGTAATTGACTCCACTCAAAAGAAATCCGACACCAATTTCTAACAATAGAGCTTATTTTATATAAATTTAGAAAGCAAAATGAACAGAACTGGATAAGTAAAATCAGAGATATAGATTGTAGAAGCCATATTAAATCACAGCAGAACTAGTATTTCAATGTTGCATTGAAGTCTATTGGAGAAAATGTCACTAGGTGCAAAAACACACTTAGAAAGGAAATTCTGTGGAACCCTTTTGGGGTTAAGATTGTGCAATCCTTAGGCCCAGATCACAGCAGTCAGTGCAGTTTTACTTGGCCCGTGGTGTCCGGCTGCAGAGTTGTCCTGGCTGTCCATGGTGCTGAACAGGACGTGTGTTGAAGTCTGTGGCAGGGAGCCACTGATGACAAATCACCACTTGGAGAAGGTGCTGCAGGGAACCCTTGCAGGGTTAAGGTTGCACAGGTCCTAGGACTAGACCATAGCAGTCAATTCACTTCTATCTGGTTCACGAGGTCCGAGTGCAAAGTTGTCCTGGCTGTCCATAATGCAGAATGGGACTCACACTGGTCCTGATTTTACCACCTACACAATGGTGCTGACAAGATGCAAAATCTCAGCTGGCTTGCATATGATGAATGAAGGTCGCATGCTGTGCCCTGTACCTGCAGCATTGAGTGAGGGGGTTAGTTATTGGTCTGGCAACCAACAAGCCTTTTTAGCTGTAAGAGTGCAGAAGTCCTTTAGAAACTATCTGAGGTCTGAGGGAGTGGCGTAGCATTCTGAGACTTCAGGCAGGCTGGACTACAACTACCAGAAGGTGCTGAACCAACTGGTTTTTGAAGATTCCACAGCAAGCCCAATGGCCGGGAAGATTCGGCAATTGTGGGTGTTTTTACCTGCAGTTTGCAGGGGACCAGTGCCACTAGTCTAGGGGGAGACTGAAGGTACTTTTGGGAGTGAAACGTTTCAGCCAAGGACAGAGGTAGATCACGCAGTTCCCAATCTGTTGCCTCAGGGACAGAATTTCCCTCTTTTGCTTTGGAGCAGCGGGCAGGGTCCAGTTGTCGGTGATGCAAAGCTTCTCTTGGTCCTTCCTTGAAGATTGTTGATCAGATCTGAGGTTCTGGTGTCAGGGGCGTCCCTTAAATCCTGGGTTTAGGAGAGTTTAGGTTGTGGAGACTAGTGGCTATTTAGCAGCTATCTCCTACAGCTAATCCGCCTCTGAGGTGGCCACATCCAGTGAGATAGGTCACCTTTAGCTGCCTAGAGCCCTTTAGTCTGCCACTCCTAAGATGGCAGAAATCAAAATGTAGTGCATAGACTGGGCTGCTCACTCTAGAGGTGTGGTCAGTCTGCTGGGAGTGTGCACAGTCCTGCATACCTAATTACCCACTGGAGCAAATGTGCCAGGGGTGCAGGGAGATGGCTGTTTTCTTGCTGGAGGACAGCTATGATGGCTGTCAGGAGTGGTGAAGCTTTTGGAGCTCATCTCCCTGGTGGCTCTATTCAGTAGCCTGACTGGGGGCGGGAGGTGTGACCTCCTTCATGCCTCTGCCTTTTGTTCCTGAGCTCTGGGAGTGCAAAGGCTGCCTGGCGGGAGATCAGAAATCAGTCTTGGTGGCAGTAAGCATAGGAAAAAGTGCAGACTGCTTGACCAAAGTGCAAAGAAGGGTGACAAAGAAGTGGGCAACCTCTTTTGTGCCATCTGGGTGCATGTCAGTTGTTCTTTGACACAAGATTTGTGTTGAGGGAGAGAAGGCAGGTTGTTTGACAACAAACTCAACATAACTAGGTTGTACCATAATGGAGCTAGCAGCACTGGTCAGCTGGGGCTTAGGTCCCATGTTATCCTATAGACGGACCTGCACTTATAGTGTACCTTAATGGCAAGGATACTATAGAAACATAGAAGCTCCTGCTTATATGTCTGCACTTTAAATGTAATGCACTCTGTCCCCTGGGTTGTAGAGGCCTACCTGAGGGATGTCTGACATAAATGTAAGGCAGTTCATGGGACTGTGCCACTCTTGGTGATGACACAGTCAAAGTTGAGCAGTTTGTGCTACTCTGGCAGTCTGCAATGGCAGGCCTGCCATCAGTACTTCTGAGGGTCTTCGAGGGTGCCACAAACATGTGCTGCAGCTATGTGAACCCTTTTACCACCCATGCCCTGGGTCCCCTGGGTACCATCTACTACAGCCTTAAAAAGGGAGTAAAGTCTTGTCAATCAGCTAATTACCAAATTGATATGACAATTTAGAAATACTAAATTTCTAATATTAGGGAGAGAGCACAGGTGCAGGGGACCGGTTAGTCCAGCGCACTCCCAAAGTCATACACATAAGCACTGGGGGCACCGGATATGTGCCGTTTTTTTTTTATGCAATAGCGTAAAAAAAACTGCGAACACTGCCATTTCACCAGAGGAGAGCTAAAATGGATCCCAGGCGCCACTACAGACCCCAGGAAGATGACAGCAGAGCAGGAACCAGTCAGGAGGACCCACACAAGAAACAGGACACTTTTAAGAAGAAAAGAAAGTGTCGCTTTAGTGCAGAGGAGCAGGAAATTCTGGTTAAAGAGGTGACGGAACACCAGCACCAACTGTTTGTCACATCAAAGTTGCCAATCAGTAGGAGAGAGGCTATATGGCAACTAATTGTCGACAAGATTAACAGTGTGGCTGAAGTATGCAGAACAGTCATCGAGTGCAAGAAACGCTGGCATGACTGCAAACCCAGGACCAAGGAAAAGATGGCCAGGAACAGGAAGGCAGCACTGCAGACTGGAGGGGGGAGTCCAGCACACCAGGAGGCCCTGGACCACATGGAGGAGATGGTCGCAGCCGTCATCCCTGAGGAGATCGTCACAGGGATTCAAGGACAGGACAGCGCAGACTACCAGGAGACAACGCACATGCAGGGTAAGTCGCATGGGGAATTAAAATGCACAAACGTTAACTGCAAGCGGGGGGGATACCGACCACAAAATGCATTGAAGTCATCATATACATGGAGTGGCATGGGCAAAGGGGCATGGCATTGGGGCATGGCCTGCACAGACAGAAGCTGGGGCACACCATTACACTACACCAACAACAGTCCCATAGGGGCATGCTGTCATGCCAACGATGGAGCAAAGGGAAAGCCACGACAGGAGGGAAGGCCACTACGTCAAACTTACATCCTGGCACTCATCAGCCAACATACCCCCTACATTAACTAGGGCCCTATTAGCAATCCTCTAGCCAAACCGACAACTGCAATGTAACTGCGACAACAGTTGCCACTACCACCTCTGATCTATGTGCAGCTCAAGTAGCCAAGGGCAGTAACCTCCCCATGGATCATACACACCTAAATTAGGGGATGAGGATGACATCTGCAACAATCCCCAGAAACAAGACAAAGGCCCCAGTACTCTCAAATGTCAATGCCCATAGTTGTCACAAACATCAGCCAAAGTAAACAACAATAGGAGCGACACAGCACTAAGGACACACCCATGCTGCATATGTATGGGTCCATCCTGTGCCTGGGTAACAAGGCAACATCCCAAATGTCATACTGCTCAGACAACAGCATTGAGGAGGGGACACATGTAACTGGTCACTGAAATACACCTGCACAGTCAGAGGATGAAATGGGACACTGATACGACTATCAGGGCAATCCAATGTAACACACATTACCCAACATCAGCAGGACCCATTAACAATGTCAACATCCATATTGGATCATAACATTGCCATGCATAGGATATGCCACATGTCAATTACATTTAAGTCGATGTGAACGATCAGGGATTGGGGCAGGTCCAGATTGTTAAGTGTGCTGCCAGGGCCATCAGAACACCCACAGCCAGTGAAAGGTCTCACCATGAGAATGGATATACACAGAGGGTCGAGTAGGAAAAGAAGGTGGCAATTCTCTATTTGGCTAAAATCAACACCTAGAGGCGATGAGGCTGACAAGTCTGATAACTCAATAACATACATGTGACACACAGGTGGGCCATAGGCCTGAAACAATGCCCATCTGAAGGACTGGAGATATTAACACAAAACAAGATCACAAAGTGAATTCATCAAAAGGCAGGCACGTTACATCAAAATTGCCACAACACAGACACACTAATTGTACCCTGTTTCATTGCAGAAGAAGATGGATCTCCTGCCGATATGCCTGTCCCAGATTTCCCTGATGACATGGATGACGAGCTGATAAACATTCCCCAGGAGACTATCCGAAAGGTCCTTGAAAACCTCCAGACCCCACCTTCTGTCACAAGGAGGAGCACAGAACAAGCAGCCATCGCAGAGGAACCACCCACCACCCCAATTTTAAGACCTGCCAGCTCCAATACAGCTGAGGACTCAGACGACACTGGCACCAGCTTTGAGAGAACTGTAGTTGGAGTACAGCGGGAGCTGGCCAAGGAGGTGCTGGTGGGGATGCAAAATATGGCAGCCAGCCTTGAGGGGGTGCGTTCGTGCATGATGTCATTTGCAGATCAGGCAGCAGCTATGCAAGCCCTAACATCTATCTTGCGGGAACTGCAGAAACCCAGAAGGAAATCAGCACAGCTGTAATACAGTTGACCCAACACCTACAACAGCAATCTTGTCAATGCGTGCACGAATGCAACATTGAACCCCTCAGGGCCAACCTGGCTGCCTACCATCGTGATGTGGCTGCTATTCTCAAGAACCAGCAGGCCCTCCTTGCAGAAGTACTGCCCTTAAGACCTTCACAGGGAGCAGCGACAGGGATGTCTGACACCACGTCTTCTAACACTGAGGTGTGTGTTGTCCCTTCACAACCAACAACAACAAGGACAAAGCAGGCAACACACACATCAGAAGAAGAAGACCTGGAACAGATCACATTCACAAGGAAAATTACCCGGAAGCACTAGTCCCTGCCACATGGCCAACTATTACCAAAGTCCTGCGTTTTGAAACATGACAGTCTTACAACAACTGTACTCAAACACTGTTCTGCTAACCACTGTATATCTTGTCACACAGCCCAGTGATTGTCTCTCTCCTACTCATTGGCTAGGTCTGTCCCTCTGCACTGTCTGAAACAGCAACCCCAGCATGACAAAAGCATTTTGGTAAACCCTTGTGTTGGATCACAATGGAAGATATCACCATAATGGACTCACAATCATGGACAATGTACATATAGCACTACAGCACTTTTCAATAATTAGCACTTACACAACAAATCTGTCTCTGGGTAATGTGACATATCAACAGTGCAGTAGATAACTGAAATGTGCCTAATGTCAAATTACGTAGCTTGTCAATACAACTGTCCTGATATTATGTAGTTAGAGAAATCTGCACAGTGACCATGATTGCATCATACTCTGCCCATCCTGAGGGAATAATCTGATGAAGTGAGAAACCATACACCACCATGCTGTGGAGGATAGAAGAATGCTTCCTCAGGGGATAACTAAGTCATCAAATAGTGGCCGCAAAATGTTGTCAACATGCAAAAATAACACAATAAACATGCCACACTAATCTAAGTAAATACAAAAAAAAGGCACAAATGAAGGTGTCTGAGTTAACATACAAATAGGTAATCATGCCGAATTGTGTCACAAATGATGTATGAGGGTCATGAAGACAAGAATACAAGATTGCCAATGAGAACTCATAAGGGTGTGCATGATCATCACACTGCAGTCAGACCTAAAACTGTTTCCCCAATATCAAGTCTGGAAGCACTGTTAGTGACTTTGAAAACACACTTATCAACAGAAACACTTTGCGATCCATATTAACTGTGATTGGTGGTTGCAACAAAGGGTAGACACTTTGCAAGGTAGCTCTGGGCTAGCTGCCAATCGTACAGCTCAGTTGGGATTTGTTTGTAGCATAGGACACAGATGTTATAGTACAAAATTGATGTACACTGAATCCAAAACCACAATCAAGTACCATTCAACACATACTATTAAGGGGTAACCAAATATTTATTAAAAGCTAACCATAGATGAGGAAACTGAAGGAAAAATATTACCTACCCTAATCTACCCTGACTACTCATTACCCACAACTGTCCCTAACTAACCTAAGCTACACTTACTAATCACATGCAACAAAACGTTCTAAACATCTACCCCCAACCCCCTTATGAGACGGGACACATTGAGGACAACACATACTAACCTAAACACATACTATACTATCCTAAACAAATATATATTTTTTGTATTTTTTTTTTTTTTTCTTTTTTTGGTATTTCTTTTTTTTTACACACAAGAACCCCAAAATAGCCAACACATGTAATAAGTCAAAAAAGAAACAAGCAGGACCCCCCACTAACACTAACTAAACTAACAGCCTCTACTAACCTAACACTAAGCCCCCTAAGCCCACTAACTATAAGAACAAGGACAGAGGAGGGAGGGAAGGGTATCATGTCCATCAAATCAACTGTCTAGAGGTTGGCCCTCCGGAGGGTCCTCTTAATATCCTTGACCCGCCGTTTAATGTGCCGCACGTCCCGGCTCAGGTGACTCACCTTGCGCAGCACTTTGTCCATCTTATGTTCAAGTCTATTGAAGGCTGCAGGGTCAACAGATGGAGCAGTGGCAGTCTGGGTACCGGTGGAGGAGGTCTGTGTGGGCTGTCCTGCACCGGTGGCAATGCTGGGGCCAGGAAGTCCAGCAGATGTTAGATCAACAGTGGCAGCTGTGGATGGGGCCACCTGGCTCTGATTGGTGGTTGCTTCTGTGGTGGCTGTGGTGGGCAAAGTAGGCCCACCCTGTAGGATGGCTCGCCATGCCCCGGAAGTACGTTCATGGCGATATCGCCGGGCCATCCTCCAGAACCCCAATTCCACCAGCAGGATGTGCTGGTATCGCATGGCCCGGCGCTGAAATTCACGGACCTGGTCTGGAGTCATGTTAGCTGCTGTGAAGACAAATGCAGATATGCTACATTAGTAACTGCATTGTGTGAAACGGCACAGCAAGTTAATCAGACATTACATCTACTGTACTTGTAACATCTCATATCACGATACAGAGCACTGAATGTCCCTGAGGAAGTATATGGCAGGCCAGACAACAAAGGTGACATCACACAAAGCACATCCATACCCCCAAGATGGGTAACAACTTGCTTTGACTTGCAATCTGAGTTCTGACAGTTATCATCTAAGAATCATGCTGCATATCCTCCACCAAGAGCTGGGCTACAAATGTCAGTGTACGGAAAGCAAAACTAAAGCCACATGGTCTGCAAGTTGTCACTGGACTTTCCAGTATGGTACCAAGTGCCAAACCTGAGTGTGTATACTAGTATGCAACCAAACCGTCACTTATTCACAGGTATGTGTAACATACAGGTAGCATCAGTACTAGGTACCCCATTCACAAACCCATGGCCGTGTTTGAGGGGGTGCGGTGGATATACAACTATAATTTGCCAACAACATGTACACCGAGGAGTGTATAGGCAACTCCACACATGTTTGTCTCTACAGACACACCACAGGTAAGGTCTATCTACAATTAGGAGTCAGCAAACCCTAGAGCACTCATAGGGTCAGACATGTCAGGAAATGCAGAACTTAGTACACAACATATACTTCCAGTGAGGCCTGACTTACATCAGACACAGAGTTGCTAGAACACCCATGATCATGAACTGCATGCACACCTAGGCCATTACACTCAGGTTCCACAGACTTGATGCACTACATGTGGAAGTACATGCTGCTAGGAGGTTCTACCTACTGTTTCAAACTTACATAGGTAAATAGGGAAGCAGATCTCTATTGGAAAGCTATTAGCTCTACCAATCTTAGAAAATGTGGGTCTGACAGGCTGACTAAATAGGGGCTGACTTCCATTGCGACTCTTGGTGATACAAGTGTCAGACACATGACTATCCCCTGTACTCACAGTGGGGCCTACAGGGATGTCCTACAATCCCTACATGATACCATTGGATACGCATTGGCAAACTCAAAACATGTGAGAACTGCATTCCCACTCATGGAACAAGTGAAAAGCTTGCCCAACGCATCACACCTTGCTATGCGTCCAACTCACACGAGTCCATAACCAGCAAACACGACACATAACAGACATATCAACACTTACTGGAGTGGTCGGGGTCCTCAAATGTCGCCACCTCTCCCACAGTGTAGGGTGTCGGTCCAACTGTAAGGTATGGAAGGAAGAAATGTGCTCAAAATCTGTGCACAGTGCAACAACTTCATAATCATTTACAATGTGTAGGCTGAATAAGGACATGGCAGCCATTCAGACATGATGGTACTGCATCTGATATTTCACGGCCAACTTGTACATAGCATGGGTCTCTTGTGACAGTCACACACATATCTGCACACATACATTGGCCCTAACTATCATATGGTTGCAAACTTGCCCCATAATTGGTGAGCACTAAAAAATATGGAGTGTAATCGTCTCATCATGTGCATCCAAGAGAAACATCCAACGCCTGGTTACTTGAGGTCTGCATTACCAGTCAAACATGCCTTGTGGCCATGACACATTTATTGCACATAGGCCCAATGTACAGAGGGAGGGGCAGGGACTCCTGTAAGCCATCCTGTTGTTACAGTATAGTCAATTGATGTGGCCCAGCTATGGTGGTTTGCACCAACCATGGAGCTGTGAAGCCATGTGCATACACTTGGGCTGCCATCCATATTTGGATTGTGGCTCAACTAATTCCAACAAACATCTTAAGATGTTAGCTGAGGGCACCTTACACCTTTTCACGATGTTTTCAAATCATGAACTGACATGTATCCAAAAAGATCAAGAAACACAATAATCCCACACATTCATAGTACTTCTGTGAACGCTTTCCTTCCACACTCACCAGACTAACATGAGACCAATGTCTGAGCCACTTTGCTATTATCAATTGATGTGAAGGCAGCACTCATTTTCAGCATCATGTAGTGATTCTAAAGTCATTCTAGCTATTTGCTCAACATAGTTGGCCTAAATGTTGGTACATCTGTACTTCTCTGTCAATAGTACCCTATATAGGCATGATTGGCTCCTATTTTGTTAGCTGTGCTGACAAAAAGGCAGCACCAATTTCCTTCATGGTAAAGTTACCTGTAAGTTTGCTGAGCAAAGGTAGCACGTGCTATCTGACAGCTAGCAATTGTGATCCTTGCCATAGTGCATCAATGATCCCCTTATATTTCCCCAGCATTACACACAGTCATCAAGTTAGCTGGCAGACATTGCACTAATCCCCTGATGTCACTACAGAGCATTTATTCATGCACATTAACAATAGTCGTACTCACCAACAGTGCCACCAATCATGATTCCCAGGTGGTCCAAGAGATCCTGCTCCCTGGTGATGAGGTCCGCCCACCGGTGCTTCAGCTGGTGGTCACTCCTCTGGCTGGCATACACACACTGCCGGTGATGCAGCACCTTTCCCCACCGGATTCTGCGCGCCTCTGTCGGATACCCCTGTATGACCCTGCCCCCTGCCTAGATCATGAGCGGCAAGAAATGTGTCACCAGCCAGATGAAGCCCCCCAACTCCTCTTCCCCCATCCTGCCAAGACGTGGCCTACCAGACATACTTATAGATGAAGATAAGGAATAGGGGTAAAAGAAATAGAAAGGGGAAAAGGGTGAAGGTAGGGGTAAAAAGACAGAAAAAAAGTAAACCTAAATACTAAAAGAGCCCAACTATCCCCAAACTAACACTACCCACAACAGACTCCCACAACAAGAAATACACAAGATAAATGGACAAATGTAGACAAAACACAGTACTACAGTATACACAAACAATATTTATTTCACAAAAGGACTTTACAGATAGCACACAGGAATAATACAGCAAAAAATCTCTGGACAACACTCTCTACACAGCCACACAGTCTAGAAGGATCATAGACTGCAAAGTGAAAGTGAAAGTACACCCACTGTACATGATCTGTAAACAGGATATCCTATTGCATCACTTTCTGTATGAAAAAGTCCCGCCTTTTTCGCGTTGTGCGTCATTTTTTGTTTCACAAAACTGTATTTGCGTCATTTTTTTTGACGCACAGACATGAATATTAAATTTCACTCATGTGCGTAAAAAAAATGACGCAAATGCAGTTTTGGTAAACAAAAAATGACGCACACCGCTAGGGACATCAAAATTACAGTGCATTAACTGGTTTGGGGCATTTTTTTTTGTTTTTTTGTTATTTTACATTTGGAACACATCAGAGATTGGCTAATTGAAGACAGTATGGTGTTGATGGTGTATGTTCACATGTGTGACATCATACTGCAGTGGAACATCATCCACTACACCCTTCAAAGTATTTTTACAGTTGGCTGACGTCATAGATGGTCATAAGTGTGGCCTACATATATGTGGGGCACAAATTGTGCATATTTGTCATAAGGAGAGGATAGCATTGTGACGCACATATGTACAATACCTAAATTCCTTTGGCTCAAAGTGTGTGCTTTGACAACTAATGTGTTGGTTGACCAAGTGTGTGTGTATATCACATGAAGCATAATTGTACATATGGTTGTATGAATGTGACGTCCATGTGTCCAATCCTAAGATTCAAGTCAAATCTAAAATGAGCAAGGGCATGTGTTAGTCATACATGTAACAACACCCGTAAAGTATACTTCCAAGTTTTAGGGTCACGTAGACACCACATGTGACATAGCATGCAGCAGATGGATGGCAGATGCATGTTCATGTCAATGGTCCACATTTTCTACATCCTATGTCCTAGAGTATTGATAAGAGCTTTCTAGGCACTAGTTGATGAATCCCACAGTAAGTCATACACATGCATTGAGGAAGTGGGTACCATGTTTCTTGCACAGACAGACAAGGGTCAATCTCATATGTATGATGACACCACAGTTGAGGCCATAGAAGTGAGCCCCAACTATCAAGTGGCTGTGGTGGACCAGCATACAAGACAGCACGTGTCCACATATTTCCAGTGATCAATTGCACATAGGTGTCTTGTTCATGTGTGTGGTCCAATGATGATCCTGTAGATTGTTTGGGGTGTAATTTGTCACAGTTCGGACCAGGACTCATCATGAGTCAGTGGCAGCTATTCCTGTAACTACTGAGTATCCTTTGTTGATCAATGTGAGTAAAGTAGATGTGGACATGCGAACCAACATGTGGATGGTCCCACCCTGTCACTAAAGACGTGTAATGAGACAGTCAACAGGGCAACCTTGGTGTGCTGAGTGAGATAATGTCTCAATTGTCATGTTCCGGCAGGTGTCATTGCAACATTTGTACAGAGGTTGGCCTCTGCACTTCCCACTGCGTCTGGGAACATCATAGCCTCTGTGCTGTTTATTCTCGCAGCTATTCACCACACACGGCCCATCACTAGGTTGTGCGCACTGTGATGCTGTGTGTAAACTGTCATGGTTCTGACATTTCTGTATTATTCATGGACATTATCAGAGGTTGCTGGTTGTGCTGAAAGCCCCGTACCCAATCCCTGCCTATGACCCTGGGACACTGTCACACTTTGTCTTTCATGCATATATGCAACCCAGACAATGGATGGGCTGTGAATTTTGCATTTCCAAGAGGATGTAACTCAAATGGTACAGTTAAAAGGCAGATGATGCTATACAATGTATTTGGGTATGCATGGAAGAAGCCCATGCCCAATGCCCCCTGATGAATGGGAGGTTTGGTTACGCACGTGTGGTACATATGTAGAGACAGGGATACTTTAGTGTGACGCACAGACAGTTGCCAGTCAGGCTGACAGAATGCAAGGTGATTCAGGAGCCAGCTACTGGACAAGTTACATAATCAGTGGTCTGACTGAGACTGTTTGGAGGACAAACTAGACAGTTGACATGTCAAACTGTGTACGTCCTGTGTTTTTAAAGGTGACAAATGAACCCAAGGGCTGTGTTACACGGCTTAATTAGTATCAATGGTTGACGGTGTATTTGACATAATGGCAACTCCTATGCTGTTCCAGTCATCATCGGGGGCAGTGCTTTTGAAAAGGGTGGTGTGCATGGAGGTGATCACAGTTGTGGACTGCATCTGTTTCTCACCAGTCCTGTAGGTGATACTTGCATTCTAAGGGCCAACAGACATTTTCACAAGGGGAAGCAATCTACATGTGCTAACAGGGCTTTGAAACTAGAAGACAGTGTATAAATTGACCTGACGTCCATGCAGTCAGAAGTTATATGACAATGGCATACCTTAGGAAAGGGTGTAGCACACTGGTTTGCTAATGTTGGTCTGTGTGTTTAGAGGAGGTATTATCAGGGTACACATCTTAGTATTCCAGGGACCTCTTCCGACAGGTTGGTTATGACCAGGTGCATGGGTGTGTCAGGAGTTAGGAAATGGGCTGACATCTGCATGGAATGTCATGTGCGCAATGCATGTCATATGTGTGGCACTTGTGCTGTCTATGTTCTGCTTCTATGAAACTCGAGTCACAGATATTCCTTGCAAATATTGGATGCAGTTGGACTAACTGCTGTCAAGGGTCTGGTCAGACATTCCTGTTAGTGATGCCAAAGCACATTAGCTGCCTCATGTATGAGGCTTGTTTTCCCCTTATTGAGTGATGGTGTCATAGTTGTGTGCCATATGCTGCGTTGGACCTTGCTTTCAACATGTATGTGTGAAATAGTTGTGGTCCTCTGCTATTGGCCCTCAAAGGAGATATGTACATGATATATGTCATTAAGAGTGTGTGTATATGTGACCATTGTATGTTAGGCATCACAATAGCTCTGTGATGTTCTGTGTCCTTCTCAGCAATGCTCCATGAGGCAACACTATTATTCTGATAAGTAGAGATGAAGGTGTGCAAAAATGAATAGCCAAACCATGATATGGTGATTAGAATAGGTGTTTATTTAAATTAGTTAACTAAAGTGGTGAAGGTGATCATATTCAGAAGAAATTATTTACAATCTGTTGCCGCCTGCGTATACCAGCAGCTGTGTTCTGTAGTTCCCCCTCCTGTTGCAGGCCAGCATCCTTCTCTTCCTCCTCTTCAGGCATGTGTGGCTCTGGTTCCAGGAGGGGAATGTTTCTTTTGATACAAATGTTGTGCAATATTGCACATGTGAGGATGATCCTACAGACCATCTCGGGGGAATATAGGAGGCTACCACCAGTGATGTCGAGGCAGCGGAACCTTGACTTGACAATGCTGCGTGTCCTCCTATGGGCCTCGTTGTATGCACGCTCTGCAGCAGTACTTGGGTTGCCAAATGGTGTCATAATCCATGGCTGGATGCCATACCCCTGATCAGCTGCAAGAGAAAATGAATGGGATCATGTTGATGTAGCTGGCACTATTGAAAAGACCTTTAATGGCAGTAGTTGTCTTGTGTTGTCTGTGACTCTTTTGTGTACTAATGTGACATCCTATGCTTGTAGGCTGTACCATCTGCATTGTGTTGTTTCCTTGGCTGAACGAGTGTTTGTCTGCTAACCGTTTGTCAACAGTATGTTTTGGAATTTGCAGAACAGTGTGCCCTCCCTAGCATTGTGACTTGTGATACAGGTGTCCGTGTGTCTTCACTGGGGGTGAGATGATAGTTCCATGCACAGTTAAAATTGATAGTGTTGTTAACACGTTCATATCAAAGTACCCTGGACATCCCATACCTTGAAACTTATGCAATGTATTAATGTAAAGGTCATTGGGACACTTACAATTTGCAAGGTCACATATAGGCAACCACACTCATTGACGTCTTCACATTAGGCTGTATAGTAATTTCCAATGTGTGACAGGTTCAATGGTGACTTAAGAAACATGGCTAGTGATGTCACGACCTTAGTGTGTTCCTGTTCACATGTTGCTGTTGTGGTGTATGTGTTGTGTGTCCTAGAGGGGTGCTGTGCAGTGAGTACATAAGTAGGTTTTTGTACTTACCAACAAGTAGTCCATTGCCATACCGTCCATCCTGGAAGTGTTCATTGATGGTGCAGTGACGGAAGATGTATGAGTCATGTACACTCCCAGGATATTTAGCCACGATGTTGGTGATCAATCCCTGGTGATCGACTGGCCTGCACGTTGATGGAATGTGTGTACTTCCTGTTGCGGTAAAGGTGTTCAGTTGCAGCAGGTGGCACAAGGCGTACATGTGTGCAGTCGATTGCACCAAGGACGTGTTGGAAGCCACTGATTGCGTAGAACCCCTGTTTTGTTTCCTGCTGCTTCTGCAGTGTGTTAGGGAAGCAGATGTGGCGGGGTGTCAGTCGAATGATGGCATCCAGTACTTTAGGTAAAAAGGCGGAGAATGATGGTTGTGATATTCCGCCAACCAGGGCACCAGTTATTTGGAAAGAGCCACTTGCCAGCATGTGAAGTACGGCAAGCAGCTTTGTTTCTGTTGGGATGGTGCGGGGTGTCACCAAAGTGAGGGCCAACTGCTGTTCAATGTTGCGCAGCAGCTGCTGAATGGCCTGCCAGTTCAACCGGTACCTCTGTATGATGTTGTGTTCCCTGAGGCCATGAGGGGTTGTTCTTGGGTGCAATATCCTCTCCTGCCTTCTGCGCTGCCTTTGGGGTCCCTGCTGGTGTTGTTGTAGCTGCTGTTGTTGCTGCTGGGCTCTGCGTCTGCGTGCACGCAGGATTAGAATCACCTCCATGGCTCCCTGTTGCTGCTCTGCTGCTCTGCTGTTTGTTCTGTGTGTTCTGATTAAATACAGGTGTGTTTGCCCCATTTTAACGCCTGCCCTGACCCAGGCGTTGATTTTTGACACAAATCAGGCTGTGCGTCATTTTCTGGCTCCGCCTCTCGGCCGTGCGCCATTTTTTCCCGAAAGCACAAATACGACGTACGGCCGTTTAAGCCATTTTTTGGACGGGAATGCCTACCTTGCATATAATTAACGCAAGGCGGGTTGCCGCATCCAACAAATGACGCACTCTGCGGAATTCTGTCGTCCGCGGGCTCGGGCGTCAAAGTTTAAATACGGGGCAACGTTTGCGCTGATTGTGCATCAAAATGTTTGACGCACAATCGGCGCAGACGGAGTATAAATATGCCCCTGAATCTTCCTAATAGAAGACAGAGAAGTCTTTTGAAGAATGGCAGACACTTTCTAGTGATCCATGACAATTTCTATTTTATTTAGACAGTATTCAAAATATTCTACTTCAGGCGGATCAAATTCATATTTTTCGGGCTTGCAGAACAGTCTATTTTGGTGTAGTATTTCAAGGACTTGACAAACATGATTGTGGTGGGAGGAGAGTTCAAATGAATAAACTTGAATTTCAACTAAATATACTATAGCACTCTGGCTTAACAGGTCTGCAAATGTGTGATCCATGAAGGGTTGGAAAGTGGACGGAGCATTGCTTAACCCGAAAGGAATAAGGCAATATTGAAGATGCCCAGGAAGGGTTCTGAAAGCAGTCTTGCACTCCTCTCCTTCTTTGATATAAGTAAGATGGTAGACTCCCCGAAGGTCTGACTTGGTGAATATTTGGGTTCCTCTGACTGACTCTAAAATACCCTTGATAAGAGGTAAGGGATACAGGTCTTTAATGGTTACTGTGTTCAATCCTCTGAAATCAATAAATGGCTGTAGATCTTTGGTTTTAATGGGTTCTAAAAAGAGAGAAGCCCCAGCAGGAGAAGAGGAGCATGTGATGTGTAACTGTTGAAGATTCTTCTCATGATACTGCCTTAGGGTCTTCTTTTCATTTTCAGAAAGTGAATAAATTATTTCAAACTGAACCGTGGTACCAGGTTCAAGAGAAATAGAGCACTTAAATTCAGTGAGGAGGTAAGAAGATTTTCTTAGGTTTCCTAAATATACATGCATACTTCTAATCATGAACTAGAACTCCCTATATGACACTAATGGCACTAATTTCAGTTTCCTTGGTCTTGGAAGTTACCTTAGCAACCCAGTAGTCTTCTGTGATGTAACAAAATTGATGAAAAACCTGGGAAGATAAGAATATGGTTGAGTCTCATAATTGATGTACGGATTGTGTCTGATCAGCCAAGGAAGTCCTAAGATCATAACATGTTTGGGAGAGATAATAAGGTCCAAAAGATAAGATGTCTTGATGTTTACCAACGGTCAAACTTAAAGGAGTGGTTATCTCTTTAACTGGATGAGAGACCAATGATGTTCCCTCTACTGTATGCACTTGTCCAGGGGACTCCTTTGGGACTCAGGCTTTTTGCCTTTCTTGTGCCAATTTTTCATACAGGAACATCCTGCTTGCCCCACTGTACAATAGGGCCAACACCTTTTCATTCTATTCCTTAAGAAGTTCCAGAAGCATGGGCAGGAGCAACAGTGGAGTAACCAATTATCTGGGCGAAAAAATATATTGGTAATCTGACTTTCCCATCCTGTCCAATTTTACAGAGGATGGGATTTCATATTTCCTTTCTGTGGACGTGTGGGACAATTCCGGTTCATGATGACCAGAACAGGCACAGTTATACATAATCCTAGTTTTTTTTCTATACTTGCCTTCTGCCTCAGACAAGGCTCTTGGACCTCACCGATTTGCATAGGCTTCTCTCCAGAAGATGAAGGCTTCTCAGGGACAGGAGTGTCAGTCTTTTCAGCACTAAGAAACGTTTTACCTGGGGTTTGCTGAACTCAGGCCCTGAGCTTATCATATCTGCGCTCACTGAGTTTTTAATGGACAGGTCCTGATTTATTAACTCTGCCATAGGTTCTGCATAGGGCAAATGTACCCTTTAAGCTTTTATTTCTTCATGAAGGCCATGGCTAAAGAGAGTAATCATAGTCCATTCCAACCACGTGGTCTCAGCTGATAACTTGTGGAAGCTAGTGATGTAATGCAGAACATCTTGATTACTCTGCTGAATGTTGCAAAGAGCTTCTTCAGCTGAAGTCTCCAAACCAGGTCTTTCAAACATAATTTAAAGGCTGTGAGAAAGGTTGTACAGTGAGAAGGGCTCGGGTCTTCTGCAGCTACCAAAGGGGTCACCCATGCTAATGCCGGGCCCTATATGTCACAGATACCCCACTTTGACTCTATCCAGAGTAAACTGGCCCTGGAGGCAGAGCATACTGTCAGAGAGTCTAGAAATTCTTTTAATTATTGGGGATTGTTGTCTGAAACAAAGCTTGTGCAGGATCCATCGGCCCAGCATGAGGCATTTCTTGTGAAGCATCCATGCTTCCGCTGCCCGAGCTGGAAATTGGGTGTTGCAATGTGTCAGGTTACTCAGTAGACAGACTTCTATTTGCAGCTTTGGTAGGGGTGGTCCTATCTGGTATCCACAATGCTGCAGACAATGAAACATCTAAGCAGATAGTGCCCTCCAGAAGGAGCTCCCAAGAAGAAAAACCATAAAGGGTAAAAACCTCTGATGGCAATCAGAGACTCCTGGGAGGCAAATGAGGACTGGTACTGATGGTAGAAGACCAACACTGCAGCAAGGCTCATAAGGCACAGATAAGGCTAATGAAAATGCCAAAACCATAAGAATAGAGAGGTTCAGAAGAGAAGCAGCAGGAGCAAGAACCACTAGCAGGAGTAAGGAGGTTCCAGCAGGAGTGATGAAACACCAGCCTAAATGAGGAGTTACCAGCTGTATTCTCATTCCTGCAGGTGTGAGAATACACCAGCAGGAATGAACACACACCAGCAGGAGTGAGGAGTGTTGCAACGTAAAGGACAAGGACAGTTCTGCTTCTTACACACTCCAAAACAGGATGTGACATAGAGGAAGAAGTGCGTTATCCATGATGGATAGTGAAATGCTGGCAGGAATACAGGACAGAGGTTCCATGATGGATTGGTTAAGTAAAAACCATTCCTCAGGAACTCTGCAAAGAAAAAACTATGGAGAACAAGAGAAAGGTCCCCAAGAAGAGGAATGCTTCCAGCCCAGCCAACAAGCAAGTCGAAGAATGGAAATCCACGGTCCCTTGCACAACTCCCCAGGCTTCAGGTAAGTGTTAAGAGCCGCCTGCTGTACAACGTTGAACACCAGGGAGGTATTGGAGTGAGGTGCTGGTCTTGCTGCAACCTGTGGCATGACACCTTATCAGAGCAGCGTGGAGTTTCTTGGCACAGCTGAGTGTGATGCCCTAAAATGAAATACCAGGAGGTGCTGGTGTTGGTTCAGTACTAGAATAACAGACAGGACATTAGTGAGGTGCACTTAATGTTATTTGAAGGTCACACCATTGGAACAAGACTCAGTGGAATTAGAGAATGAAGGCACCTGGAACGTGGAAGGGGTGTGGGAGGTCATTTGCAGTGCCAAAAGTATTTATTGTCTTACCAGTCTTAAAAACCACACCTTCATTGGGTGACTTTAAAGTGCTTTACAACAAACTATGCATTGCACCTAGGTACGGTAACACAACTGAAGGGGTACAAAAAATGAATAATGTGCAGAACTGGAACAAAAGGGTCTCTGGGACTGAAAAGTCACTCAAATATGTCAGTTGTTAGTATAAATTCATTTTGCACAGTGTGTCACGTGAGGCAAGCTTGCAGTAGTAGGGCAACAACTGCACTACATAAACATTCTGTAACATGAGTCATGACTTCTGCCTTGACCTGCCATGTACAGCTTTATGAAGGTCAGAGTGCATCATCCTTTTATGGGTGGATGCAGTAAGTGCAGGTCTGCAATTACGCAAAAGTGCATTAGGCAATGACATGCCATTGGAGAGAGTTTCGGAAATGCAGGCCAGCTGTTGGGAATGTTTCAGAAGAAAGGGTACTCCCATTCTGGAGGGTGCAGGAATCACACTCTTGTCAATGGGGACAGTGCAAGAAGCACAAGTATGCCAGGAAAGAGGCTACAGGAAAAGCAGGTCTGCTTAGTGCTGGTGGTGTCCAGGAAACATGGGCCTTTCCTATGGAGGATGGAGAATGCATAGACCTGTTTGCCATTACAAACAGGCAGTTCTCTATGCTTGGATGCTTCAAATTTCGTTTATTATTCTAGAAAACATTACGTAAAGGCACAGGCCCAGACGTTTAAAAACATTTGGGGGCATATTTATGAGGCCCTAGCACCACCGGAGTGTCACTTTTTGTGATGCTCTGGTGGCGCTATGCTCTGCACCGTATTTACAAGGTGGCGTTAAGACACTTTTTTGTGGTTTAACACCACCTTGTGAATACAGCTCTAATGGGTTTTAATGGGTTTTGTGATGCAGCCGCGTGCTGCAGAATGTTATGTACTTGTGCAATGCAGCCTCGTGCTGCAGAATGTTACGGGCGGATTCGAGAAGGCAGACCTCAGCAGTTGCGGAGAGTCTTCCTCCCGGTCAGTCCACTAATAAACTATTTCTCCTTACCTGCGTGTGCATCGGAGATTACTTCACTGGCGACGAGCCTCACAACCGGGAGGATAGACAGCAATCCCTGGTTGACGCGGATGCAGTCAACACCAGCTTCTCTACGTTTCTGGCAATTCCGGTGCGGCTCTTGAAGAGGCTGCGGTTCCTTGCATCTCTTGAAGAGGCTGCCTTACTTCTGTCGGTAGGTTTTTTTTTTGAAGGAAACTTAAAAGAAAAAAAAAGAGAGGAAACGGAACACGCTGTGATGAACGGACATACAGCATCATCACGCTTGTGCTGGTTACACAGCAAAGAGGTACATGGAAGACTTTCAGAGTGTCCTCGCTCTTGTGCAGGTTGCCTAGCAACGATCGTACACAGCGAGCTCTTCATGAAGAATATGAGCTTGTTCTGAGTTTTGGTTGCTTGGCAACGATTGCGTACGGCAATCATTTTCAGGAATACTAAGTTGCCTCTCCGGTTTCAGTGCTAATTTAACAAAGGACATTCTCATTGGATTCCTGCATTTTTCATCTGATTTCTGCTATGCCAATGCCACAAATCATCAAATACTTGAAAAAATTATGCTTGTTATTCACTTGGCACCAGTTTATTAGTGTGATTCTTGCTCTTCAGTTGCTCTTGTTACCTTGCTCATTATTTTGCATATTTCTTTTTATTTTTTCTTCATCTGTGGCATGATGGAAGGTTTTGCAGCACCTGTATTTTTTTTTAACAATCCTGGTGAACCTATTACGCCCTGGGAAGACTGGAAAGAAGGCTTTAAAGCTTATGTTCTGGCTGTGGGAGGTGACATCTTTGCAGCATCTGGGAGAATTAGCCATACTAAAACATTGTTTGGGAACAGAGGGAAGGCGTATATGAAATAATTTGCCTGATCCAGACGATGAGGATGATCAGGACAATGATGAGTATGAAATCGCGATGGAACAATTGGATGCCAACTTTGGAAAGAAAAAAATATATTGGTGGAACGATTAAAATTTCTTAGGAGAAGCCAATTGCTAGGTGAATCGGTTGAAAGTTATGTTGCCGGTTTTACGAGCTTTAGCATCTATGTGTGACTATAAAGATTTTCAAGACAAAATGCTAAGAGACCAGTTGGTTTTGAAAGTAATTGACAAAAAGATACAGGAGAAGTTATTAAACACAGAAGACTTAACACTGCAGAAGGCTATAGATATAATAAAAAGAGTGGAAATAACAAATGAGGGTTTGAAGGAGTCATCTTCTTCTGGAACTGTGAATTCTGTCAGTGTGGACTGTTCTAAATTTAAGAAGATGGACTGTAGCCGGGTGTCGAAAATCCCGGCAACATACCGCGCCGAAGTAGGGAACCCAGATATCCAGGTTCCCGAAAACACAGACAGAGAAGACGGACAGAGCACGCGACGCGCTCAGGAGGAAGACGCCATCGCAGCCGGGAACCCGGATATCCAGGTTCCCGCAAATCTAAAAAGGGAAAATGTACTGCGCGTGCGGAGCGCAGAAGAAGGAGAGAATGCGGAACGGAGGGAGACACAGAGAGCAGAAGACGGAGAAAACGGAGAGAACGCGACAGCGAGGGAGTCCGACGTTGAAAAGGAAGACCCAGTCAACCGAGGCCCATTGACCTCTCAAGATAACACCACGGAGGGACAGGAAGGTCCAAGAAACAAGAACACCGCCATGTCCCTGAAGGGGCATGGCTACAGCAGGTACGGTCCTGCCTAGCAAATAGAATGCGCTCTATTGTTGGAAGGGAGGAGGGTGAAGGGGGCGAGCAGAGGGAGTCTGGGAGGAGAGGTTGGGAAGGGAAAGGGGTAACAGCACCAGAGAACCACTAACCATTGAGCACAGGAACAGAGTGGTTCTGTTCTTAGAAAGCGTGGTTTGAATCCACAGAGGTGAAGAAATGGGACCCTGTAGTCTATAACCATTCCTTTATTTGATTTCTCTGTCTTTCCCTTGGAGTGAAACCCTGCAAACAAATCAACAGTACTTACACCCACAACCTCTCTCTCTACACCCTCTCCCCACTATAAATCATACAAACTAATCCCCAGATGCACCACTTACCTACCTTTCATTCCTTTTTCCGGTCTGCCTGACGATACCACCGCTGGGGAACCACCATCAGCCGCCAGGAACCCTGAGGAAGAAGAGAACAAAGTAGATTAACAAAAACATCACGACCACAGACAGTGACTGTTATAAAGACATCAGTGAATCACAATAAAAGCATGTGTCTTCAACCACCCACCTGAGTGTCGTCTTACTCCCTATCTATACCCACTGCCACAGTGGTGTCAGAAGTGGGATTGGAAATAGCGATAGAGGTCAGATGACTGATGACAAAATGGAAGTGAAGATATGATACAACAACTTGCTGAAGGCCAACACCATCTCCAAATGGTATGGGAGGCCCAACAAAGGGAAGCCAAGGAAGATAGAGAGGCCCTCCAGAATGCATTAAAAAGCCAGGCCACTATTATGGCAAATAATCAGTTGGTGCACGAGACGGCCCCACAAACGTTAACAGACACCATTGCTGCCAGTAAAGTCCGCCCTAACATACCGAGTTTGGTCCTTCAAAAGTTCCAAGAGGGGGAAGACCCCAATGCGTTCTTTACAAACTTTGAATGGGTGGCTTCCTCCGCCAATGGCCCGAAGAGTGTTGGGGTCAGTATGTGACGCCATTATTAACGGGTATCTTACAAACGGCATATCAGGCAGCCAATCCGGATGGGACAAACCCATATAAAGACATCAAGAAGAGTATCCTGGAACGTGTAGGACACGACGCAGAATACTACTGCCTAAGATTTCGTAGAATAAAATGGGCCCCTACCGAAGACCCCATGACATTGTATTATAAGGTGAAGGACCTAGGACTCAAATGGCTAGGGCCCATAGGAACGGAAAGGGAAGATGTTATAAAAGCAGTTGTCCTGGAACAATATCTGGAATCCCTTCCCCCGCTCACACGTAGTTGGATCCGACAGCACCCTAAAGTCAATACAACTATGGCAGTGGGCCTGGCATGCGCCTACCACCGGTCGACTGAGTTTAAGAGCGGAGCCTCCAGAATGACAAGCCCTTCGACCCGACCTCAACTAGTACCTGCTCGGTCCTTTCCCTGCAAAACTGTCGAGGACACTCCTACAATGGGTTTCCATATGCTGTATACACGGGGACAAAAGAGAATACACCCTGACCTCAGTTCATCTCGAATGGGAAGGGAAACAGGATGAGGTCCCAATGGGGGTTATGAACCGCTTGGTCAAAGAGTGTATCTTAGGGACAGACTATATACACTTCCCTGAACTATTACAGAGGGTAAAAACCAGACTCTAATTAGACTTTTGGTGGGCAGAGGCGCCCTTTTCGGAGATCCCAATAGAGAGTGAACTTCTCCATTACAAACCTACTAAACGGGAGAAAAGACACAAGAAACAACTCCATTGGACACAAGAGAAGGAGGAGAACCCAAGGAAAGTTTTGGGCACTAACCCGACCCCCTTTCCCTCCTTTCGTAGCAGCAACGGGAAGACCCATCCCTTCAAAACACATGGAAAGCAGCCAAAACAGAAAGTACAGGCGAGGTGGGTCCATATTTCCTTATCTACAAAAACATCCTGTACCGAATCATCAAACATGACAATAGTGAAAAAGACAATTGGTTGTGCCCGAACCCTACCGATCACAGGTGCTCTATCTGGCTCACAATCAACCAGGAGGGGGACATTATGGTAGAGAGAAAATGGAGGAATATTTATTATGCCGGTTTTATTGGCCAGGAGTTTATGCACATGTCCGATGGTATTGTAATCAATGCCCCAAATGTCAACTAGTAGACCCAGGACCCCACAGAAAAGCACCATTACAACCCTTACCAATAATAGGCATTCCCTTTTCCAGGGTTGGAATGGATTTGATGGGCCCCCTCCTCCCATCCACCAAAGGGCACACCTACATTTTAGTTCTCATCGACTACACCACCAGATATCCAGAAGCCATACCTCTCACTAGCATGACAACCAGAAATGTAGCACAGGCCATGATTGGCTTCTTTTCCAGAGTCGGGTTCCAGGAACCCTGAGGAAGAAGAGAACAAAGGAGATCAACAAAAACATCACGACCACAGACAGTGACTGTTATAAAGACATCAGTGAATCACAATAAAAGCACGTATCTTCAACCACCCACCTGAGTGTCGTCTTACTCCCTATCGCTATACCCACTGCCACATGGACCAACCCAGCACTTCTGCAAAATTGGATGGAAAAAATGGCTTGATTTGTTTTCATTGTGGGCTTAGGGGGCACATTGCAACTGATGCATGTAGTACTGCAATTGGTCAAATTTGCAGGATATGTAAATCTAAGGGACATTTTTTTAGGGTATACAAGGGAAGACACATGGCTGCAAAGAAGAGTAAAGGAATGATCAATTCGGTAGGGAGTGATAACAACGAAGTGGCTAGTCAACAGTTTATATTACAAATGGTGGATGTTTGGAGTGTAAGTGTAAGTGGTCTCCAGTGTGTCATTGATATCGATGGAGTGGAAATGTTGGTGATGGCTGATTCAGGGGCGCGGTACACACTGATTGGGAAGGAGAATATGTCAACATTTCTGAAACATGAAATCAAACCTCCGGACGTTTAGTGGCCTATGGGAACAAGCCTATAGAACTAGTGGGGTACATGGAGGCCATACTGGAGTTTCAAGGGGCAGCTGTATCTTCTAAGATGTATTTTGTGGAAGAAGATACCAATCTTTTAGGCTGGCCACAGAAGAAAGACCTTGGTATTAGACTGGATCTGAATCATCCTGACCAAGCATTAGGAGTGGGTACTAAAGTGAACAATGTGCATAATGTCAATTTTGTGAAGGAATTTCCGCATGTGTTTAGGAAGGGTTTAGATAAACTGAAGGGATTCATGCATAAAATCATAATTAAGCAAAATGCTGTTCCTAAAGCTCACAAACCATGTTCTGTTCCTATGGTGTTAAGGGAAGAGTTGCAGCAAGAGTTAACAAGATTATGTGAGCAGGATGTGATTGAAGAGATTGAGGCATCAGAATGGTTGGCTCTAGTGGTGATTGCGCAGAAGGCTTATGGGGATATATGCTTGTGTGTGGACCTTCGAGGTTTTAATGCAGAAATTTGGGTAGACAGACATCCTTTACCAAATATTGGAGAAATGTCTACTGTGAAAGGGGCTAGTGTATTTTCCACATTAGATTTGTCATCTGCTTACCACCAGATAATGTTACATCCAGAGACTTGTGTACTGACGTATTTCATCACACCAGAGGGAGCTTACATATTTAAGCGTATGCCTTTCAGTTTGGCGTCGGCGTCAACTATTTTCCAAAGAGCAATGCATCACTTGTTAAAAGATAGTTCACATGTCACATATTTTCAGGATGACATTTTGGTGTTTGGGGGTGATCATTATTGGGGATAAACAGAATTGTACGATGAGGATACTCCTTGGTGTTTTTTAGGGAGAGTGGTTTAACAATCAGAATGGAGAAGTGTAAAATGAGTGTACCAGGGTTACAATGCTTGGGTCATTGGATAAGCAAAGAGGGTATTTCTCCAAAATCAAATTTGGTGGCAGCAGTTAAGAATGCTCCTTCGCCAGTCAACAGGGACCAACTTAGATCCTTTTTGGGTCTAGCGGAGTATTATTCGAAATTCATTACAATGTTTGTGGATAAAAGTAAACACATGAGGAAGTTATTGTGTTTGAAATAAAGTTTTGTGTGATGCAATGAATGTGAATCAGAGTTTGGGTTGTTGAAAAGATAAATAGCTTCTGCTCCTGCTCTCAAACCTTTTGACACCGGAGATAGCACCATCATCAACACTGATGCTAGCTCTGTGGGACTTCGTGCGGTGTAGTTGCAGGTTAGAGAGGGTAAGGAGGTAACTATTCCTTATGCCTCAAGACCGTTGAGCTTGGCAGAAAAAAAAATATTCAACCATTGAAAAAGAAGTCCTGGCTTGTTGGTGGGGTGTGAACTACTTTCAGAAGTATTTGTGGGGAATGCCCTTTGTAATTAGAACAGATCATTGACCATTGATTTTGGTGTTCTCAACTAAAGGTGCAGGTAGGGCTACTCCTAGGATTGCTCAATGGGTGGCAAGAATGTTGGAGTACATTTATGTATTGGAGTATGTACCAGGAAAGAGGAATGTATTGGCAGATTGTTTGTCTAGGCTTCCCGTTCAGACAGAACTGAGAGAAGATAATGAACCTGAAGAACTCATGGCTGTTGTTGAAATTGACATGGGAAATTTAATGGAGGGAAGGATTTCTCATGAGGAATGGGTAAATTAAGTACAAAAAGATGTTGTTTTACAGAAGGTAATGAAATATGTTCAACACAGTTGGCCATCAAAAGGAGATGCTTCCATTGATGCAGAATGTTTTTGTCAGGCAAATGTAGAATTATGTGTGGAAGGGTGTGTGGTTTTGAGAGGTGAACTTTTAGTGGTTCCAGTTGTTCTGCGTGAACGTGTGTTGAAGCTTGCTCACGAGGGACATTTTGGGATGAGTGCAACTAAAAGACTGATTAGATCATAATATTGGTGGCCTGGTTTAGATAGAGATGTGGAACATCATATTAGGGAATGTGTTTTGTGTGTGTGGAGTGACAAGTCTCAAAAAGTGGTAAAAAACTCTCCTGTAGAATCTGATAAGTCTAATGGTCCTTGGAAGAAAATAGCTATTGACATCATGGGTCCATTTTACGTGCTGGAAAAGGTTCCTAAGTACGCCTTGGTTGTTGTGGATTATTTTTCTCGATGGCCTGTAGTAAGGGTTTGTTGAGAATGTCAATGCCACAAGTGTGGTGGAATTGTTAATGGATTTGTTTGATTTGGAAGGTGTTCCTGAAACAGTTGTCTCTGACAACGGGATGCAGTTTGTGTCAAACATTATGATTGATTTTTTGAAAAGTTATGACATTAACCACATAAGGGTGTCTGTTTATTACCCACAAAGCAATGGTTTGGTGGAGAGGTGGAACAGAACTGTGAAGGACGGTCTGCAATTGACAATAAGTAATAGAATAAATTGGCGAAAGCCAGTAAAAGATCTGATTTGGTCGTACCGTACAACTCCTCATGGTGTGACTGGGAAATCTCTTTTTGAGATTAGGAGAAGTAGGAAACATAGAGCTTTATTTTCCAAAGGTGTGGAAAAAAAGAAATTAGCAAGAGAAGAGGTGTACGGAAAAGTCAATAAGTGTGATTCTAAGTTTCGGAGCCTTAGGAGGTGGTAAAGGTGTACAAATATTCCTTGTTTTTGAGTGATGGGAATGTGTGGAATCGCGGAAAGGTTATAAGGGGTTCCAAAATGTATTAGACGAGAGAATGTATCTGACATTGACACTAAATCATTGACTAGCAAGAATGATAGCCACAGAGTGAGTGTGCGAGATAAGTCGTTGTTAAGGTTGCCAAAGAAATTAAAAGACTTTGGGGGTCATTCTGACCTCGGCGGTAAAAGGCGCTTACCGCCGTTCAGAAGACCGCCATAACACCGCCACTGCAGTGGGAAACCTCCACGGTCATTCTGACCCGCAACAGGCAAACCGCCAAAAACCCGACATCCACAAAAGTCCGCCACACCAACGGGCAGCGAAAAACTGGCGATGACCAAACCTCCACCGTCACGCCAACAGAAATACGCCCATTCCATTCCGACCCACGAATCCACGCGGCGGTCTTTCGACCGCAGTATTCCATTGGCGGTACACACCGCCACGGTCAAAATACACACACAGCTCCAAAACACTGCCACATTGGTCATTTTGAAACACACACACCTGATACACATACTAACACCACTCCCACACACCCAACACAATATAAAACACACACCCACATCACCCACAACCCCCTACGACCCAAAATTATTGACGAAGGCCAGAGAGAAAGCACAGAATAGACAATCCCACCACACAGAGGCACACAACACCATCACCCACACAACATCCACGCACAAAACACCACACACCACCACACGCACCACACCCATCACCACAAACGCCACCCCACACCTCATCCACACCACCGCATGGCACCCCAAAGACACCCCAGGTTTTCAGACGCTGAACTCAGGGTCATGGTGGAGGAAATAGTTCGGGTACAGCCCCAGCTCTTCGGGGCACAGGTGCAGCACACCACCATTGCCAGGAAGATGGAACTATGGCAAAGAATAGTGGACAGGGTCACCGCTGTGGGACAGCATCCACGAAATCGGGACGACATCAGGAAGCGGTGGAACGACCTACGGGGGAAGGTGCGTTCCATGGTATCAAGGCACAACATCGCGGTGCAGCGGACTGGCGGCGGACCCCCACCTCAACCCCCAGAATTTACAACATGGGAGGAACAGGTCTTGGCGATCCTGCATCCTGAGGGCCTCGCAAGAGTAGGCGGAGGAATGGACTCTGGTAAGTCGAATCTCAACTACTTCATCCCCCCCCACCCCCGGCATGCCAAATCATACCCCGCCCTCCCCCCCACCCCCATCACACATCCTCCTTGCTAATGTCTCACCATCACAACCCACCCATCCCAACACCAAGCCCTGCATGCGACCACAAACCATGGACACCCATCACCTAAGCATGCCCACTGCACATACCCACCCCCCCAAACCACTGTCACAACAGCCCCCACAAGGGAATGCCAGCACTGGGGTACACAGGCACCCACCCATTGCACGCTATGGCACACACAGAAGCAATAACCATACTCTTATACCCCTGCAGGACCCGAACGCCACGACACCGCCCAGGAGGGTCCAGAAATGTCCATTCCACCCCCAGAAGAGGCCCACAGTGATGACAGCAGCTCTGTCTCCCTGGACCCAGATGACCAGCCCGGCCCATCGGGGACCTCGGGACAGTCGGTTCCCCTCAGACAGCCACAGGCCACAGCAGACCTACCCCCCTCTGGGAACACCAGCACAGCACCCACCCAGCGGGCCCATGCCTCTGTCTCCAGGACACGCCAATCAGCGCTGTGTCCACCATTACAGGGCACCCAGGTTAACCCACCACCCCAACAACAACAGGGACCTGGGGGCAGTGGTAGTGGGCACACGGTCCAGGGGACAGAGGCCCAGGGAAACAGGGGAACTGGGAGGGCTGCTGTGCGACAGGGGGGGGACAGGCCCAGGGAACCCACTCTCCACGAGGCCCTCTCCTCCATCATGGGAGCATACCACCGCTCCCAGGAGACGATGGCGACGGTCCTGGCCAGGTTCCAGGAGATCCAGGTACTGCAGGAGGAACAGTTTATGGGGTTCAGGGAAGAACTCAGAAGCATCAGTTCCGCAATGGGCACCAACGTTCTGGCTATCAATCAGATTGTCAGCACATTGTGGGACCATGTGGCACCACAAAGGGCCCCTGTCACTAGCATGGACCAAGAACAGGCTACCACCTCCGCCGGCGCTAGTGGACAGGAGGCCCCGACACAAGAACAGGCCACCAGAACCACACCCCATGCAGAAGGAGAACCACCCCGCAAGCGGTGCCTGAGATCTAGGAAGAAGACAGAGTAGGATGCCAAGGAAAGGATACCCCCTGATTGTCATCCCACTTTCCCACATTGTCACCCTGTCCAACCTTAAACTGCCCCTGCTCCACCTTCCACAGGCATATTGACAATGCACCTGTGGACTGAAAATCTGGACTCTGCCATGGACATTCCTCCACCATCACCCATCACCGAATTGCAACCATTTCCCAAAATGTAACACTTTAATAAACACACTTATTGCACAAAAATAATCTGGAGTCTGCCTGTATTTTTGAACAAATGTATTACACAAAACTGTGCCAAAATGTCCAGTTACATTGTGATGACAACATACCACTGTCACACAGCTGTAGTCCATGGGGAAACAAAGCAGAGGTCACGGAGTGGGGCCCACATCTCTGAAATTGGAAGGGAAAGACACAACTCAGTGAACATACACTGGGTGGAAACTCAGACAGTAGAGAGGCAGGAGACTTTAAGTAAATGTAAATTCCGGTGTTGATTCTTACCTGCATGTTATTGAAAATACTGCGGTAATACTCTGTCCCTGTTGTCTGTGTCGTCCTCTTCATCTTCCTCCTCTTCACTCTCCGCAGGCTCCACAGCTGCCACAACACCACCATCTAGACCATCCTCCTGCAGGAAAGGCACTTGGCGGCGCAAAGCCAGGTTGTGAAGCATACAGCAGGCCACGATGATATGGCACACCTTCTTTGGTGAGTACATTAGGGATCCACCTGTCATATGGAGGCACCTAAACCTGGCCTTCAGGAGGCCGAAGGTCCGCTCGATCACCCTCCTAGTACGCCCATGGGCCTCATTGTACCGTTCCTCTGCCCTTGTCCTGGGATTCCTCACTGGGGTCAGTAGCCATGATAGGTTAGGGTAACCAGAGTCACCAATTAGCCACACACGGTGTCTCTGAAGTAGTTCCATCAGGTAAGGGATGCTGCTATTTCGCATGATATACGCGTCATGCACTGACCCAGGGAACTTGGCATTTACATGGGAGATGTACTGGTCAGCCAAACAGACCACCTGGACATTCATGGAATGATAACTTTTTCTGTTCCTGTACACCTGTTCACTTGTGCTGGGGGGGACCAAAGCAACATGTGTCCCATCAATTGCACCAAGGATGTTGGGAATATGTCCAAGTGCATAGAAATCACCCTTCACCGTAGCCAAATCGCCCACCTCAGGGAAAACAATGTAGCTCCGCATGTATTTCAACAGGGCAGACAACACTCTGGACAACACCTTGGAAAACATAGGCTGTGACATCCCTGATGAAATGGCCACTGTAGTTTGGAATGACCCACTTGCCAAGAAATGGAGTACTGACAGAACCTGCCCTAGAGGGGGAATCCCTGTGGGTTGGCGGATGGGTGACATCAGGTCTGGCTCCAGTTGGGCACACAGTCCCTGTATAGTGGCTCTGTCAAGCCTATATGTCAGTATGACATGTCTTTCCTCCATTGTCGACAGGTCCACCAGCGGTCTGTACATGGGAAGATTCCTCCATCTCCTCGCAAGTCCCAGCGGACGGTGCCTAGGAAGGAGAACATGGAGCACAGAGTCAATCAACCCACAGGTACGTTCCCACAGCTTGCACAGTGCACGATTCTCAATGCATTGAATGGCTTGTATGAGTGTTGATGCAAGGCCTAGGTATGTGTGACGCAGTAGATTTTAAGCCATGTGGGCCCTTGAAATGGAGGCTGCCTGACCTGTGAAGTGCGACACTGGGATGTGAGGTCAATGCGCTGGCGTGGCACACCATGGCGGGAGGTGGTCGAAGACCTCGGCGCAAAGCCGCATTGGTCAACATTGAACCCTATGGGTCTCAGGAGCCAATGACAATGTGCGCCGGCGGTCGCGGTACGCACCGCCGCGGTACGCACCGCCGCGGGCCTGACCGCCATTTTCTAACTGCTTAATCACTCGATACCTGATCATCCACAGGAGAAGACCTATACTGCAAGTGCTGCTGTGACCTCGGCCTGGAAGAGACAATGGCTGCTGCGACTGGGGAAAGGGCCCCTGCCTTCACTTCTGAAGAATTGGAGAAACTCGTGGATGGGGTCCTCCCCCAGTATGCGCTACTCTACGGTCCTCCAGACCAACAGGTAAGTACACTGGGACCATGCTTTGTGGCCAATGCCTGGGTTGAGTGGGGTGAATGAACGATGGTGGGGAGGGGAGCGAATGAGGCATGCATCAAACAACAGATGAGAGCATGTGCCACATGGCAAGGGTGGGGATGGGGGGCCACTCACATCGAGCATGCAGAAAATGATTGTTTATTTTTCTCTCCCTGTACATGTCACATAGGTCAGCGCCCATCAGAAAATCGTCATTTGGCGTGCCATCGCCAAGGATGTCCGGACCCTGGGGGTCCACAACAGATGGGGCACCCACTGCCGCAAGAGGTGGGAGGACATCCGCCGCGGGAGCAGGAAGACCGCGGAGGCTCTGCTAGGGATGGCCTCCGAACGTAGGAGGGGTGGCACTCGTCAATTGACCCCCCTGATGTCCCGGATCCTGGCGGTGGCCTACCCTGATTTGGAGGGGCGCGTGAGGACATCACAGCAGACACAAGGGGGTGAGTACAAATACATTCTGCTGACTTTGCGCGCATTGGAGGTGTCTGGGTGAGGGAGGAGGACTGTGGCTAACCCGAGGCCAGGGCGATTTCTGTAGGCTAGGCCCCTCCGTAAGGCATCGCCCTGTGCCCCCGCCCCCCACCTCTGTAGGTTGCCTAGTACAGCTAATCATGGCCCTGTGTCACCTATGTGTGGATTTGTCGTCCATAGGCTTGTAGGCCATGTCCCACGGATTGAGTAGTGTACCCCAAGTGCGCGGCGTAGTGCAGGGGGCTTCTGTGTCTGTCCTCTCCGCCAACTGTGTCGCCAATGCATGCACTCAACATGTCTTTATTTCTCCCCCCCCCCCTTTTTTTGGTGGTCTTCCTGTTCATGTGTGCATTAGCATCATCAGGCGGAGGAGAAGTGGCATCGGAGCACGAGGGAGCTGCATCTCACATTGCCATGGAGGGCCATGCAACCGACTCGGAGTTCACCAGTGAGACGGAGGGCGAGGGGAGCTCCACAGCGGGGACACGTGGTGACACCAGCGACACAGCCACGTCCTCGGAAAGGAGCTCCCTTGTGGTGGCGGCAACATCCGTGCCCACCGCAACAACAGGTACAGCCGCCACCCAGTGCACCAGCTCCGCCCTCCCAGCAGCCCCTCAGCCTTCGCCCCGTGCCCGCTCACCCAGGAAGGTGGGCATCTCCTTCGCCCCAGGCACCTCAGGCCCTGCCCCAGTTACCCCTGCTGCCCTAAGTGAGGAGGTCTTTGACCTCCTGAGGACGCTCATTGTTGGGCAGTCTACCCTTTTGAATGCCATCCAGGGTGTAGAAAGGGAGGTGCACCGGAGTAATGCATACCTGGAGGGCATTCATTCGGGTCAGGCTGGCCATCAGCGATCGTTCAACGCTCTGGCCTCAGCACTGATGGCAGCCATTGTCCCTGTCTCCTGCCTCCCTCCTCCAACTTCCTCAACCCAGTCCCACTCCCCTGTACCTCTGCCTATCCCAGACACACCTACAGACCAGCCTACACACACCTCAACACCCAAGGGAAGCTCATCCAGACAAAAGCACCACACATCACACAAGCATTCACCCAAGCAACAGCCACATGCAGACATGCCAACAGCCACTGCCTCCTCTGTGTCCCCCTCCTCCTCGTCTCCCTCCTCCCTCCTTGTGACGTCTCCACTCACACTTGCATGCACAACATCATCAGCCACTACGTCCATCACCAGCACACCCACCAGAACACTCCGCACACGTGCAGTCACCACCCCCACTACCATTTACACGTCCCCTGTGTCCTCTCCCAGTGTGTCTGTCACCCCCTCTTCCAAACCACACAAACGCAGGCAGCCACCCACCCAACAGCCATCCACCTCACGACAGCCTCCAGCACAAGCACCTGCACCCAAAGACACCAGACTTGACTTACCTACAACCACATCCTCTTCCTCCACTCCCATACCCACTACACCTACCCTTCCCACTGCTCCCAAAAAGTTTTTCCTGTCCAAAATTAACCTCTTTCCATCACCTGACCCACCCCCTCCATCTCATAAGACTCCAACCAGCACCTCAGCCACCACAAAACCTGGACCAACAAGGACAATAGTCCAAGGATTTTGGAGTCCAACACCTTCAAGGCCAGCTACTTCGGCTAGCAGTAAAGATACAGCCAGCCCACCCCCTGGAAAGAAAGCCAAAAAAGCCAGTGCCCGGCACTACCCTGGCACCATCAGGAAGTGGGGTGCCACCTGGCACACCGACAAAGGGAGGAAAGGGCCACAGAGGAGCAGGGAAGGGTGGCAAGGGCAGCAGACGAGCTGCCCAGGAGGGCCCCACCAGCCCCATTCCAGGGGTGAAGGAGGACACCCACGGGCCCGGGTTGGCAGCACAGGAGGGCCCCGCAAGCGAGAAGACAGATGTGCACGAAGGGCACGGCAGCCACATGTCGGGTGGCGAGTGAGATCCATGTCATGGCCGGATCTGGTGCCCTGGAGACACATGTCAAGCACCGCTGAACAGGGCCCTTCAAGTCAAGCACCGCTGAACAGGACCCTTCAAGTCAAGCACCACTGAACAGGGTACCGCCATCTCAAGAACCGCTGAACAGGGCCCTTCAAGTCAAGCACCGCTGAACAGGGCACCGCCGTCTCAAGAACCGCTGAACAGGGCCCTTCAAGTCAAGCACCGCTCCGCTGGACACCGGCGTCTCTGCACCGCTCCGCTGGGCCCTTCAAGTCAAGCACCGCTCCGCTGGGCACCGCCGTCTCTGCACCGCTCCGCTGGGCCCTTCAAGTCAAGCACTGCTCCTCTGGGCCCTTCAAGTCAAGCACCGCTCCGCTGGGCCCTTCAAGTAAAGCACCACTCCGCTGGGCACCGCCGTCTCTGCACCGCTCCGCTGGGCCCTTCAAGTCAAGCACCGCTCCGCTGGGCACCGCCGTCTCTGCACCGCTCCGCTGGGCCCTTCAAGTCAAGCACCGCTCCGCTGGGCCCTTCAAGTCAAGCACCGCTCTGCTGGGCCCTTCAAGTCAAGCACCGCTCCGCTGGGCACCGCCGTCTCTGCACCGCTCCGCTGGGCCCTTCAAGTCAAGCACCGTTCCGCTGGGCCCCGCCGTCTCTGCACCGCTCCGCTGGGCCCTTCAAGTCAAGCACCGCTCCACTGGGCCCGCCGTCTCTGCACCACTCCGCTGGGCCCTTCAAGTCAAGCACCGCTCCGCTGGGCACCGCCGTCTCTGCACCACTCCGCTGGGCCCTTCAAGTCAAGTACCGCTGGACAGGGCACCGCAGTCTCATGCACCGCTGGCCCATTGGCAGAAGGGGCAGGGCCGGATCTGTGTCGGGCAGGGCTGCACGAAGCACTCTGGGCACCATGCCTCCTCCAGAACCAGTGGAGTCTGTAATCCACTTGATTGACTGTGGCTTTGCACTCCCCAGGATGGCACAGTGGGCAATCCACCCACTGTAGAGACTTGTGAGACTGTGGCTTTGCACTCCCCAAGATGGCACAGTGGGCAATCCACCCACTGTAGAGACTTGTGAGACTGTGGCTTTGCACTCCCCAGGATTGAACAGTGGGCATGGAGGCCCCTCGTGGATCTGGCGTCGTGGACTCATCTGGCTGAGGTGCCCCCCCTTCCCTTCCCCCTGAGGTGCCTGTAGTTTTGCTATCTGATGCCCCTGCAGTGTTCTCTCCAATGGATTCGGGTATCGTGTGTGGGCTTTGCCCATGTGTTTAGGCCCATTGGCCCACAAACAATGGCTGATACCCAATTTGCACAGGACAATTTACATTTGTATATATAGTTATAGATGTTGGATATATTTTTTAACTTAGCCGTTCAATATACTTCAAGATTCATGAACATTTTATTTTGTCTTTGCATTCTTCCGGGGGGTTTGAGGGGTGTCACTCTGAGTTGTTGCTCTGCATTGATGTGTATGTAGTTGTGGGTGAGGGTGAGGGTGTGTGTGTCGCGTATGTGTGTGCCCGTAATTTTTTGCCTCCCCTGTGTCGTAGGTGCAGTACTCCCCGGTGTCTTCTGCGCCGGCGTTCGTGCTCCTGGTAGAGGAGCAGGAAGACAATAGCTGGTAGGATGTGTAGTTCGGGTTCCATGCTGTCCAGATTCCTCGTGGAGTGCGTAGAGGTGAGCGTTTTCCGTTCGTAAAGTCTGTTTCCGCCGTGTTTTTATCGGCGGGGCTACCGCCCCGGAAAAGGTGGCGGATTGGTGGGTTGTGATAGGGTGGGCGGTACATTGGCTCCCGCCTGTCTGTTGGCAGTGACTGCTGCGCTGTTTGTTTGTCCCGCCGTGGCGGTCGGAGTGTTATAGTGGCGGTCTCTGTTGGCGGTTCCCGCCAGGGTCAGAATTCCATTTTTTTTACCGCCTGCCTGTTGGCGGGTTGGCCGCCGCTTTAACACCGACTGCCAGGGTTGGAATGACCCCCTTTGTCATAAAATAGGTAGTGTTTTATTTATACTCAATTTGCATTTTTATGAGGAAAGGGGATGTGTTATGTTTTAATGGGTTTTGTGATGCAGCCGCATGCTGCTGAATGTTATGTACTTGTGCAATGCAGCCGCACACTGCAGAATGTTACAGGCGGTTTCAAGAAGGCAGACCTCGGCAGTTGTGGAGAGTCTCCCTCCCGGTCAGTCCACTAATAAACTCTTTCTCATTACCTGCATGTGTATCGGAGATCATTTCAGGCCCTTTCACACTCATCATTTTGAGTGGAAGGCGCGTGCAATGGGTGTTGCTGAGGGTATGCCACAGCAACACGAATTGCATTTTGACACCGTCTCAGATTTTCGAGTTTTCGTAAACCTGCGGTAGCACCAAAATCTAACGCCACCCCAGGGGTGGCATTAGCAAGGCGCAATGAGGAGGAATACTTTTATTACTCCTCATTTTTTGCTCTTTCTATGTGTTCTGAATTTTGAAGCACGCATAGAAAGAGCAAAATGCCAGAAATTATTGTTTATGTGTGGGAAGGCGTCCCTTCCTGCACATAAACAATCATTTCAATGTGACGTTTTGGCACTTCTGTGTGCTGCTGCAGCACACACAGAAGTGCCATATCGCCATTAGTGATTGTTTATGCAGCACACACAGAAGTGCCAAATGGCCATTAGTGATTGTTTCTATGCAGGAAGGGACACCTTCCTACACATAAACAATTAAACCTCTCAACGCAGACATCCTTGCACGATGGTGCAAGGATACCTGCGTTGGCGCTAGGCAGCTCAATTTAGAGCCAGCGCAGGGGACAACACAGGGGTGTGCCGTATTCAATTAAATACACACATCCTTGTGTTTTGAAAATGACGGAGCGCAGCGCTACCAATTTTCCTCCATCATTTTCGTTTAAATATGGGCCTTAATTTACTATGAATATGTCCAAAACTTACCCCCCTGTCAATACCTTCCTGTATTCTAGAATGCACCAGAACTGCGTTCTCAATCTGACACCACTGGCCTTCATATGGCTCTGATGATGACAACAATCTCTTTTTAGCCTACCACAACCGAAAGTCTTTGTCAAGCAAGTTTATGCTTTTCAAATGCAGTACTGAATAAACCGTACAATTAGAGACTAAACATCTATAGGTGCGGATTAAACAAAGAGATACACCGACACCTTTTTACAAACTGTATTACTGTAATTGAGCAGAGCATGCAGTGTGTACGGACAGTAAGGTAAAATTACTCTTGGGCAGCTGCATTCATACAAAAGGAAAGGAGGCATCTTCTGACCTAATGAGGCAGAGCACAAAGAATGACTAAAGCAGGTGAATAACCCATTTTTAAAAGACCAAATATCACGGAAAGTTAGCTTGTATATACGCTTCATGAGTGATGAGACAGTCACATTTGTGCTAATTAATGTTAGTGCGAGCTAACGTATCAGTATAAGCCTCTAAGATTCACACCCTCTAAATAGGTCAGTAAATGTATCTCCTGGCACAAACAAGACATGTGGATTCTATGATCCAAGGTTGGTGGAAACAAACCAGACATGAAGGGCAGGTCACTAAACAATGATCCACTCTGATATTGGAGAAGGAAACCTGGCATATGATGATGATGATGAGTAATGATGAGTAAGTTTTATGAAGCACGCAAATACCCAAGGGTGTCTTGGTTCTAGCAACAGAAATAAAGGAAATAAACTACTAGGCAATGCCTTTATTTATCTAGCTATTCTACAGAGGCCCGCAAAACAAGCCATTTTCACATACTGAGGAAAACTAAGAAAACCCCCATCAGTTCCAACTGTGAGCAACATGGAGGTCATTGCCACTGGTGAATGGGCTTCATTATATAAAAACAATTGTCTAACCACTTATCATGCAACTATTAGAAATTAGATAGAAGATAACTGAAGCCTCAAGCTTTATTCGCAGAAATTAGTCAGCGAGCCTTCTAATATCTTCTACCATGGTACAGTTGGAGGAATAGAAAATTTACATGATTTATTTTAAAATAAGCAGTCATTAAACAAAACAGCCGGACTAGAAACGTTGTAGGGCCCATCCCAGTAAAGGCGGAGTTCACAACCTCAAATTGTGTTTTTAATCTCTTAATTTGTTGACTATGACATAAAGCAATAAGTCCCTAACATGAAAGCACCAACTAGACACATCAACCCTTCACTGGCATTTATTCACATTGGGGATTTTTTGAAACCCTATTTCTGTTGCTTTCTACGATCTATGGCTATTTTTTCTGGTCCGTTAGAGATGTGATCTACAAAAATTGCTGTTGTCACTCCATTTCTTCAAAATCAATCTTTTAATGTATCCATATCCCTAATCATTTGGTGGGATAAAACCTCGCCTTTATTAGCTGATATATTGTTTTATTTTGTGTTTATTTATTTACTATGCAAGAGAAATACCAGATATGCATAGTTTAAAGGCGCAAAGTTAAAGAGTCCAAGAGAAAGAGAAAGCATACACCAGCTGATATAGGAGACATTCAACAAAATTGCCTAATCATGCTTCATGATAGGTAAAGGGAAATAGTAAATCCTGCTCATTACAGATCATTCATAGATAAGTTAGCAGATGTACATAACATGCCTATTCAGATAAGGAAACAATTAAAAAAATGATTTGAGGTCAATAGGTATCCGCTGAGATGTTCTTCATTAATTGCATGTTCAGCTTTGCTTTGAAAGCCGTAAGGTTTGCATGAAGAATGGAAAGGTTAATGGAAAGAGGAGTGGCAGAATGATGAAGAATTGTCTCAGAAGTTCCTGAATTAAAGAAAAGTAATTTCTGTTTCGGAGCTGTGCCTTTTTCCAGGAAACGAATTACGCTTGCATAATACATTTCCATTCACAGGGCATTTCTGTGAATAGTTGTGACGCAGGTTTGCTTGTTGATGAATTCCCAGGAGTATGACATTCTTACTCATCAAAAAAATGTGGTTCACAAAGCTTTTCACTGTGAGGTGAGGTATCTTATTCCTGGAAAGACCACTCAGAAAAGACATTGTGAATCGGGGTTTCTGTGTTTTGGCAAATCTGTGAGACAGAGACAGCCATATCTGGCATGTAACATTATTATCTTTTTGGATATTTTGGTTGCAGTATATCCCCTAGGCTACCAGTCGCTTCACCACTTTATATGGAATTGTTATTAGTTTGATATAGGCGTGGTATGACTGCATCAACACTAGCTTAGCAGGAGTATTTTATCTTGGTATGCCAAAAAGCAGGTGCTGATATACAATTAATCATTAACTTTATATTTACTGCACTGCCAAAGGCCCAATGATTTTTCTGTCTCTGACACTATTTCTACTACTTTCTCCTACATACATGTCAGGTGGCTTTGCGGTTCATTGTTGGAGACACGGAGGTGACTGACATTCAGACTGAAAGTATTTAGGGCTTCATGTCTTTAGGATGACCAAGAAGATTCCTATCAGTCCTATCATTACTTTTTTAATATCACTAATGGTATGGACTCTGCATGTCAGTTAAAGGATTTAAAACATAGATTCACAACTTTGCCACAAACCCTGATACCTCAAATTCAATTCCTGACCGTGAATTCCGGGTACACAATCAACAGGGTTGCCTGAGTATGAATGTTAGAGGGAGTAATTGACACAGACCTCTTATTTGAGTTTTTATTTAATTATGTAAACACTAAATGAAACAATCACTTTAACATGCTTTGAGCTCTAATCCCTTATTTAAATGTTGTAAGGAAAATCTTACTTAACTGTATTTTACTAATGTGAACACTTTTTACTTTGCTTGGTCTATGCTGCTACAAATCCCAATGGCCCCTTTATGTCTAGGTGAAAAAGATTAAAGAGGGAGTAATCGGCACACATCCCTTGTTCGAACATCAACCTAAGTATGTTAACACTCAATGTATTAATATTTTGTGAGCCTTAATCCCTTACTTATGTTTGTAAACAAACTTTTACTAAATTGAACAATCATTTTCTCTTAATTGGACTCTGGTCCAATTGACTAGTCCTGTGTGCTGGCCATTGGGGTGGTGGAAATGACTCCTGTATTTTCTAAGACCGGAGTCATGTGGTATGGATTGTTCTGTGTCAGAAAATAACACTAGGCTGGTTAGAGATTTTTTTTTTGTGCCTCTAACCAGCCTAACGCCATTTTTTGGTGCAAAACCCCCTTCTCTCATACCACCACGCCCACCCGGCTAACATCATTTTTTTACGCTAGACCACTCTTTGTGCGAGATTGCGCCATTCCATTAATATGGTGCCCGGCTGGCGTCCTGGAATGGCGCAAGCCAGCACCATACTTTTTGTCGCAAAACTGTGCAAACACAGTTTTGGATCAAAAAGTATAAATATGGCCCATAATGTATCTCCTATCCTTTCACCCTGAAGTACACCAACACTTCAGCTACATTTAGTTTACAATGAGCAATTTAATGCAACCATTAAATAAAATAACATAAAATAAAGAAGGTCCAGTCTCTCATCTGAAGTTACAACTAGGAGACATTAGGACACAAATAGCCCACCCAAAAAATACAGCTAACTGTCTACAACATTTAGGGGTTTTTCAACTTCTCTTGTTAATTGGATTCAGGGACTCCAAGGCCCATATTTTTACTTTTTGTGTGCCGCATTGGTGTCATTTTTGGACACAAAAGTGGCGCAAACTTACAAAATACAATTATATTTTGTAAGTTGCCACCGTTTTTGCATCAAATATTGATGCACATGTGGCACAAAAAAAGTATAAATATTGCCTCAAATGTGTAAAATGCCCCTTGTCAAAATTATCAAACAAGACAAATCTCCTAGTCTTTGTAGAGCAACTGTTCAAAAGTACATTCCATCATTTTTTAATACAAGATTGATTCACTCTTTAATTCATCCCACAGTTCATTAATATATTACGTCATTCTCAAGAGGATACTTGTTGGTGATATATATATATATTGCTACTTTTAACTTGCTTTGAATTGTGTGATTTATATATATATATATATATATATGTATGTATATATATATATATATATATATATATATATATATATATATATATATACATATACATATATATATATATATAAAATAGTGAAATAGTGGCAGTTGACACTAGGTAGTTAGAGTTAGGACCATGCTTCCATAGAAAAAGTGCTTTTTGACTTGCCTATATCTTTGGTACCATTTGACGAATCTTCACAAAACTTCCCCAAAAAGTGACCCGATGATTCTTGTTGTGCATAAAAATGTTTCGGGGTGATCCGTCAAGCAGGGGCTGAGAAAAGGGGGGTGAAGAAAATTGCATTTTCCATGATAATTCCCATAGGACCTTTACACATGATTAAAGCCCGAACCACTAGACGGAATTTCACCAAATTTGGAAGAAAGCTAGCTTTCAGTATGCAGATTATGCTTTCACTTATTTTGTGTAATCCGTTCAGACGTTTTTGGGAAATTTAGGAAATTCTAAACTTGTATATCTCTGGCCGCAAAGCCTTCATGAATAATGACAAACTCGTGGAGGGAAATGAACAGCTCTGATTGACTGCTAACACTTCAACCAGGAAGTGTTGGCATCGAACTTGGGACTATTGAAAAAAAAAGTGAAAAAAAAGAAAAGGGTCAGGGTAGAAACACCCTGACTGCTTAGCTCTGGTGCTGGGGTGCCAGAGGGTCCCTGCCATGGCAAAAAAAGCATTACAAAAAATAATAATTAGACAAATTAACAAAATTTGCGAATTTGTGGTAAAAGTAAAAAAAAAAAAAAAGCCCTCGCTTATTTTTTAAAGCCCCTGGGTTGGCCAGGTCCGGGGGCAAAATAAAAAATAAGGAGGGGGTGCACGAGGCCCCCTCTAGGGCTTTTCTTTGCCCCGGGGACAGACACCTCCCCAGAACTTAATTTCCATTTCATTTGGGGGGGTTGCAGTCCCAAGGACCACCACCTCCCTGGGACTCTAGTTAAATCTAAGGCAGGGGGGGCGCGCCCCCGGCAGTCCCAGGGATGACCACCTCCCCGGGCTTGTTTTTATTTGAATGTGCCTCACAGCCCTGGGGACCACAACCTCCCTGGGGCAAACATGAAAAAAGTAAGGGGTTCTGTTTGGACCCCCACAGCCCTAGGGACCGCCACCTTAGTGGGGCTAAATTCAAAGCTGGAGGAGCCAATGGTGACCCTGGGGACCACCACCCCCCATTCCCACACCCTGACCAAGCTGTTTGTTTTTGCTTGGTGGAAGCTGAGAGCTCCCACTAAACAAAAGCAAACAAAGTCTGCTTTCTAACAGTATGAGCTGTCAAACAGCTCCCACTGGAAGAAAGATGAGTTTTTATCTGTCTTGCCTGCACACAAATAAGCAGTTAGGGAAGACAGATGAAAACATTGCTCCTGCAAGTAGGGAGCTGCTATTAAAAGCAGCTCCCTGCTTGGGGGAGCAATGCTGGCTCCCACAGGACACAGAGAGCTGGCTAGGACCGCTGGGACCTTCAGACTCTCCTGTGGTCTTTTCACTCTCTTTCTCTCTCTTCCATCCCATAATGGGATGGAAGAGAGAGCGAGAGAGATTGCCATTACAATAGTCTCTCCATGCAATAGCTTTAAAGAGTAAGAAGAGCAAGATGTTTGGGACAAATGCTATGGTTACATTTGTATGCAGAGCTAAACAGAGTCACTTCTGGGCTAATAGTCAAGGTATTGTGCTTTCACTCAGTAGACTGAAGGTTCAAATCTTAGTATCGCTTAGAAGTGTGTTTGTTTATTTACTAGTATTTTGACTGTTAAACCTTCCTAGTGATTGAACATTCACAATTCTTTGCAATGACATGCATGGGTTTGACTGTCATAGATATGTTGGGAAGCATTACAATGAGAAGTCAACTATGGCCTAAAGGTTACCGCTACAGACCCTCGGATTGAAAGTTGAGGGTTCTACTCCAGGTGTACCTGTGGTCATTTTCCTTCTTTGATTTCTTTTAAACTTCAAAAGTTTAAGGTTCATAGTGAAAGGTGATCTCACTCTTTTTAATTGAGAAATAAATGTTTCTTTTTAATTCATTCAGAAATAGCTCATTTTAAGTATATCATCCATCAAAGCCTAAAATATTCTCTCTCTCTGTCCCTCTCACTCTTTCTCTCTCTTTCAATCCCTCTAAAAACTCACAAACCCACTCAGACACTCACGCACCCACTCGCAGACCCACTCAGATCTTTGTGCATCCACTCACAGCCCCGCTCAGACCCTCATGCACCCACTTACAGACCCACTCAGAAACTCACACACCCAAATGCAGACCCACTCAGATTCTCACACACTCACTTACAGACTAACTGAAATCCTCAGTAACCCACTCACAGACCTGTTGAGACAGTGACGCACCAACTAAGACACTGGTGCACACACCCTCACACCCAGATAGAGACTCTTCCAGCCACTCTCACCCCCAGGATATACCCTCTCACACCTATTCTCACATCCAGAAAGACAGGCTGCTCCAACTCCAGCTGGGCACGGCCAAAGGGCAATGCACAGCATAGGGTTTAGTGATTACAGGGGTTGGCTGCAGGGTCTGGCTGCAGGCCAGGCTTTGTGAGCAACCCCTGATGCGTACCAGTAAAGGCCGTACATGGTGCAAGGTTGGGTGCCTATAGGGGTTGTGCCCAACTGCCGCGCCACATGGCAAAAGGCAGTGAGCGGGTGGATTATAATATAGTAATGAAAGTTACTATACGTAAAAAAAAAAAACATAGAAATTCACTGAAAAAACAAAGGTTACCAGGATGTTATAGTTAGGAAATAGAATTAAAAAAACATAGAAATTCACTGAAAAAAATGTTATTGGTAGGCTCACATTTTAATTCTACAAAACCATAGAAATTCACCTGCTATAGTTAGTTATCTCAAGTAACTATGACTTGTGCTCTGAGGTAACTATAACTCGCGCTCTCACCACACACTGCTAAATGCCCCAAAACGACAGCACTCATGAAAATTGTTCATGGCAGGGGCATCGGCAAAAGGCCTGAATGCCAAACCATGTTGACAAAACAAGCTGGACGAGTCCTGAGAGAAAGTTGTGGAGGGAATGAAGTAGGTTTTCCGGGGTGCATCATTCGAGGCCTCATCAACCAGGCAATTCAGGATTGGTTCTCAGATCTTTTGCATTAGAACCTATTTTCAGGCCATTACAAGCTTATTGCAACACAGAGTACCCGGTTACATATTAATCATTCGGACAGCTCTGGTTATCTATGCCTATGCCCCCCTCTGCCTTGAGGGTTGCAAAGCATATTTACTGATTTATTGTATTCAATTTATGTAACCATGCAAACATCGTATAGTCTTGATGATAATCCCATATGTTGAGGGATTCAAAAAATTGTCGACTAAGTTACTCTGACCCTTGTGAATTGAGAAAATTGCTCTTTTGGGTGCAGTAGTGCTTTTTTTCATACGAAATGTGACTTTCTTGACTCTATGAAATTTGTGATGTCATAATCTGTTTCTTTGCCTGTTTTGTTTATGCAGTACATGCTATGGTGTGCCACGTAGGGTTATGTACCCTGAAATGGACCAACTGTAATTTGTTTGTATAAATAAATCACTACTTGTTTTTGACTTTCCCTGTACATGATTTTTGTGCATTTAGGGCATCAGTGTAAATGATGGATGCTTAAGGACACGTGTTCTTAATAGCTTTTCAGGCATTTCAGTTAGACATAGAAGATGATGGGGGAAAGGGTGTATCACCTTGGAGACTCTGCAGGAGAAGTACATTTCTGGGAATGTAAGGTTCCTACCAGATTCACTAGTGGTGGTTGGTGAGGTATGACAAGAACCATTGCAGGACTGTGTTGATAAATCCCATGCATATCGCTGGGACTTGATCAGTGGTTGGTGACCAACAGAGTAAAAAGCAGCAGCGAAGTTGAGTAGGATTGTGGAGCATGGGAACTTTTGTCAATGAGGAGGAGGGTGTTGTGAACTCTTGTTAGCTGTTCCCATGCTAGAGCATGGTCTGAAACTTGATTGATCGATTTGCAGTTATATTTGATTATCTGCTCCTGAATTTTGATGGCTTCTCCCTTTTGATAGGTTTTCAGATTAAAGCAATATGTGCGATAGAATGGAAGTTTATTATGTCACATGAGTCCAGATTGGGAGGTTTTAGCATTATGAAGAATTGTCATTTAGTTAGGTCATTCAAGAAGATTCCTTGATTGGGGGAGGCAATGGCAATGTTGAGAAGGCATGTTAGGGCATTTCCACATAGAGACATTATGAAGGATGATGGTACATTGCCTCTTATAACACAACTTTCAGTGCAGTTAGTTAGTCCTGCTAGAGGGTTCTGAAGATTTCCAAATGAGAGAAAAGCAATACATGATTGCGTGTGAAGTGGATAGCTACTCCATACTGTTGAACTAGATTTTGCTTCTCTTCTCGAATGAAATGTGGATGATGGTGCTGTGCTTGCTGAATTAAGTTACAACACTGGGATCTATGAGTAGATTCGTGCAGTGCTTTACTGCTTTGAAAAGGCTGTATGTTTTAGGATTTACTTTGTTGCTGGTAGCCTATTAGGACTAGACTTTTTATGAGTGGACAAGTTTCCTGTGGGCTGATCAAAGTACCTTGGCTTGGATGGGATGCTATGGGGCATTGGTTCATATCCATTTCATGTCACGTTTTTGTATGGCGCACCTGTACTTGGGGAACTCTAGTGAGCATTGTTGTAGATGGTTTTGGCTTGGTTTTCAGGTTTGTGTTGTGTTAGTTCAGTAGAGTTGTGACATCTACTGAGGGTTGATAGATGTTTGAAAGACTGATGCTTTCCTTCAGAAGAGAGTGCAAAAAGGATAATTGAAGGAGTAATAGGTCTGCTATTCTCGGTTTAATAGGTGATGTTATGTCTATGTGTTATGTCGAGAATGGAGAATGGTATATTTTAATGATTCAAACAATCCTGCAATATGGGGCTGTGCAGCAGACTGAGGATGAAGCTATCAGGATGAGGTTTGGGGTGTAGGCTTTGAAGTGGCTGCTTTTGCTGATGTGTTGCTTGGTGTCCATAGTCTTGAAGAATGTACTGCAGGTTTCTTTCATTGTCTTGGTGCTTGAGCTACTGGTGACATTAAAGCCACTGAGGAAAAAGGGGTGAGGGTGTTCAAAGGAAGCAGTGGTGACGAGGTCTAATATTTCATCCGTAAAGTTATTGTTGGATTAAATGACTCTGCAAATCAAGAGGAGGATGATGTCAGTGATGCTGAGAGTAGGAAGCAGCTGTTGAGGAGTAACATGCCATTTAACAACATACTTGGTGCCTGATTTATGAAACGTTAGCGCCACCTTTGTGTCATTGTTTGTAAGTTTTTCCACTTTTGAGTCAAAAAATGACGCAAATGCGGTGCTAACTTTTCATAAATCCGACCCTTGGTCTTTGATCAAAATGTGCAGGAGTTTTAAGCTCCTTAAAGTGTTAAACAGTCGCAGGCCAGGGGACAATTGTACAATGTGCCAAATACTATAAGCCTTGCAATGTTTGTACTTCAGCTGGGGAAGAATTGTAGCAGTGTCGTATATGATGGATTGTTTGTCTTGTTGTTGGTTGTTGGGATGAATATTTGTAGCTAACCCTTGTAAAATGGAACATTTAGATTAGGATTGTGGCTTGGAAGGGAAGGTCCACAAATAAAATGTGTAGGTGTCTGTTATTTGGTAGAAGCACTATTCTATAACAATGAAGGGCTTTATTGCTTCTTCTTTTAGAATGCTGAATGTCTCGGGGAAAGACATATTTCTTTGATGAGGAAAAAATGATACAGCAGAGGGGACATTGGAATTTTGAAACCCATTCTTTAGCGCAGAGCTGTTATTGTGGAAGTCATGAGATAGATTTTGTTCATGGGTAAGCATGCCAAATGTTGTAGGAATATTCTGATGACTATTTGTTGAAAGGTGTAGATGTTTTTGAGACTAAGGGGATTTTGTTGAATCTATGAGGGTGATCTTGTTCAGACTTGGCTGAGGGTGAATGGTAAATTGGTACCTGTCATTGATGTTTAGGAGTGATTCTTTCAATGATTGTAAAAATGTGGCTGAACCTGAGTAGTGCTAAAAGTGCTACGTGTTGGTGAGGTTGACTGGTTCTAATTGTGCCATAGGCTTAAAAGTGCAGTTATATAGCTTGTTGGTCCTCAACTGACATGTCCCTCTCTCAGTATTATTGATGTCTTCCTTCTATTACTAAGCGAGCTCCTTGGATCCAACTATTGTTAATGTTGCAGCTTTTTCTGATATCAAAGCACAAGCCAGTAAAATGTGTTCTGACTGGTGATACATTACCCTTAAAATTATGGGGCATATTTATACTCCGTTTGCGCCGAATTAGCGTCGTTTTTTTCGACGCAAATTCGGCGCAAAACTAACGCCATATTTATACTTTGGCGTTAGACGCGTCTAGCGCCAAAGTATGAGGAAAGAGCGTCATTTTTTTGCGTGAACGCCTTCCTGGCGTTAATGAGATGCAAGGTAGGCGTTCCCGTCTAAAAAAATGACTGCGCCGCAAATGCGTCGTATTTATACTCCCGGGCAAAAATGACGCCCGGGAGTGGGCGGGGCAAAAAACCCCGCATTTGCGCCGGATTTTAGCGCCTGGGTCAGGGCAGGCGTTAAGGGACCTGTGGGCTCAAAATGAGCCCACAGCTGCCCTCCCATGCCCCCAGGAACCCCCCCTGCCACCCTTGCCCACCCCAGGAGGACACCCAAAGATGGAGGGACCCACCCCAGGGACATTCAGGTAAGTTCAGGTAAGTATAATTTTATTTTTTTTTATTTTTTTTTTGGCATAGGGGGGCCTGATTTGTGCCCCCCTACATGCCTCAATGCCCAATGACCATGCCCAGGGGACATAATAAGTCCCCTGGGCATGGCCATTGGGCAAGGGGGCATGACTCCTGTCTTTACTAAGACAGGAGTCATGTAAATGGCGTCTGGGTGTCGTTAAAAATGGCGCAAATCGGGTGGAGGCGATTTTTTGCGTCAACCTGACTTGCACCATTTTTAAGACGCCCTAGCGCCATTTTTCCCAACGCCGGCGCTGCCTGGTGTACGTGGTTTTTTTCCACGCACACCAGGCAGCGCCGGTCTGCTTGCGCCGGCTAACGCCATTCAATAAATACGGCGCCCGCATGGCGCTTCAGAATGGCGTTAGCCGGCGCAAAACTTTTTGACGCTAAACTGCGTTAGCGCAGTTTAGCGTCAAAAAGTATAAATACGGGCCTATGTGTCCAATACTTCAACAATGAACTAAACCAGGAACATTTACAAAGTACACAAGATCTCAGAAAACAATAGATTAATTATTCTTCAACACCATTCACTTATACAAAATCATTCCACTACCCCACAATGATCCAGTCATAGCCCTTGCAAGGGGAATCCCATTGACCTTAGTTTGATCTGTTTCTGTAATGGGCACTAGCCCCAGCCACAGACGTGGCACAGTGATTTTATCTGCACAAGGGGGGTATTGCTCTGATGTGTGTTTTTTGTGGATTCCTGCAGATTCAAGGCAATTTCTTCACAAAAATGTAAATAAAATGTGTGATTTCAAGCATAGTTTAAGGTTAGCAGGGTTTTAACTTAAGGTTTAGAAAACCTCATGGGATCCATGCAAAGCCCACCATCCTTCAACCCCCTTGTAGTTGAGTTTTAAAAAATATCTATGGGCCATAGCTTTCTTTGGGAGGCGCCAAGCACAGCCCCAAATCTCGCAGCTACCCGTATTGCGGATCTCTCCAGATAGTAGGCCTTTTGTGTCAAAGTCCCTTGGCCCACCTACACAAGTGAGGTGCGACTGTTATCAGGAGATGTAGGGGAATGCTGGGTGGTAGGAAATGTGTGGCTCCTGCAGATTCTAGAAGTTTTTCTGCACAGACATGTAATTACAGTGTTTGGGGTATATTTAATAAAATTGGTGCTGCACACAGTGCAGCGCCACTTTGTTTGCACCCCTTACCACCCCCTTAACGCCACCATGTGTGCACCGTATTTAAAATACGGTGCATGATGGCAGTAGTTAGGGGGACCAGCATCAGAATTTTTTACGCTAGTCTGATGCTTTGCAGGATTAGCGTCAAAAATATTGACGCTAATCCTGCAAAGCTCATTGTAATCAATGGTGTGCCTCCTTTTAGCGTCTGCTCTGAGCAGGCGTTAAAAGTGCTGGAAAAAATGACTACCCACATTGACCCCAGGGGGAGAAGAACACATGACATTTTAAATGGGGGCTTGGAGAAGCAGAAGACTTTGCCTAAGGGTCCTCTCTCCCATTAGTAATGCCTAGCGGGTGGATCCCTGCTTAGGGATCTCTCGCCTGTGGTGATCCCCAAGTAGGTATCCACTGGACAGAGGTACATGTGGAAAGAGGAGATTCTACCTTTTCTAACAACACCTTTCCTAAGAGAATCGGGGACATATTTAAGAACCCCTAGCGCCATGGAGTGTCACTTTTCGTGATGCTCTTGCGGCCCTAAGCACTACTCTATATTTACATGGAGGTGTAACTCCACTTGTTTGTGTTGTTACGCCTCCTTGTAAATATGGGCCCATCCAACGCAGTTTTCTGCATTAGAGGGGCATGCAATAGGTGTTGCTGTGGGCGTTCCATTTCAACATCCAATGCTTTTGATGCTGCCTCAGATTTACGAGTTGTCGTACACCTGAGCCAGTGCCAAAAACTAGCACCACCACAGGGGTGGCGTTAGCATGGCAAAACGAGGAAGAATGCTTTTATTCCTTCTCGTTTTTTGCTTTTTCTATGTGTGGGACACCTTCCTGCACATAAACAATCATTCAAAGTGGCACTTTGGGACTATGTATGCTGCATTTTACAGCACACATAAAAGTGCCAAATCGTCATTATAGATTGTTTATGTGCATTCTAACCCTTAACATAGACACCCTTGCATTATGGTGCAAGGATGCCTGCATTGGCACTAGGCTGCTTAATTCAGCGCCAGCGCAGCGGGACACACAGGGGTGCGCTGTATTCATCTAAGAATGGCGCACCCCTGCATTTCAAGAGAGATGTGGCACTGCTATTTTTGGTGCAGCACTGTGCTGCGCCACTTTAGCATAAATCTGGGCCTCAGTGCTCCGAGGGGTGCAATATGTCCCTGAGGACCGACACAGTGAAAGTAGAATAAGCCCATTAGCTTTTTTTACTTTCATTTTTACTGCAATGACATCAGCCAGCCCTGCACACTGATCATCATTACAGTAGAAAAAAGAAAACAGAAGCTCTTCCCGACCAGCACGAGCTAAATATAAAATAAAGGACTCCTCCTAGTGCAGAGCACCAAAGGGATATTTATACACCTCCGCAATGTCGGCCTGGCGGACACACTGTGAAGGTAATGCAGGTTATGGCCATTGGCCAACACTCGCACTTCAGGGCTTAACAAGTGAAAGATGGATAACCACTCAAAAAATGTCAACAATCGCATGCACACACACTGTAAGGCCAGGTAATTCTTTTATATCAACAATCTGAGCTTGATAAAAGAGTCAATTGTAATTATTAGCTGATGATGTTTGCGGGAGGGGCAAAGTAACCATAATTGTTATATCACAAATGTGTTTGGGATGGAAACATTTTTATCCTTCAGCTTGCCTTTATGTTACATTAATACCAATCTTCAAGGCTGATCTAGAGCTAAAAATGATTAATCAGGACACTAACAACTATGTAGGAAAATAGCAGGGTACACATTAAACATAATATCGCAATGCAGAAGCACAATTCTTCTTAGGATGTGTTTTAAAGAGCACTCACTTTGTGCAAGACTGCTTTTTAAAACTTTGCTACGTGGAAAAGTACACATGCCTCATAAAAATCATTTAAATGCGTTCAAAGTCAGTTCTCTTTCAAGATTGTCTTATTCTGTATTTAAAACTAAATATTTTACTCCCGCAACTGGGTTTAATAAATCGTATCGTCTGTGTAATACATGTGGTGTTAGTATAAAATATTAGGGTCATAATGGGGTCTATTTGTGTGTTTTCAGCAAGGTTGAAGAATATGAGAAACGATCAACATGTGCACTTAATAAATTATCAGGTTTTCAGGTGTCAAGTCTGCTGCTTCCTAGTCCACTGCTCCCTAGAAGATGCTCTCTAAAGCTTGAGGAAAACTGTATGTGTTCCCTGAATATTTTTGGGCCCCAACTGGTAAATATTCTTAGCTACATAAAAGAAGCCATATGAAAAAAATGAAAACTGGGAGCAGATTTTCACCCACCTAATCAGTTTCAATCATTTGATTAGGAGGGCTAGGTGTCAGACAGAGTTGTTAGAGATCTCCCTTCTGCAGGTCAGTTTGTGGAACCCCACCTTGGAATTATAACGCTCACCCCCGAGTAATGGTATTTTTTTATTATTCTGCAAATTAGGTGAGAAAAACCATAATCATTATCAATATATCGGCAAACAAACTGACTATTAGGTTGAACGTAAAACATAATCCAGTCATATTTCATACCATTTACTTACACAATTAGTCTAAATCAATGTGGTAGGATGTGATATGAAGTGCAAAAGAACTGACTCTGTAGTACGACATCAGATTTAGGTGTTTGCGCATTAGGGTGCAAAATCACTATTGGCGATTTTGGTGATACAGCAACAGCAGGAGTGTGGACAAAAAAGTAAAACACAAATGACAAATGTTTTTCCATTGCAATGTATTTAGGCTTCTCTCCACCACCCACGTGGAGAATTATAAAGCAATCTTTAGGAAGGCAAACAAACGCCTAATAGCCAATATATAACAATGAGACTGACATACTTCTTCAGCCTGATTCAAAATGTGGATGACACTTTCTTTAAGCGATGGCTAAAGGAGGCTGACCCAAATCACTAATACATGTTAATTAGATACCCAGACCAAATTAAGCATTACCAAATTAGAACTGTGTTAACTTCCCAAATGACATACAGCCACGTCCAAGCCAATCATATCCAGCACTGAAGTCAAAAGCCCAAGAGTCTTTCTTTGCTGCAAATAAAACTGAAAGAACAGATCAGTGATTGAAAATACAAAATATCAGTGTGTTGCTACGCAGTCATCCAATCAACTGTTCAAAATCTTTTGGGAGTGGGATGATCAGCTATCACCTTTCAACCAGACTGCACAAACTCTCTGAGATTAATTCAGAAAAATAAGTCTGAAGCATGGAAGTACGGGCCATCTCTGTATACTTTTACAGGTGTATTCATACACCTGAAACACCATGTCGGACGTGGGTGTACTATTGCACTTCGTTTTTTGGCTGCTTAGTTCCCCTGTGCACAAGTGTACCTACCATATCATTATGTGCAGTGGAAAGTACAGGCAAACGTTCCCGGTGTGTAAAACATGTTTCCAGTTACAGAAATCCTTTGCTTTATCAAATGAGGGAGTGGCCTTGTTGGAAAATGGGTTATTGGTAAGGGCAGGTAGGTACCTACACCTAGCAACAAGCCACTAACCTCCACCTAGGTACAGTTAGGTCTCAGTAAATTAATCCCAGCTCAACCCTTGGTAGCTTGGCAACGAGCGTCAAGGCTTAACTTAGGAGACAGTGTGTAAAGCATTCAAATATCACAAAACAGTAATTAAATAAAACACAGGAAACAGTTTAAAAATCCAAAACCAATTTATAAAAATAGTTTATATTTTTATCTTTAAAATGACACAAAAACGAATAAAATCGGATAAAGGGAACCGGAGATATGAATTTTTAAAGAATTATTATTTTTCTAGCGCTTAGAAACAAAAAGCGCCAATCGGGTCATCTGGTTGCACCTCGACCGGGGCAAAGTCAAAGTTTCAGACCGACCGCGATGGAGCCCTGCTCGGCTACAAGTCGCGGGAGGCCTCGGTTAAAAAGTTACCTTCTGACTTAGTCTTTATTTTGAAGTTTTTCTTCACCGGGACGAACCTGACATTTGAATCCGACCTCCTGGAGCCCTTGTCCGGATACGCGATGTGGGTTTCCTCGGTGGAAATTTTTACCTTCGGACTTAGTCGTTTTTTCGAGATGAAAATCCTTCGACCGGGGTAAACCTGGATCTTGATCCGACGTCCGTGGAGCCCTTCTCGGATACGATGGCTGGGAGGTCCCGGTCAACTTTTTACCTTCGGACTTAGTCTCTTTTTCTGAGGTTTTTCTTTACCGGGACGAACCACCAAGTCAGGCCGGGTCGCGGTTGAGGCAAGCCGGCTAGAATTTCCGTGGCGGGTCGATCCCTCTCTGGAGCTTTTTTTACAAAATTTTTCAAATCTTTTCCAATCTTCTGGGGCTTCACCCAGATGTTCTTTTAAGGTTCTTTTGGGGTCCACAGCTCACCCCAAGGGTCCAGAAGTTCTGTGATGGTCCTTGGGGGGTGCAGACTTCAACTCCCAGAATGCACCTGGCGCAAACTCCTTTTTGGCCACTGGGCAGTGGTCAACTGGTCTCTTTTTTTCAGGAGTTGGTGCAGGGGACTCTGGATAGCAATTTTTCACCTGTAGCAAACAGGGAGTCCCTCCTTGAACCAGTTGAAGCCAGGCAATGTCCTTCTTGTGGTGAAGTCCAAGTGTGCAGCTGGTGCAGTCCTTCTGAGTGCAGGTTCCAGGTGCAGGCCAGGGGTCCAGCAGGGCAGTCCTTCTTCTCCTTTAGTTACTTCTTCTTGAAATTTGGTGAGGATCTGAGGTGTGAGTGCAGGTCTGCCAGTTTTATCCTTGCTCCTGGGTGAAAAGCAGGGGGGTCCTGGTTCTCCAATCAGGTACAGGGTCGTCCCCCTGTGATGACTACTTCCTGGGAAGTGTGGCAAAAATCCATCCCAAAAGGCAACATTCTCTAGAAATCCAACATGGCTGAATCTGATTTTTGGAGGTTACATCTGGCTGAGCCCACCCACTGGTGTGGCTAAAAATCATAAACACACCCCTCTCCTGCCCTCTCCTAATCTAATCAAGGGGGCACCTAGTTGTCTGGGGTTGCAGGATGTGGGGGTGTTGCTGGTTGCTCCAAATGTCCTTCTCTGCCTTTGAAGACCAGTTTGGCAGCCCTCCCCCTTCCTGCCTCACCATCTGCTGAGGGGAGATTCTCTCCCACAAGCACATTCCTTTGTGTGAAGCCAGGCCACTTCACACCTCATCAAGGCAGCTTTGACAAAGCTGCTGCAGGCTGGCCAATCAGAGCACAGCAGCAAAAACAACGCAGGGCTGAAATTGGCAACTTTTTAGGTAAAGTCTAAAACTCTTTACCTGAACAAGTTATATTAAATCCAACAACTGGAAGTTGTGGGATTTATTACAACAATTAATTTGATACCAAATTCTTGGTATGCAACATTTAAGGAGACTTTAAAATTTAAAATAAAGTCTCCCTATTCTAGCCTATGAAGGCCATTTACTTCAATGAGGGAAAAACAAATTTGGCTGTTTTTACCTCACCAGGGTTTATAAATCTATTTTTATAAAGCCCCTGCTTATAGTTACATGGCACCCAGCCCTAGGGGCACATAGGGCACACCTTAGGGGTGACTTATATGTAAAAATAAGGTAGTTTAAGACTTTGGAACTACTTTTAATTCCAAAGTCGAATTTGCATATAACTTTACTTTAAAAGCAGCCAGCAAGGCAGGCCTGCCTTTAAAATGACACTGGGCACCTCAGCAGTGCACCTATGGGTGCACTACCTATGCTGTGGTCCCTAAACCTACATGCCCTACCATATACTAGGGACTTATAGGTAGGTTAACTTAGCCAATTATAATTAGCCTAATTTGCATATTGATTTTACACAGAGCACAGGCCCTGGGACTGGTTAGCAGTACCCAGGGCACCATCAGAGTCAGGAAAACACCAGCATAAAGTGGAAAATGGGGGCAAAAAGTTAGGGGGCCTCTGCAATCAGCCCTGTTTTCTCACACAAGCCCCCCCCAGCCCACACGCCCAGGAGACTCCGCCCAACCCTGGGAGAGTCTTCCTGGCTTGTTAGGCAAGGAAGACAGTGAAGAAAACTGGCTGTCCCTTTGCAGGGCCTAATCTGCCTTACATCCTCCTGTCATGGTCACTCCCTCTGGGTAGTGAAGCCATCCCAACAGTGAAAGGACCCATCTCAAACTGAAACTTCCCTCTAGGGGGATCTTCCTCCTCTCTCTCTGCCAACTTGGGTAGTGAGGTGCCCACCTCCCCTACTCCTAACTTTGCTAGGGCAACACCTAGCTTACCCAAAGAGGTCACCCAACACTTGAGCAACCCCACCATGACCAATAGGGTCAGGGGGCCTACTTTGCTATTGGCCATGGGGTCTGCCTCCCAGGCCAGGTACAGTGCTGCCAGGAAGGCTAGCACCCAGCAGAGGCTACTGACAGCTGTCAGTACCCAGAACCACACCCTAAGCTCTCCACTGACAGGTGGCTGAGCTGCTTTAGGGGCAATTGTGAGGTCCTGGCACCCCTCTTGATGTCTAGAGTGGGGGGCTACCTCCTCCTGTGGCAGACACCCTCCTTCCACTCTCCCTTCTGTCAGTGCAGGGGCAACACCCTGCATCTGGACAGCTGCCTGACTACTCAGGACTTCCTTGGGGTCAGGTGAGGCCTCACCAGTGCCAATTCTGGGCTCCCCCCCTACTGGGACAGAAGGCCTTTGGCTCCCTGGAACTCTCTTTAAGAGTGGCCTACCCTTCCTTTTCTTCTTTCCTTTTCTTGGGGACCCCTGTCTCCTAACTGTAGGGACTGACTCCCCAGGACTTTGGGTTGGGGGGGCGCCCTGGGCGACCGCCCCATCTGGGACCAGACCCACCTCTGGGAGGTCATTGCCCAGGATACAATCTAGGGGGAGGTCAGCACTGACTACCACCCTAAACCAGTCAAGGATACCCTCCCTCTCTAGGGGCACTATGGCTACAGGTTTGGTGGTGACCTCCCCTGTGGCTATCCTGACTTTCCTTGTCTCTCCTGGGACATACATGTCTGGGGTCACTAACCGGTCACTCACTATAGTGTGACTGGCACAGGTGTCTCTCAGGCCAGTGGTAGGGATCCCATTCACTTGAATGTGGTGGAAGTGCCTACTCCCACCCTGAGGGATCACCAGCTTACCATCTGGTCCTGTCTCCCAGCTCAATGCTAGGAGGACTTCATCATCTGAGGAGTCCTCCTCTATGGCTACACTGGACAGCCCAGTGCTAACCACCTTCTTTGGACAGGCTGCATCTCCTCTGAAGTGACCTGTCTGCTGACAGTCAAAGAAAGCCCTACTGTCCAAGAGCTTTTTTAACCCTGGGTCTCCCTGTCTCTGCTTGTCAGAGTGGGAGTGGGATTTACTCTCCTCCTTCTTAGGGTTCTGGGGTACAGAGGGAGTCTCCGTGGTGGGCTTACCACCTCCCTCCTTAGGTTTTTGGGGACCTGACCCCCCTTCTTGGAGTCTCCCCCCTGGGACTTGACAACCACCCTGGTTCTCAACCACTCATCAGCTGCCTCCCCTAGCTCTCTAGGGTTGGTCTGCTTAGAGTCCACTAGATGCTGGCGTAACCTTTCTTGGGTACAATTGGTCAAGATGTGCTCTCTCATGATCAGATTGTATAACCCCTCATAAGTATTTACTTTGTTGCCAATAATCCAGCCCTCTAGTGCCTTAAGTGAGGTGTCTACAAAGTCCACCCAGGACTGGGTGCTTGTCTTTTGGGTGTCCCTAAACTTGAGCCTATACTGCTCTGGGGTCAGACCAAACTTTTTAGTCAAGCAACTCTTCATACTGGGGTATGAGTCTGCATCCTCCCCACTCATGGTTAGGAGCCTATCCCTCCCAGAGTTGGGAACTAACTCCCAAAGAAGTGAACCCCAGTACTGAGGCTTGACTCTCCTCATCTGGAGGGCCCTCTCAAAGGCCCCCAGCCACTTATCTATGTCATCCCCCTCTACATAGGCAGGAACCACCCCCTTGGGTAATCTGGGGCAAACTCCCCCACCCATGGACACCTCAACTTCTCTGTCGCTGCCACCATCTCTTTTCTCTTTCTTTGCCCACTTTTTCTTTTCTAGGGCCAGCTTATCTGCTTCCAAAGCTATGTATGCTAGCTGGGCCTCCAGCTCTCTTTCTCTGATGGATGGGTTCTCTCCTCCTGAAAGGACCCCCTTCCCACCACTAGCTTTGGTTCTGCCCCTAGTGACTGTATTTACTGAGGACCGTTCTTCCTCATCCTCACTTGGGCTCAGATGCCTTCCCTCCCCTGGGAGGTTAGAGTTAGCATCCTCCCCTTTTTCTTCCTCCTCTGGAGCTTCCTCTGTGCCTAGCTCTTGGGCCTCAGCCCATGCTGTCAGGGATTTGATCAGGATTTGCTTCCTGAGGTCTGTGGTTGCAGGCAACCCTCTTTCAGTACACAACCCCCTAAGCTGGACTACTGTCAGTGTGGGTAGGCTAGCCAGATCAAGCTCCATGGTTCCCTAGTTTTGTGTCAACAAAAACTTTTTGCAAAAATTGGAAACAAGAATTTAGAAAAATTACAAAAATTCAATAATTGAAATTAATCCAAATTAATTAAAAAATAAAAAAAATAAAAATTAAAAAAATTTTTTTTTGCACTAAGACAATTTAAAGGATTTTTAATTTGTTTTACTTAAAACTGTAACGTGATACTGAACACAAGTACAGGATCCCACCGCTGCCACCAAAAATGTTGGAAAATGGGTTATTGGTAAGGGCAGGTAGGTACCTACACCTAGCAACAAGCCACTAACCTCCACCTAGGTACAGTTAGGTCTCAGTAAATTAATCCCAGCTCAACCCTTGGTAGCTTGGCAACGAGCGTCAAGGCTTAACTTAGGAGACAGTGTGTAAAGCATTCAAATATCACAAAACAGTAATTAAATAAAACACAGGAAACAGTTTAAAAATCCAAAACCAATTTATAAAAATAGTTTATATTTTTATCTTTAAAATGACACAAAAACGAATAAAATCGGATAAAGGGAACCGGAGATATGAATTTTTAAAGAATTAGTATTTTTCTAGCGCTTAGAAACAAAAAGCGCCAATCGGGTCATCTGGTTGCACCTCGACTGGGGCAAAGTCAAAGTTTCAGGCCAACCGCGATGGAGCCCTGCTCGGCTACAAGTCGCGGGAGGCCTCGGTTAAAAAGTTACCTTCTGACTTAGTCTTTATTTTGAAGTTTTTCTTCACCGGGACGAACCTGCCAGTTGAATCTGACCTCCTGGAGCCCTTGTCCGGATACGCGATGTGGGTTTCCTCGGTGGAGATTTTTACCTTCGGACTTAGTCGTTTTTTCGAGATGAAAATCCTTCGCCCGGGGTAAACCTGGATCTTGATCCGACGTCCGTGGAGCCCTTCTCGGATACGATGGCTGGGAGGTCCCGGTCAACTTTTTACCTTCGGACTTAGTCTCTTTTTCGGAGGTTTTTCTTTACCGGGACGAACCACCAAGTCAGGCCGGGTCGCGGTTGAGGCAAGCCGGCTAGAATTTCCGCGGCGGGTCGGTCCCTCTCTGGAGCTTTTTTTACAAAATTTTTCAAATCTTTTCCAATCTTCTGGGGCTTCACCCAGATGTTCTTTTAAGGTTCTTTTGGGGTCCACAGCTCACCCCAAGGGTCCAGAAGTTCTGTGATGGCCCTTGGGGGGTGCGAACTTCAACTCCCAGAATGCACCTGGCGCAAACTCCTTTTTGGCCACTGGGCAGTGGTCAACTGGTCTCTTTTTTTCAGGAGTTGGTGCAGGGGACTCTGGATAGCAATTTTTCACCTGTAGCAAACAGGGAGTCCCTCCTTGAACCAGTTGAAGCCAGGCAATGTCCTTCTTGTGGTGAAGCCCAAGTGTGCAGCTGGTGCAGTCCTTCTGAGTGCAGGTTCCAGGTGCAGGCCAGGGGTCCAGCAGGGCAGTCCTTCTTCTCCTTTAGTTCCTTCTTCTTGAAATTTGGTGGGGATCTGAGGTGTGGGTGCAGGTCTGCCAGTTTTATCCTTGCTCCTGGGTGAAAAGCAGGGGGGTCCTGGTTCTCCAATCAGGTACAGGGTCGTCCCCCTGTGATGACTACTTCCTGGGAAGTGTGGCAAAAATCCATCCCAAAAGGCAACATTCTCTAAAAATCCAACATGGCTGAATCTGATTTTTGGAGGTTACATCTGGCTGAGCCCACCCACTGGTGTGGCTAAAAATCATAAACAAACCCCTCTCCTGCCCTCTCCTAATCTAATCAAGGGGGCACCTAGTTGTCTGGGGTTGCAGGATGTGGGGGTGTTGCTGGTTGCTCCAAATGTCCTTCTCTGCCTTTGAAGACCAGTTTGGCAGCCCTCCCCCTTCCTGCCTCACCATCTGCTGAGGGGAGATTCTCTCCCACAAGCACATTCCTTTGTGTGAAGCCAGGCCACTTCACACCTCATCAAGGCAGCTTTGACTAAGCTGCTGCAGGCTGGCCAATCAGAGCACAGCAGCAAAAACAATGCAGGGCTGAAATTGGCAACTTTTTAGGTAAAGTCTAAAACTCTTTACCTGAACAAGTTATATTAAATCCAACAACTGGAAGTTGTGGGATTTATTACAACAATTAATTTGATACCAAATTCTTGGTATGCAACATTTAAGGAGACTTTAAAATTTAAAATAAAGTCTCCCTATTCTAGCCTATGAAGGCCATTTACTTCCACGAGGGAAAAACGAATTTGGCTGTTTTTACCTCACCAGGGTTTATAAATCTATTTTTATAAAGTCCCTGCTTATAGTTACATGGCACCCAGCCCTAGGGGCACATAGGGCACACCTTAGGGGTGACTTATATGTAAAAATAAGGTAGTTTAAGACTTTGGAACTACTTTTAATTCCAAAGTCGAATTTGCATATAACTTTAATTTAAAAGCAGCCAGCAAGGCAGGCCTGCCTTTAAAATGACACTGGGCACCTCAGCAGTGCACCTATGGGTGCACTACCTATGCTGTGGTCCCTAAATCTACATGCCCTACCATATACTAGGGACTTATAGGTAGGTTAACTTAGCCAATTATAATTAGCCTAATTTGCATATTGATTTTACACAGAGCACAGGCCCTGGGACTGGTTAGCAGTACCCAGGGCACCATCAGAGTCAGGAAAACACCAGCATAAAGTGGAAAATGGGGGCAAAAAGTTAGGGGGCCTCTGCAATCAGCCCTGTTTTCTCACAGGCCTGTTCCCCTTTCTATTCTGAAAAGAAAGTTACCCCAGCCTTTTCATGGAGTAAATCTCTGACCATTTCCAGAGTGGGAAATTTGGGTTTGTGAACGCCCACAAAAGTATATGTTTCTGCGTGTTTAAAAACTTACAAAGCTAACCCCATCTTACTCTGCCAGCGTCTCACCACTTAATGAGATTTACTTCTATGGATTGTTCTGCTGTTGTGGTGAAGGAATGCACATTAGTAAAACAAGTTATGCCAGCTTGAATTGCTTTTGTGCATTCCTAGCTTGAGTAGATGTAACCTTTTCAACCATAAACGTGAGTTTATGTCTGAAAACATCTTTGTGAATCAGACCCCTCATCTCTCCACCTCCAAACAAAACATCACTCCTCCTGCATACAAGAGGTCCACAGCTTCTACAGAAAAAAATAGCTGTAAACAATTATCACACCACCACTGCTTTCCACTCATTACCTACATATCCAGCAACACCCTCTTAATTACTAATAGAAGAAACCATGAAAAAGTCTCAGCACACACAAGAAACAAAAAAAAACGTTGGCAGTGGTTATCCAACCGAATCCTGCTACACATTTACAGAATACTTTGCAGTTGCAATGGAGGAAGACACTTCTCAACTAAGGGATCCCAAATAGCAGGTTTCCTGGTGGAATCCTCACTTGCAAAGGCACCTCCCCTTACATTAAAGATAACAATCCCCTCTGGTAAAATCTTCATTGCACCCACTTTTTTGATTCAGAAAAACTAATTAAGGATTCCTTTAGCAGAGCTTCAAGTGCTTACGTTTTTCATATCCACACCGGGGGGCATATTAGAGAATTGCCAGGGCACAACTGGTATTTGTGCCTGCTTTGTGTGCCCCAAGTGAGTTTAGTGTTACAGAAGAGGCTGCGAAACCTTGCGCGGCCCCTTCGCTAATACAGGCAGCGCTGGCACACATATAGCACCAGCGCTATCAATGGAGGGCGTGCTCTCACTTGCATGAGTGTGCCTTAATGCAAATGAGGGAATCACTTTGCCTCTGCGTTCACTCCGTATTACCGACAGCATGCTTTTAGAAGGCGCACTGTAAGTGTGCCACAAAAGATGTGGCACTTAAAGTGTGCCTTCTAAAGGTAGCCCTCCTGGGGTAGAAAAGGGGTCCCATAGACTTTTCAGACATCACCTTGCAGGTGGGTGCATTCACTCACTGCACCCGCCTGCATGGGGATCTCTAATCACCCTTAAAAGTGTAGGTTGGGTGCCGTCTGCACAGAGAAACAGGGAGCAGCTTTTAAACAGATGCTCTTTATTTCTCTTAAACGCACTGCACCAAGGGCAGCATGGGTTCGTGGCTGCCCCGGGAGTGGTGCATTAAATGTAATACAGCGCACTCTCCTTGTTTGCGCCCGGCACACCTTTTGAAAGGTGCACCCGGCGCAAGCAAAGAGAGTACACCATATTCTGTAATATGGCACCTGGTAGCTCTTCTAGAATTATGGACCAGAGTTATGAAAATTTAGCGCTGCCTTTGCATCATTTTTTGATGCAAAAGTGGCGCAAACTTAGAAAATATAATTATATTTTGTAAGTTTACTCCACTTTTTCATCAAAAAATTACGCAAAGGCAGTGCTAACTTTTCATAAATCAGGCCCTTTTTAGGTCGTAGCGTTTGACGTGTTGTATACTTTTTAAGTATACTTATACTGTGAGTTGCAGTGATTTCATTTGTTGGTTCCACTGTCATTCAGAAATCCTTGCTTGCTAGTGGTCAGTTCTGCCTCTTTGTCCTGCCTTTTTCTCTTTGGGAGCATCACGAACTACTGTATAATTATGCTATGTCCTGTTTATCTCTTCTGAAGGGGACTTTTTCTTTCAGTATTGGCCTGTTTGTCTTACACTGTGGGTGTATAATCAGCCATTCCTCCCCACCAGCTCCCTCTGTAAACATAAACCAACAGCAGTGGGGGGCTTTTCCAGGGCCAGATCGCTCTCACTCTCTTCCTCTTCTTATTTTTAGTTTGTGTGGCAAGAAAAGTCCAGCCAGTAATTTACAATGCTAAGAGCTCTAACTCGAGCAAACACAAGACTATTGCATTCCGAATCTTGTTTTTCGGGATTGGACTGCGTGTGGTACCGAGGCACATGCACGTATTCTGATAATTTGGGCTCTGAGGGGGTGAAAATGAAGCGCTAGCGGCGGTGACGTCGGGTAGTCATGCTTCCGGGTCAGAAGGGGCTCGGCTTGGGAGGTTCTTGCGACTTTTACGTCAGTAGTTGGTTATCTTTTCAGATTTGGGAGAGCTTGGCTGCCTGACTCAGGCAGGTCCTGTAGTCGTAACGGTGATGTCAACCCCCAGTTGTGCTTCCGGGTAAGGAAGCGCTGGGTCGGTGTAGCTGGTGGTGGTCCCGCTAAGAGAATGGAAGCCGTGCTGCGCATGCCCATGATATGGTTGGACCTAAAGGAGGCCGGCGAGTTCAGCTTGAACAGCACTGTCAAGCAGGTAAGTGGAGGGCAAGAGCTGTCAGGGCAGAGGCAACAATGGTTCAGGGTCTGTAAGTTGTAGAGGGGAGTGATTGATTGGAGGTAGTGTTTAGGGGGCTCCTAGGTTGAAGGGCTGCTTTTGCAGGGTTGTGTAGATATTAGGAAGTGGAGATCTTGTGAGAGTGAAAAGAATAGGGTGTTTGACAATGACAAGTCCTAGGAGCAGCAAAAGTGACACTTTATTTTTAAAGGGACTATTTTGAGAAAGATGAGTGTGTGTCCGGAAGACTGTTTTAGGAGAATCAATGAAAGCTTGTCTTAGAAGTGATGCAGTTTTTGTCGTGAGTTTACATGTACATTTTACGTGTATGGAAAGAGACAATATACGGGAGATGGATTGAAATGAGTCTTGGAGGAAAACTGTATGAAGAGTCTAGACAAAGTTTTACATAAAGTTTGGCAAGATTTACGTTAGCCTAGAAGACGTTGACAGGCGGGTCACATGGGATAAATTGTTCGAACTTTTAGCTTAAAACATTTTTATTTGAATGTATTAACTTTACAAAGGATTGAAATTCGAGCTTTGAGTATTATCACTACATACATTACTATGGCATGGCTGCAATGCACAGATTGGTTAGGAATGGATTAATAAATCTGCTCGGCTGAAGTAATTAGAAGACCAGAAAATGAGTTAATCCTAGCTTTGCTGACTTTAGGAAAATGTATTTGTTTACATTAAATGCCTTTTAAACTATTCTCTCATGGCTCAGCCTCACTTTGCCCTTAATTTGTTGAGTCATTTATGTATGGCAGTAGTTGAGCGCTTTGCATGACATCGATCCTGTTACATAGGTAATTGCACTTTTGCCGGTTACATAGATAATTGCACTTTTGCCAGTTACATGGATAATTGCACTTTTGCCGATAGGTTTCACTGCGAGTGAACTTTTATTTCCCTTTGTGTGTCTGCGTTGCGCTGATGGCGGCCGTCGTCACGCTTATGTGAAACTTTTACTTTTCAGTTTATATGACAAGGAAACTCCAGTCAGTTATGTGAAACTATTTTACTTTTTGTTTTCAATTTATGTGGGAAGAAAAGTCTGGTTAGGAGTTTACAATGCTAATAGCTCTAACTCGAGCAAACGCGAGACCCATTGCATTGTAAATGCTTGTTTTAGGTCTTGTCAGCCTCATGTTTACCAACAAATCATACTTAAAGTACATCTATATAGAGGAGCTTTTAGTCAACACTGCCTGGGTATTTTTCCAGTGCAAACCGTTTTGCACTGAAAAAGAAATAAAATATCAAGATCTTGTTCTGCTTTGAGGAAGCACAGAATCTTGATAAATCTTCCTCCACCTCTGTGCTTCTTTCTACCGCAGCACAAGTCAGCACAGTTACCGACTGGTCTCTCTATAAGCAGCTGTAATTTACTGGCACACATATAGCACCACTTCAAACCCAGTTTGCCAAGAATAGGTTTAAACGCACTTCTATTTACCAGTGTCTGCTAGTGCATCTATAGGTTGGTGTGGCATACAGCATTGGATTGAAATCAAGACGTTTATTGAAAGCTGCAATATTGACTTCTCATCAGACAAATGTATAAAAAAGCATTTCTGTGCATAGGTGTGACATTTATTTATTTTTTCTTGTTACAGGTTACAGACTTGCACTTAGTATGTTTTTAAATAACATACTAAGCAAATTTAATTTCATACATTGACTCATTTTACAATTTATCATAGGCACCAACTTCTAATTTTCGGTGTCATGCGCCTACTGTTGTTGTTATCAAAAGAACGTTTTGAAAGCAGCACTTTTCATGAGTACCTTTTTTAGCTTCTCGGCCCCTTTCAATGTTTTATACCCCCATGAATACAGAGATGGAAGAGGAATTGGGAAACACATTTTACCGCAGTGACAGACAATGTGTGGATGTTGAAGGAAGAAGTGAAATTAAGCAAAGTAATCCTGCGAATCTGAAGAGAAGTAAAAGCGCTGCAGGAAAAAAATCACAAAGCAAATAGCGAAATCTGAGAAATATGTTCTGCAAGACTTTTTGTGAAGCCCACTTTTATAGGCATCTGTGATGTTTCCACTTGAAAAAATGCTTTCAATAAGTTGTTTTTTCTACTAATAATGTTTAACATCAGCAATCTCGCCACTTTCGGCATGGACATGAGAGGTGTGTCAGCGGGGGTCTTTTAGAAGTTTTCATGGTATGGTGGATATCACCTTCATGGTGAAAATAGTATCTTGCTTTTTATCTAAGGGTTACCTCTGGATTTAATTTTGTCAACGGCATTTTCTTATTTTTTTGTGGTTACGACTCACATTAATAGCATGGCTTTTTTCGGCAATGGTTCGTAGGCGCGAGAGTGACCTTAGATTTAGTTCTCTCTCTCTTATACCATTATCACCTAGATAGTGACAACAATTTTTTGCAATTATTAAGGGTTACCTCTGGCTATTTTCCTTCGACGTTATTGATTTATTGATTGTGGTTACAATTTACACTATGGGCATGGCTTTATTCGGTGTTGGTCTTAAGACGCGAGACTGACTTTGAAACAGCTCTCGGAATCTTTCTTTTTATTGGAATCTCTCTGTTACCTTGATCATTATCTCACAGTTGTGCAGACCCGCATTTATGAAATATTGAACTCACGTATGGCTATTTTTGCCTTGGATTATCGTTATAGTTCTATTTTAACATTTTAACACCTCAATCCTTGGATATATTGGCAACTTCTTCATTATATTTCGTTCATGTCGAAGTACATTTTTTACCTTGTGCTATTTAACTCGAGACCTACACCTCCCTAAATGTGTCATTATTATCATTTCACCATATGCTTATTATGGCCATTTGCTCCATATAACTCCATAGAACTTTTCCAACATTTGAACAGACGCTCTTAGGTAAGGTTTCGTTTTAATGTCTGTATTAATTCTAGTTGTCAATAATTTTCTTTGGTCTCATCACTATTAACCAATCTAGGTCACGTTGAACCATCAATTCTAAGTTTGAGTACGGCTCTACACCACTATGTCCATGGGTGATTTCTGTATGTTTATCGATGACCTTCGTTTTCACGATTCTTTGGTGTAAACATTTGGGATAGTTTGCGGATGGACAACACTACTTTAGAAATAGACCAATATCATCTATCCATTCTCTCATGGTTTCTTGCAATCATACACTTGAACACAGTGTTGGATTGTTTACGAGAGTTAATTTGCCAAACATTTTATCTTACTGATACAACCATTTACTTTTCCCTTCCCCTAAAGAATATTTCAGATATAAGATTTTTCTTATTAGGCTTTGACGTTATCCTCCACGATATATGGTATGCTGTTTTCTTTTTAATAACATCTGAATACTTTTTAGTTAATCCTTAGGCACTATTTGTGTCTTTGGTTGAACTTTACTATTTTTTTTCACTACCTAACTGTGTGGTTGGGGCATGCAATCTTTGGGCATGCATGGAGTGGAACCTGGCTTTACTATAGTTTTTCTTCAGCTTTTCTCATCTAAAACCCACTTTTTGTTTTTCTTTTAATCAGGACGGGTGAGGGGCTTTCCCTCTAGCAATCTTGTCTTAAACACGGATATCTACTTATATTCTTTAGCATGGTAACATGGATTTTCATGATAGCCATTTATCACTGTTATTATGATTACATCTTATCTTTGTCTTCGTTTGTATATTGATTTTGCATCCTTGAGAAATTCTGGATAAGGAAACACGGGTTGCTGTTTTCTTGGATGTTACATGCCTTGGAAAGAATAAATCTTAAGAAATTACAGGACATGTCTGAGGCTTTAATTGGCTTACTTGATCTTATATATGGACATTCTGAAAACTTTTTGTTGTGCCCTTGTGACCTTATGAATTAACTTTGATTGGGTGGCCTTCCAGTCAACGCAACACACACCCTCGGTGGTTGGGTGCGCACACCAGTTTGGCACCCAAGTGAAGAATCTCTATGACGATTGGAACTCCATCTCCCCAGCAACTATATGGACATTTGGGATGTGCGTACCTGATAGTATAACCACCTTCTTCTATATGTTTTAGTAATTAATAAGTGTCTGTGCAGTACAGCTACTGCTACATAGCAACATACAATATGGGCAGGGCCACTTGAATCATGTGGCACAGGAGCACCAAATTATGTGACATGGGGGAATATTTAAGAGCCCCTAGTGCCTCCTTGTGGCACATTAGTGTCATTATTTTTTAAGCTAATGTAGCCCACGGAGGCCAAAATCCCTGTGTCATGTTTACAAAGTGGTGCAATTCTTGCATTGCAACACTTTGTAACCCTTTGCACTACATTATGACTGTGTCAGGCATAATGTATGCAAAGGGGGCATTCCCTGGTTGGGGGGGACCAAAAAATGGTGCAAGGAAATCTAATAAGTAAAGGGCACAAGAAAAATGGTGCTGCACTGTGTGCAGCGCCATTTTTTTTAAATATGCCCCATGGTTTCTAAATTATATGGCACGAAAAGGTAAATAATGAGGCATAATGCAGCACATTTTCTGATGGAATTACTTATTATTTTAAAACTTTTTACACATGGTAATACTGTCTGGGCAAAAAATCACCTCATATTTATCAGTTGCTTAGCCAAATACAGAAATAAACAGTGAAGCATGTCCAGTTAACCTTTGCAGAGGGCGTCCACTGCACGTTTTTAGTAACTTTTGATGCGTTTGAGTGAGAAACATTTTTGGATAAAATCTGCAAATTATGCAGCGATGTTGGATTATGTGTCAAATGCAGCAAATCCATAAATATGTTAAAAAAAACTGTGAATGCTGAATCGCATATTTCCAGTGGCCCTGAATATTAACTTTTGATTTCTTTGTGGTAATTGCAAAGCTTATACTAGAGTTGCCCTCTTGTTCTTCCATGCTTCTGTAATTTCTCCTGCATCTAATATGCCGAATCGAAGGTGCAGATATTGTAGCCTCAAATGCCAAGAAAGAAAGGCAGCATGACATGAGGAGAAGTGATTAGTTGAATACTTTTCATTAACCAAGAAAGAGTGATACTGTGTGGCACATTTTCATAGGTCTATGTGTGTCATAAATGGATACTAGATTGACGACCGAGATTTATTTTTGTGCCATACTTCAACACTCAAAGGAGCAAATTACTCGCCTATAATTATATAACTTTAATTAGTCTTATAAATATATTTTAAGCATCATGAGCTGATTTTATTCACTAGCACATGCATTAAAACAATTTTGTGTAAAGACCTCAGAAAACAACCAGAAGTGACAACCAAACAGACACACCTTCTTATTATTCCCCATTATGCTGATAAACATCCTGTGCAATTAAGGGGCTGAAATTACTACAGTATTAAATATTTAGATCCAAAATACTCACGGTCCATACTCACCACTGTATTTTCCCCTTACCTCACTCTCTCTAGCACCAGCTGCAGTTGAAAAGTCACTAACATATACAGGAAATAATTTGGAACGGGCTAGTGCTTTCTTTGTAATGAAATTAGTGCTGGCACCCAAAGCTGTGCTCCAGTGGTTCTATTAAAAATTGGCGTGCCCAAAATTGTTGAATCTGCCTCAGGCCTCTTTAATCCACTGCCAGATACTGGAGCCTTCGTATCTCACTATTGCCAGTCCCTGCATTCTCCCTTTGTGCCCCTTTTACCGTCTTCACCGTCCTCATTGTTTCCCATTTAGGTGTTTTGCTTCTCTTGCTCATGATCAGTATCTGATTGGGACAAATACGTACCAATCCCCAAAATAAGTGCTGGTGGTCCTAACCAGCAACCACTGTCTCAAATTAAGCAGTGAGATGGGCCACACTAGGACCTAAATGTAGTCATGGACTGTGTTTTAATTCCTGCCAAAGAGATCGTGAGTCCTTCTAAAGAAATTTAAAGTAAGTTTGAATACTTTTTTTTACATATTTTCCATATCTAAAACATTCCTAGGATTGCAGTTCTAAAATGGCAGAGAATAAATTGGTCATTATTCCCATTAGCCCATCTGTGCTAGTTTCCAGCAGGTGGTGGGTGTGTGTGTGCGTGCTTGAGTGTGTATATATATCACTGACATATATAAAAGTGTCTTGGCGCTCAAGATACTTATGAAAAATGGTCATTCAGAGGCTTTTCGTGTCTTGAAACATCTGCTGACACAACAAACAGAACGAATGACTCATGACCCATGTTTAAAGCATTTCCTGAATTTCCCTAGAAAGCACAAGTATTGCAAAAAAGAAGAGAAAGGAATTTGAATGTCTGGCACCAGTAACAAAAGATATTTGCCCCAAAGGTTAACTCAGTGGAACTTTGGAACCTTTAACAAAAAAGTATTTTCTAATTTGGGCCTTTGCCTGTAAATGTAAAGTTACATTTCTGAGAAAGACGATTGTGACATTAATGAAAGAGAGCTTTACGGACCAAACAGAGAGATTTGAATATAAATCTCTGTCTGTGAATCAATGCGGAAACGCTAGATCAACTGAAATGGAGTCAGCTTTCTAAGTACAAAGTACACTTATCAGCCACATTTTGCATATGTTGAAGCTTATTAAGTGTCTTGGTTGGAAGATCAAGATAAATGACAGTTGCGGGTTTACTTATGGACTACACAGACTCAAGAGTCTTGCTTTGTAGTGGTGGTTATAGGCTACTGTAATTAGCATGCTTCATGACGCCTTTAGGGGTATATTTATAAGTCCCTAGCACCACCTTGCTTCACACTAGCGTCATTGTTTTTTACGCTAATGTGGCCCAACAAGGCCAAAATCCTCGTTCCACATTTACAATGCATTGTGCCACTTTGTAACCCTTTCCACTACATTATGCCTGCACCAGGCATAATGTTTGCAAAGGAGCATTCTCCCATTAGGGGGGCTGAAAAAATGGCGCAAGTGTCATTTTTTACGGCACTCTTGATGCCTGCTCAGTGCAGGTGTTAAAAGGAGTCTTTTATTATTTATAATGAGCCACCATGTAGTCTGCAGTAGTAGCGCCAATATTTTGGCACTACTCCTGAAGAGTACATCAATGGCGTCATGAAAAATGACACTACAGCGCCCTACCCTGCGTCATGGTGTGCTGTATTTTGGTGATAGGGGGCGGTAAAGGGCAAAGAAAAGTGGCACTGCACAGTGCAGCAACTCTTTTCTTAGATCTGCCCGTTAGGGGCAGATTATGGAAAGTGGCGCTGCACTGAGTGCAGTGCTACTTTCCCTGCTCCCCTTAGCACCCCCCTACCTCCACCATGTGTGCACCGTATTTAAAATACAGTGCACCATGGTGCAGGATAGGGGGCAATAGTATCATTTCTCATGATGCTATTGATGTACTCTGCAGGAGTACTGCCAAAATATTGGCGCAACTTCTACAGAGTACATAGGGCCCCATTATTAAGAATGGAAAGCCCCTTTTAACGCCTGCTCTTGAGAATTTTGGCCTCGTTGGGCCATATTAATGTCAAAATAAATTACGTTAATGTGGTGCAAGGTGGCACTAGGGGCCTATAAACATGCCCCCTAGTGCTTTGGTATTTAAAATGATTTGGATCCCTGGATCTTTTTATTCAGCTTTTATCTAGCTTATGTTTTATATTTTATGTTTTTCAAGGCTAATATAGGGCTGCAGAAAAACATCTAGGAGTACAATTTTCCTAGAGGAATACGCTGACTGCCATATCAGTTGAACTGGGGTGTCAGTCATTATTACAGTTACGTTAGAGCATGAGTTATAATTACTTGAGATGGGTATTACTCCTGGATTACATTGGTTTTGTTCTTTTAAAATGGCGTTTTAAGTGACATTTTCACCTATTACCCACATTTGGGAAAGTGTTCTACTTTAAAAGTGGGGGGTAGTTTAAATATTGCCACTCCAGACTGAAATGCAGTGGGAAAAGTTGTGCAATTTCAGGGAATCAAATTTACTAACCCACTCCAAACTTCACCATATTTGGAAACTGGGGACTTTGTGGTGGCTAGACTTAATAATTCCACTCAAAACTGAACCACATTGGGAAAAGTGTTACAATATGGGAGAGGGGAGTTACATTTCTATTCCCACTCCAAACTTAACCACATTTTAGAAAGTGTTACACTTTGGAGGAGTATACCTACTGTTCCCACTGCAAATTTAACCATTGAGGAAAGTGAGGAAAGTGTTGGGCATTGATAAAGTCTGATTTACTCTTCCCACTACAAATCTACCCGCATTGGGGAAGGAGTTGAATTAAAAAGGTGAGGTGGATTAAATATTATTACTAAGACTGATTACATTGGGAAAAGTGTTGCACTTCTGGGCGGTCACTGTTCTTATTCCAAACTTAATCAGAGTGGGGAAAGTGTTGGTTTTTGACGGGGTGACATTTCTATTTCCATTCCAAATGTAACAACATTATGAAAGGGATCACATTGTGGGTGGGTTAGATTTACTATTCTCACTCCAAACCTAACAACGCTGGGGAAAGTGTTGGTCTACGTGGGGGTCATATTTCCTATTCTCACTCTAAACATTATCAGATTTAGGAAAGTGCTAAACTTTAGGAGAGGAGAGCTATATTTACTTTCCCCTCTCCAAGCTTAACTACATTGGGGAAAGTGTTCATACTTTAAGAGCATCAGATTTATTATTCCCACTAAAAACTAAACTATATTGGGAAAAGTGTTGACTTTACAGAGGATTAGAATTACTATTTCCACTCCACTTCAAATTTAACCAATTTGGGGAAGTGTTGGAGTTTGAGGTTGTTAGACTTACTAACCCTACTCCAAAATGATCCATACTGGGGAAAGTTTTACAATTTGGGGGTGGAGGAACTACTATTCCTACTTCAAATTTAAGCACTATAAGGAAAGTGTAGGATTTAAGGGAAGAGGGGTCAAGCTTAATACTGCCACGGAAACCCTCGTGGAAAGGCTACTAGTGACAGGAAATTTCTTTCCTGTCACTGGCAAATGACTCCAACACCCCCCTTCAAGCCCAATACTTCCCCTCCATAACAGAACCCCCAACTCCCCTACCAGAACAGCACCACCTGCCCTCACCCCTAACCCCCTTCTAGTACAGAGCCCCAACCTCTGCAAACATGCACACGCACACAGACACCCACACGCACCCCGCATACACTCATTCATGCACCTCATAGACACTCATACACCAACACTGACATACAAGCATTCACCAACAAGCATCCATACATGCATACACACACTCACTTCAACATTCATATAGGCATTCAAGCACACATACACACATACATTCACACATGCATACACACACCCATGCCACACCCATACACACACGTATACACACATACATGCACAAATGCAGACAACACTCACTCACACATGCACACACAACACTCCCCACCCTCTCACCCCCCTCGCCTGTCAGATGCCTGATTTACCATGCCCGGCGAGGAGGTTGTCCGGCAGGGAACGGGTGCCTCCACCGCCGGCAGCGCCCCGCCATCAGGACACCACTAGGCCATATTACAGGACGTAATATGGCTGGTGGAGTCCTTTTGGCAGGGCGGGTCCGGTGGCGGAACCACCCATGCGCCTCCGACCGCCAGCACAACTACTGCAGGATTTTCACCTAAATTGTGGCGGAAATCCTGCTTCCTGGGACATGCCCACACTCATCAAATCCTCCATGAGCATGTAAACATGGTCCACATAAGACTGATGTTGGCCGGATTCACATTGTTGCAGACTTCTCCTTAGAAACCAAAACCAAGTGAAGGGGCTTTCTGGATCTATGCCACAAATGAAGAAGTGGTATATCAAATATGGGATCCTAGAACTGGCCACTATGTGGATCACAATGGATAGGCACTCCAAGGACCCTTACAAACCAGCATATCTGGCCCAATTTCTGGATTCGTTGGGTGACTTCATCTTAAAAACTGCACTTCAGCTGCCCAAAGGGTAATGCAGGCTGGTGACCAATAGAGAAGACCCTAACTGACGAGGTCAGCTGCAGAATCAGCTCTTGCGGAAACAGCTTGAATGGGAGAGAGTGATTAGATAAATGAAGGAAATAACTCAGGTGGCAATCAGGGACAAATCACGACCACCACTAACACCATTGTTCTCTTCGCTAACTGCTCTGATCTACCTCCATGAGTTGACACAGAATGTTGCTGAATTGAACCTCCAGTCTACTGGCCAGATGAGTATCAAGATGTTGGTGGAATTTTACCCTTCCCATCCTGTGTACGTTCTCCCCCAGATTCTCCCACTCCCCCACAACCCACATCATCTGCCATTGGGATGCATGCTCTCTGACGATTTGTGACTATGATGTATCATTTACATTTATCTTCCACTGATGTTAATGTTGATATTGTTGTTAATATCAGTATTCACCTTGATCTTTCATGTGGCATTTCCTTTGAGGTTGTCGCTTCTGTTAACATTGACACTGACTTCCTTCTGCTCCTGCAGGTTGTGTGCTGGCACTTGTCCCCCCCATATCCATCTACTAACCAGTTGAGATTGGATCGATTCAGCCTCCTTAGGAAATTGCACACTCCTGCTTGACTACCCCCCTACCACCTCACAACGCCCCCAGGAAAGGGCCCTAACACTGCTGCTATCCCTGACTGGGGTCAACTGGTTCCCATTATCCTCTTCTACTTATTAGGCTCCTCATGATGCTTAATGTCAAATGCCTTTTACTCGATCCCTAAAAACCTGTACCAGTCATTCTTGCCCAGGATTACCCATGGCATCTGCACTCTCATCTAGCTCTGTAGCCTTCCCACTACCTCCACTACCCCCTACAGGACATCCTGTCTGGGAGCTACAGATTGTAGCACACCACCCACTAAATTCTACTGAGGATTGGCTTTAGTCCTCTGCCTTTCGCTCCACCCTCATCTTTTCCCAAACATGCGGTGGACCACTGCACCATCAGCAATAGCATTTCAGGCTTTGCTGATCTTTCCTCTCCTTGTTCCCCTCATGAATCATCCCATGCTTATTAGCGATTACTGACCCTTAACTGCCCACCATTGTGAGTACCCTAAGGCAGCCTTTGGCTACTTGAGAGGTCTAGACAGGCCACTGACAGTCCCAAACCTTGCTATTGCTTACGGACAAAGCTCCCTAGTTTTACATAGTACCCCAGCACTTCCCCACCCGTGTTGGATGATAATTTATCCCTGACTGGGATTAAATGTCTAAAGAACTCACAGAAGTCTCCTGTTTCCCACCGCCTTTCTCCTCGCCCAATCGGACTACACTCCTAACATGACCGTTTCTCTGGTCTTCCCCTTGTGTCCTTCTAGACCTGCGATATACCACCTCTCTATTGCTTTCTCCCTCCTCGCTTAGTGTGTTTTACACAAGGCATTCCTTCCCCCGTCATGGTGCTTCAACCCTTCACTTTTATCATGCTCACTGTGACTGGGCTGACAAACTATGCCAAGTTTAAAATATATTGACCTACCTAGCCTCTAAAATGCAGATATTGCCCGCATACAGGAGACATATCTTTCAGCCACAAAAACAGAGAAATTTAAGAGAGATTGGATGGGGAAGGTCATCTATAGTGGCAGAACCTCTATCAAATCTAGCTCTACAGTGCACCACTCTGCTGCATCAAGCCTCAAGAAGTGCAGCATGGCCATTCTTATTCACAAGCCCCCCCCCCCTTGCTCAGCCCTCCACTCCTGTAAAGATGAAAAGAGTTCTATGTGTTTGATGATTTCAGGGTTGGATCTAAGGCAGTCAGTGTGGGATCCATCTACCCTCTGGTGCTGGACTGGACTGGATCCTGGTCATTGTCATGTACCATACAGGCCCCAAGGAGGCACACAATAAAAGGGATAGGACTCTTCTATGGGACCTTTGCAATGATACAGTTAGTAGACATCTGGCATCAACTCCACCCAACAGAGAAGGAAAATTTGCTACATGGGGTGGTAAATGGCCTCAACTCTGTATACAACTCCAAGGCTGAATTCATGCTCTTCAAATTAAAAGCCTACCACTATGAGCATGAAGAGAAAGCAGGCAGACTCTTGGCCTTGCAACTCCAACAATGGGACACCCTAGTTGCTAAGCCTGCCACTAAGAGTATGGAGAGAAAGCAGGCAGGCACTAGACCTGGCAACTCCAAAAACAAGAAGCTCCAGTTGCTATCTGAGCCATCAGAGATGACTCGGAACAAGTTCTCTGAAGCCTGCAGGGCATTGCCACATTGCTAATGCTTTTGGGACAAATTACGTGAAGCTCTGTAGCATCAAACTCTGAAAAGTCAAGGACCAAGTATAAGCTTTCTTTGTCAACATAGCCCTGCCTAGTATTGACGATGAAGGCAGAGCTCTTTTAGAGTTAGATATTACTAAAGTAGTAAGTGACACAAGCATTCTTGGTGCTTGACCATGGGATAAACTAATCCTTTTCCTGGGATAAACTAATCCTAAACTTTTCCTGTCCAACAGAGTTTGAAACACTGGGGGTCTTACGGAACTGTCATGTCAGGTTTCACAATATGCTAGTCCAATATCTTCATTCCCACCCCTGCTGCCCTTATTTCGAACCAACTGGCAGAATACTCTTTAGAAGCAGTATACAGAAAAGGAATAGAAATCTGTGGTAGAAGCCCTGAAAAGGGGACCTATGAAACCAATATGAAATTCTAACATTTTAAGATGTTTCAGAACTGGTTCTGGACCCCCAGAAACTGCAGCCTCCAGGCTCCTCCAGCAATCGCAATGCTGGAGATGTGCCCAACTTGATTGCAATATGACCCATATTCTCGGTGACTGTCCCGCTGTCCCTCAATTGTGGTCCTAAGTGGAATCCATCCTCGGCCTCATCCTAGAATTGCTGCTCTCCTGCTGCCAAGAACCCTGATCATGCTATACAATGCATTATAACTTTCTGATCTCACAAGTCATCAACATAGTCTGCTGATGATAGCTATAGCACGTCTAAAATATGCATATTACAACATTGGAGGGCATCGTACATGCTCACCTATGACAAATGGTTGGCTGAAATGTATAATGTGGCATCTTACGAATGGATCAGATACTGGCTCCAGGACAAATTAGACCTATATGCAAGCATTTGGCCTCCCATCCTCAGAATTGATGGAGACGCTTAAAACCTTCTATGTTATGACATATTCCCCTATCTCGTAAAATGAAGGTGGTCGCAATGATGACTGAGACTTTGCCTCCCAGGACCAACCTTCCCTTCTTCCACCCCATTCTCCCCTGCGGACCTCTTCTTTACTTATGCAACACATACTATGTTTTTTCTCATGTGATACATGATGGTAACATGTTGTACGGTGCTGTTGGGTGAAAACAATGTGATATACGCTAACAATTGGGATCTGCATGTATTATGCTTGTTATTCGCACTGCTCATCTTAATGGTTGGACCTGTTTATTCCTATTTGGACAAGCTTAGGGTGACCACGCATCCCAGATTTGCCGGGACAGTCCAGTTTTTTTAACAGATGTCCCAGCAGATTTTGGGAAATTTAGCTCATGTCCCGGTTTTTAGAGAGGTTGCCTGAAAATGGTGGGTGGTGATTTTGTTTTTTTTCCAAAGCAGAAATAGTTGGCAGGTGTTATCAGAGAGCAATTTAATTAACATTTCCGTCCTTTGTGACATATTTATACTTTTAAAAGTATACCGCCGGATAGCTCCATTCCAAGATGCCGGCTGGGCATCCTATTTATGGAATGACGGTAGCCGGCGGTAAAGCCTGGCTAGCATCATCAAAAAGGATGCTGGTCGGGTGGGGGAGGCTATGGGGGAACAGGAGGTTGTGCGTCAATGGATGCATCTAACCAGACTAGCGTCATTTTTTTTATGTAAAACCCCCATGGACATGACTCCTGTCTTAGTAAAGACAGGAGTCATGCCCACCACCCCAACGGCCATGCCCAGGGAACATATGTCCCCTGGGCATGGCCATTGGACCCAGCGCCATGTAGAGGGGCCCAAGTTAGGCCCCGCTATAGCACTTTCCAAAAATAAACAATATTTACCTGTACTTGCCTTACTTACCTGGGTTGTGGTCCCCCTATCCTCCGGTGTCCTTCTGGTGTGGGTAGGGGTGTCCCTGGGGCTAGGGAAGGACACCTGTGGGCACATTCCATGTTATCTGACCATGGAAATAGGCTCACGGGTCCTCTGACCCAGGCGTTAAATAATGGCGCTAAGCAAGCCTAGCACCATTATTTAAGGCAACACGAGGGGATAATTGTGGCGCTAAGCCCATATCGTAATTTTTTGCCTGGGAACACCTACCTTGCATCTTATTGACACAAGATAGTTTCCTGCTAGCAAAAAATGACTTTAACACCATAACTTTGGCGCTAGACGAGCCTAGCGCCAAAGTATAAATTTGGAGTTAGGTTTGCGCTGAATTTGCATAAAAAATGACGCAATTTAGGCACAAAGCAAGTATAAATCTGGGCCTTAGAGCCTCTTCTGTAATTCTATGGTGATGAGTGCTGTCACCTTGTACGCTCGATTGAAGTACAATGGTAGTCCTTCTTCTATATTTGTGAAATGTTTTGGTTTTTCACTTTAAAATTCTGGTCACCCTAGGCGAGCTTGAATCTTACTTGTATGGATGTTGGTATTCCTCCTGATTTTACTGCTGTAGTTTTGGTGACTGCAGTGTTCTAACTTGCTGTAACGTTGCACTGCTGGTTCTACATAAAGGCCCATATTTATACTTTTTGATGCAAAACTGCGTTTGTGCAGTTTTGCGTCAAAAAGTATTGCGCTTGCTTGCACCTTTCCAGGATCCCAGCGGGGTGCCAAATTTCTGGAATGGCAAAGTCCGGCACAAAGGGTGGGCTAATGTCATGAAAAATTGGTTGGGGTGGCAGTATAGGGGAAGGGGGTTTGCACCAAAAAATTACGTTAGGCTGAAGTCATTTCCTGATGCAAACCCATCCATACCACATGACTCCTGTCTTAGAAAAGACAGGAGTCATGCCCACCACCCCAGTGGCTAGCTCAGGGGACATTTCAGGGCTCCCAATTGCACTTTAAAAAACTCTAGAAAATACTTACCTCTACTTACCTTGGATGGGGTCTCCCATTGTCCGGTGTCCCTCTGGTGGGGGTGTCCCTGGGGCTTAAGGAGGGCACATGCGGGCCCCTAACGCCTGCCCTGACCCAGGAGTTAATTAATGGTGCTAAGCAGGCTCAGTGTCATTATTTAGGTCTGCGTCCCCCTGTGCACCCTTTTTGCATGGGATGATAAATAAGGCGCTAGGGCCTTAGAGTAATTTTTTGGATGGGAACAGCCACCTTGCATCTCATTGACGCAAGATGGTTTCACGCATCCAAAAAATGACTTAACTCCTACATTCTGGCACTAGACAGGTCTAGCGTCAAAATATAAATATGGAGTTAAGTTTGCGCTGAATTTGCGTAACAAAATGATGCTATTTCAGTGCAAGTTGAGTATAAATATGGGCCAAAATCTCAAATATATGCAAATTAGAAAACAGTGGACAAGCAAAACGGTAATGAGGGAGATGTGCAGACAGATTATAACCGTCACTCAGGAATTAAACACCCTCGCAGTAAATCAAAAGTTTCAGCTCTACACTTGCTTATATATACAATTAAGAACCTAGTTAGCAGTCTTACTTCCACCAGTTCACAAGAAACCTTCGAATATAAGGTGTTAGGTGCATTGTCAAACTATAGGGGTAATGTGAGGCAATATCAAGAAAAAACACAGTCGTGGTTGAAGAAGTGGGCAAAGTAAAAAATAAAGATCAATTATTTTACTCAGTCTTTGGCATTGGATGCGACCATGCTAAGGCACCACCTAAATTATGTGCCCTCTTCCTTTACAACAGCATTGAGCGAAATACGAAACTACATCCGATAGAAGTACCTGTTGAGGAAACAAATACTAATCAAGCAATTCCTTTCCCTTGTGCTCAAGCACTTAAGCTTGCAATGCATACCGAACGAAAGAGGGACATCAAATGCATTGGGAGACAATGCAAACTCCAATCCAAGGAGATCTGTCTCTGACTCTGTTATGTCTTCACTTAATAATGCAAATGATAAGGCTGCACAAACGAAGTGTGCTTCATATTATATGAGCAATGATCTAACTTCACTTTTTTGGTAGGAGGCCACATTCCATGGCACTCATGAAAAAGTGGCAGTCAAGCTCACAACCAGCAGCATGTTTTGCAAAGAGTAAGGTAGGTCCTCTGAACAACTGTCCACCTTAATTAGAAGCTCCGAGAGGAATGTCTTATTCTTGCAGAAGAATATGATTACATTATTCTACATACCTGAATACAGCTTTAGAGGCACTACAGCATATGAAGCAGAGACAGTGATTAATTTGTAATTAAAAACGTGCCAGCACCCAAAGCTCTCCTCTTAAACAATCGACTGTTGCAATTAAGTGTGGGAACGCGAAATACTGAGGTACCGTAAGCCTGAAGCCATCTCGGGCATCTTCAATCCAGTTACTGCCACTCCCTCCCCTTCAGCTCACTCCTGCAGCTTTCTGCTTTCCCCCACTGTGGCGCTTTTTCGTTTTTCTCTTCCTCCGTATTTCCCATATGTGTCTTTTGCTCGCAGTAAATGCTTGAGGCAGAAGAATAAAAGCCAGCCCTCAAAAATAAGTGCCGGTGCTCCGCACCGGAAACAACAAGCACAAATTAAGCAATGAGCAGAGAGAATATCATTAGCCTGGTAGTCAGTGGGAGATCTGGCACAACAATCAAGTGAGGGTATACTTTCACTAGCTTTTAAACTAGTAGGCTTGAGCTCCACTTGCTTACACATTCTAGTGAATTTGTCTACTAATGAACGTACAGATGTGTGTATAGCCTTTATAAAATATTTCATGCCTGGCGCATTTTCATTGAAAAACCATGGAGATAGTTCTGGCAACTCCAGGATGGAGTACCAGTACGTGAAATGCGGTTAGGAGCAATGATAATTCAACAGTTCTGAAATAAGCACAAGGTAGTTCCAGGCTACTGAGCTACACATTTCTAATGATTAATTCAGTGCCAAATAACAAATCGGTCATCAAAAGGAATTATGGGAAGACTAAACTCGCATGGCTACAAACGTGGTGTTTGCTTGGTCGAAAAATATCCAAATTCCGCAGCAGACAGCAAAAGACATTGTCAAGAAATGTTGCAGCACCGCCTTGCCTTCAAAATGATACTGATTTTGTAGAATATATTAATGACTGTGAGCTATATTGTCTCCAAGAAATAGATTCTTTACAACAGGCAAGGTTTTATTACTTTGCAGGTCCTGCTAAACACTCCAGCACTCTTGACCGTCCTCTTGGTGTTATCAATTTGTGTGACTACTTCTCTGAAAGTCAAGGTCGTTCAATTCGCACAAAGCCCTAGTAGCATGCAAGTTGTTTTAATCATGACCTGGCCAGGGCATAATGGTCCAATCTGCATTTTATTGGTCAGTCTGTACCATGATCATTTCAATTGCAACTGGGCAAAGAGCTGCCTGAATTGCGAGGAATTATGCTGATGTATTTTTATCGGGACATGATTATTAATGGTGACTTTCATTTGACCTTTATGGGTCCTGGATTAGAGGATAGATACTTTGATCACAATAAATTGCAACGAAAAATACCCCCTGCTTAGATGCAAGGCATGAACTTCTACATGGGTGAGACGTAAGGTCCTTAAATGGATGTGGTGTGTAAGATACTCACTATAAATGTAAACACATCTTCACCGGTAAACAAGCAGTCTTGATTATGCTTTTGTTTTTCCACTTCTGTTCATGTTGATTAGTAATTTCATTGTAGGTAAAGAACTGCAAATTGATTCCTTTCCACCGGTGGCCCCCTTTAATCACACCCCAAGTATAGACGAGAATTTAAATGCCAGTATTTGGGAAATTTGCTGCACATGTGAGCACTAAACGTTTTCTTTTGTGTTTTTGTTTTCAGGAAACTGGGGCAGACTGGGGCAGAGCTGTTGGTGAAATTTCTAAGCCGTAGTAAATGGAAGACAAATTCTCTGGAGTATAAGAGGTAAGACTCTCCACAGCGATTCGGACTTGGCAAAGAAAACATGACTTTAGGTTGGTTAGAGGCAAAAAAAAATGCCTCCAACAAGCCTAGCGTCATTTTCCGATGCAAAATACCACATGACTCCTGTCTTAGAAAAGACAGGAGTCATGGCCGCCACCCTAATGGCCAGGCCCTGGGACCAACCAGAGTCCCCCGGGCATGGCCATTACACCCTGTGCCATGCAGGGGCCCCCAAGTTGGTCCCCTGATGGCACTTTAATTGAAAAAAATAAAATATTTACCTATACTTTCCCTACTTACCTGGGATGGGGTCCCCCATCCTCCGGTGTCCCTCTGGTGTGGGTGTCCCGGAAGCTTGAGGAGGGCACCTGTGGACCCATTCCATGGTGTTTAATCATGGAAATGGGTCCACAAGTCCCCTAATACCTGGTCTGACCCATGCATTAAATAATGGTGCAAAGCAAGCTTTGCACCATTATTTAGCCCCTCCTCCCACCTGTGCATCATTTTAACACAGGGGGATAAATATGGGGCTATAGGGTTAGCACCATTTTTTAGATGGGATTGCCTACCTTGCATCTCATTGACGCAAGGTAGGTTCATGCATCTAAAAAAGGGTGCAACTTCCAATATTTTGACGTTAGATAGGTCTACCATCAAAATATAAATATGGAGGTTGTTTTGAGCCGAATTTGCATAAAAAAATTATGGATTGGGGTCCAACGTTTGCTTAGAAGCCCATGGTTAATGCTAAAAAATGTCAAGGGTACCAAATACCAAAGTCTTGATGCCACACCATTCCCCTTCATCCACCATCATATAATCCCTACCAATTTGTTTCAATCTTTCAGGTAAATTTTCATTCCTGCTACTTCCTTTTTTACTGTTTTTTCCATTTTTTTCTTTCTCCTTCTTTTATTTCACTTTTGTCTATTTTTCCTCTCTCTTGCGCTGGGTCAAAGTCGAATGAGAAAAAAAAGAGTCTGTTCTCCAAAAATAAGTAGTGAATTAACCCACCTCAGACCACCAGCTCAAATTAAGCAATAATCAAAGAGGATGGGAATAAAATGAGAAGGGACAAAATCAATGTGTGTGAACAAAGAGTAAAATCAGTATTCTGGTAAGGAACAAATTTACAGATATGCTGTGGACACCAAGCACGCTTTGCGCTACTGTGACACAAGGGGACACTTTGGGGCATATTTATACTCCGTCTGCGCCGATTGTGCGTCAAAATTTTTGATGCACAATCAGCGCAAACGTTGCCCCGTATTTAAACTTTGACGCTCGAGCCCGCGGATGACAAAATTCCGCTGTGTGCGTAATTTTTTGGATGCGGCAACCTGCCTTGCGTTAATTATATGCAAGGTAGGCGTTCCCGTCCAAAAAATGGCTTAAAGGGCCGTGCGTCGTATTTATGCTTTCGGGCAAAAATGGCGCATGGCCGGGAGGCGGAGCCAGAAAATGACGCACAACCCGATTGGCGTCAAAAATTTACGCCTGGGTCAGGGCAGGCGTTAAAATGGGGCAAACACACCTGTATTTAATCAGAACACACAGAACAAACAGCAGAGCAGCAGAGCAGCAACAGGGAGCTATGGAGGTGATTCTAATCCAGCATGCACGCAGACACAGAGCCCAGCAGCAACAACAGCAGCTACAACAACACCAGCAGGGACTCCAAAGGCAGCGCAGAAGGAAGGAGAGGATATTCTGCCCAAGAACAACCCTTCATGGCCTCAGGGAACACGACATCATCCAGAGGTACCGGTTGAACTGGCAGGCCATTCAGCAGCTGTTGCGCAACATTGAACAGCAGTTGGTCCCCACTTTGGTGACACCCCGCACCATCCCAACAGAAACCAAGCTGCTTGCCGTACTTCACATGCTGGCAAGTGGCTCTTTCCAAACAACTGGTGCCCTGGTTGGCGGAATATCACAACCATCATTCTCCGCCTTTTTGCCCAAAGTACTGGATGCCATCATTCGACTGACACCCGCCACATCTGCTTCCCTAACACACTGCAGAAGCAGCAGGAAACAAAACAGGGGTTCTACGCAATCAGTGGCTTCCCACACGTCCTTGGTGCAATCAACTGCACACATGTACGCCTTGTGCCACCTGCTGCAACTGAACACACACCTCTACCACAACAGGAAGCACACACATTCCATCAACGTGCAGGCCATAGTCGATCACCAGGGATTGATCACCAACAATGTGGCTAAATATCCTGGAAGTGTACATGACTCATACATCTTCCGTCACTGCACCATCAATGAACACTTCCAGGATGGACGGTATGTCAATGGACTACTTGTTGGTAAGTACAAAAACCTACTTATATACTCACTGCACAGCAACCCTCTAGGACACGCAACACATACACCACAACAGCAACATGTCAACAGGAACACACTGAGGTTGTGACATCACTAGCCATGTTTCTTAAGTCACCATTGAACCTGTCATACATTGGAAATTACTGTACAGCCTAATGTGAAGACGTCAATGAGTGTGGTTACCTAAATGTCACCTTGCAAATTGTAAGTGTCCCAATGACCTTTACATTAATACATTGCATAAGTTTCAAGGTATGGGATGTCCAGGGTACTTTGATATGAACGTGTTAACAACACTTTACATTTTAACTGTGCATGGAACTATCATCTTACCAGTGAAGACACACGGACACCTGTATCACAAGTCACAATGCTAGGGATGGCACACTGCACTGCAAATCCCAAAACATACTGCTGACAAACGGTTAGCAGACAAACACTCGTTCAGCTAAGGAAACAACACAATGCAGATGGTGCAGCCTACAAGCATAGGATGTCACATTAGTACACAAAAGAGTCACAGACAACACAAGACAACTACTGCCATGAAAGGTCTTTTCAATAGTGCCAGCTACATCAACATGATCCCATTCATTTTCTCTTGCAGCTGATCAGGGGTATGGCCTCCAGCCATGGATTATGACACCATTTGGCAACCCAAGTACAGCTGCAGAGCGTGCATACAACGAGGCCCATAGGATGACACGCAGCATTGTCGAGCGGACCTTCGGCATCCTCAAGTCAAGGTTCCGCTGCCTCGACATCACTTGTGGTAGCCTCCTATATTCCCCCGAGATGGTCTGTAGGACCATCCTCACATGTGCAATATTGCACAACATTTGTATCAAAAGAAACATTCCTCTCCTGGAACCAGAGCCACACATGCCTGAAGAGGAGGAAGAGGAGGATGCTGGCCTGCAACAGGAGGGGGAACTACAGAACACAGCTGCTGGTATACGCAGGCGGCAACAGATTGTAAATAATTTCTTCTGAATATGATCACCTTCACCACTTTAGTTAACTAATTTAAATAAACACCTATTCTAATCACCATATCATGGTCTGGCTATTCCTTTTTGCACACCTTCATCTCTACTTATCAGAATAAGAGTGTTGCCTCATGGAGCATTGCTGAGATACTGAGTAGGACACGGAACATCCCAGAGCTAACGTGATGCCTAACATACAATGCTCACATACACACACACTCTTAATGACATATATCATGTACGCATCTCCTTTGAAGGCCAATAGCAGAGGACCACAACTATTTCACACATCCATGTTGAAAGCAAGGTCCAACGCAGCATATGGCACACAACTATGACACCATCACTCAATAAGGGGAAAACAAGCCTCATACATGAGGCAGTCAATGTGCTTTGGCATCACTAACAGGAATGCCTGACCAGACCCTTGACAGCAGTTAGTCCAACTGCATCCAATATTTGCAAGGAATATCTGTGACTAGAGTTCCATAGAAGCAGAACATAGACAGCACAAGTGCCACACATATGACATGCATTGCGCACATGACATTCCATGTACATGTCAGCCCATTTCCTAACTCCTGACACACCCATGCACCTGGTCACAACCCACCTGTCGGAAGAGGTCCCTGGAATACTAAGATGTGTACCCTGATAATACCTTCTCTCCACAAACAGACCAACATTAGCAAACCAGTGTGCTACACCCTTTCCTAAGGTATGCCATTGTCATATAACATCTGACTGCAAGGACGTCAGGTCAATTTATACACTGTCTTCTAGTTTCAAAGCCCTGTTAGCACATGTAGATTGCTTCCCCTTGTGAAAATGTCTGTTGGCCCTTAGAATGCAAGTCTCACCTACAGGACCGGTGAGAAACAGATGCAGCCCACACCTGTGATCACCTCCATGCACACCACCCATTTCAAAAAGCACTGCCCCTGATGATGCCTGGAACAGCATACGAGTTGCCATTATGTCAAATACACCGTCAACCATTGATACTAATTAAGCCGTGTAACACAGCCTTTGGGATCATTTGTCACCTTCAAAAACACAGGACGTACACAGTTTGACATGTCAACTGTCTAGTTTGTCCTCCAAACAGTCTCAGTCAGACCACTGATTATGTAACTTGTCCATTACCTGGCTCCTGAATCACCTTGCATTCTGTCAGCCTGACTGGCAACTGTCTGTGCGTCACACTAAAGTATCCCTGTGTCTACATATGTACCACACGTGCGTAAGCAAAACTCCCATTCATCAGGGGGCATTGGGCATGGGCTTCTTCCATCCATACCCAAATACATTGTATAGCATCATCTGCCTTTTAATTGTACTATTTGAGTTACATCCTCTTGGAAATGCTAAATTCATGGCCCATCCCTTGTCTGGGTTGCATATATGCATGAATGACAAAGTGTGACAGTGTCCCAGGGTCATAGGCAGGGATTGGGTACGGGGCTTTCAGCACAACCAGCAACCTCTGATAATGTCCATGAATAATACAGAAATGTCAGAACCATAACAGTTCAGACACAGCATCACAGTGCGCACAACTTAGTGATGGGCTGTGTGTGGTGAATAGCTGCGAGAATAAACAGCACAGAGGCTATGATGTTCCCAGATACAGTGGGAAGTGCAGAGGCCAACCTGTGTACAAATGTTGTAATGACACCTCCCGGAACATGACAATTGAGACATTATCTCACTCAACACACCAAGGTTGCCCTGTTGACTGTCTCATTACACGTCTTTAGTGACAGGGTGGGACCATCCACATGTTGCTTCACATGTCCACATCTACTTTACTCCCATTAATCAACAAAGGATACTCAGTAGTTACAGGAATAGCTGCCACTGACTCATGATGAGTCCTGGTCCGAACTGTGACAAATTACACCCCAAACAATCTACAGGATCATCATTGGACCACACACATGAACAAGACACCTATGTGCAATTTATCACTGGAAATATGTGGACACGTGCTGTCTTGTATGCTGGTCCACCACAGCCACTTGATAGTTGGGGCTCACTTCTATGGCCTCAGCTGTGGTGTCATCATACATATGAGATTGACCCTTGTCTGTCTGTGCAGACAACATGGTACCCACTTCCTCAATGCATGTGTATGACTCTCTGTGGGATTCATCAACTAGTGCCTAGGAAGCTCTTACCAATACTCTAGGATATAGGATGTAGAAAATGTGGACCATTGACATGAACATGCGTCTGCCATCCATCTGGTGCATGCTATGTCACATGTGGTGTCTACGTGACCCTAAAACTTGGAAGTATACTTTACGGGTGTTGTTACATGTATGACTAACACATGCCCTTGCTCATTTTAAATTTGACTTGCATCTAAGGATTGGACACATGGACGTCACATTCATACAACCATATGTACAATTATGCTTCATGTGATATACACACACACTTGGTCAACCAACACATTAGTTGTCAAAGCACACACTTTGAGCCAAAGGAATTTAGGTATTGTACATATGTGCGTCACAATGCTATCCTCTCCTTATGACAAACATGCACAATTTGTGCCACACATATATGTAGGCCACACTTATGACTATCCATGACGTCAGCCAACTGTAAAAATACTGTGAAGGGTGTAGTGGATGATGTTCCGCAGCAGTATGATGTCACACATGTGAACATACACCATCAACACCATAGTGTCTTCAATTTGCCAATCTCTGATGTGTTCCAAATGTAAAATAACCAAAAAACAAGTAAAAATGCCCCAAACCAGATAATGCACTGTAATTTTGACGTCCCTAGCGGTGTGAGTCATTTTTTGTTTACCAAAACTGTATTTGCGTAATTTTTTTTGACGCACAGGAGTGAAATTTAGCCCGCATCCAGATATTTGTACAGTCCATGTATCATTATGTGGATGCAGGTTAATATTCACGTCTGTGCGTCAAAAAAAATGACGCAAATACAGTTTTGTGCAACAAAAAATGACGCATAACGCGAAAAAGGCGGGAGTTTTAATACAGGAAGTGATGTGATAGGATATCCTGTTTACAGATCATGTACAGTGGGTGTATTTTCACTTTCACTTTGCAGTCTATGATCCTTCTAGACTGTGTGGCTGTGTAGAGAGTGTTGTCCAGAGATTTTGTGCTGTATTTGTCCCGTGTGCTATCTGTAAAGTCCTTTTGTGAAATAAATATTGTTTGTGTATACTGTAGTACTGTGTTTTGTCTACATTTGTCCATTTATCTTGTGTATTTCTTGTTTGTGGGAGTCTGTTGTGGGTAGTGTTAGTTTGGGGATAGTTGGGCTCTTTTAGTTTTTAGGTTTACTTTTTTCTGTCTTGTTACCCCTACTTTCACCCTTTTTCCCTTTCTATTTCTTTTACCCCTATTCCTTATCTTCATCTATAAGTATGTCTGGTAGGCCACGTCTTGGCAGGATGGGGGAAGAGGAGTTGGGGGGCTTCATCTGGCTGGTGACACATTTCTTGACGCTCATGATCCAGGCAGGGTCATACAGGGGTATCCGACAGAGGCGCGCAGAATCCGGTGGGTAAAGGTGCTGCATCACCTGCAGCGTGTGTATGCCAGCCAGAGGAGTGACCACCAGCTGAAGCACCGGTGGGGTGACCTCATCACCAGGGAGCAGGATCTTTTGGACCACCTGGGAATCATGATTGGTGGCACTGTTGGTGAGTACGACTATTGTTAATGTGCACGATTAAATGCTCTGTAGTGACATCAGGGGGTTAGTGCAATGTCTGCCAGCTAACTTGATGACTGTGTGTAATGCTGGGGAAGTATAAGGGGATCATTGATGCACTATGGCAAGGATCACAATTGCTAGCTGTCAGGTAGCACGTGCTCAGCAAACTTACAGGTAACTTTACCATGAAGGAAATTGGCGCGGCCTTATGGTCAGCACAGCTAACAAAATATGAGCCAATCATGTCTATATCGGGTACTATTGACAGAGAAGTACAGATGTACCTCCATTTAGGCCAACTATGTTGACGCAATTGCTAGACTGACTTTAGAATCACTACGTGATGCTGAAAATGGGTGCTGCCTTCACGTCAATTGATAATAGCAAAGTGGCTCAGACATTGGTCTCATGTTAGTCTGGTGAGTGTGGAAGGAAAGCGTTCACAGAAGTACTATGAATGTGTGGGATTATTGTGTTTCTTGATCTTTTTGCATACATGTCAGTTCATGATTTGAAAACATTGTGAAAAGGTGTAAGGTGCCCTCAGCTAACATCTTAAGAAGTTTGTTGGAATTAGTTGAGCCACAATCCAAATATGGATGGCAGTCCAAGTGTATGCACATTGCTTCACATCTCCATGGTAGGTGCAAATCACCATAGCTGGGCCACATCAATTGACTATACTGTGACAACAGGATGGCTTACAGGAGTCCCTGCCCCTCCCTCTGTACATTGGGCCTATGTGCAATAAATGTGTCATGGCCACAAGGCATGTTTGACTGGTAATGCAGTCCTCAAGTAACCAGGCGTTGGATGTTTCTCTTGGATGCACATGATGAGACAATTGCACTCCATATTTTTTAGTGCTCACCAATTATGGGGCAAGTTTGCAACCACATGATAGTTAGGGCCAATGTATGTGTGCAGATATGTGTGTAACTGTCACAGGAGACCCATGCTATGTACAAGTTGGCCGTGAAATATCAGATGCAGTACCATCATGTCTGAATGGCTGCCATTTCCTTATTCAGCCTACACATTGTAAATGATTATGAAATTGTTGCACTGTGCACAGATTTTGAGCACATTTCTTCCTTCCATACTGTACAGGTGGACCGGCACCCTATACTGTGGGAGAGGTGGTGACATTTGAGGACCCCGACCACTCCAGTAAGTGTTGATATGTCTGTTATGTGTTGTGTTTGCTGGTTATGGAGTCGTGTGAGTTGGACGCATAGCAAGGTGTGATGCGTTGGGTAAGCTTTTCACTTGTTCCATGAGAGGGAATGCAGTTCTCACATGTTTTGAGTTTGCCAATGCGTATCCAATGGTATCATGTAGGGATTGTAGGACATCCCTGTAGGCCCCACTCTGAGTACAGGGGATAGTCATGTGTATGACACTTGTATCACCAAGAGTCACAATGGAAGTCAGCCCCTATTTAGTCAGCCTGTCAGACCCACATTTTCTAAGATTGGTAGAGCTAATAGTTTTCCAATAGACATCTGCTTCCCTATTTACCTACGTAAGTTTGAAACAGTAGGTAGAATCTCCTAGCAGCATGTACTTCCACATGTAGTGCATCAAGTCTGTGGAACCTGAGTGTAATGACCTAGGTGTGCATGCAATTCATGATCATGGGTGTTCTAGCAACTCTGTGTTTGATGTAAGTCAGGCCTCACTGGAAGTATATGTTGTGTACTAAGTTCTGCATTTCCTGACATGTCTGACCCTATGAGTGCTCTAGGGTTTGCTGACTCCTAATTGTAGATAGACCTTACCTGTGGTGTGTCTGTAGAGACAAACATATGTGGAGTTGCCTATACACTCCTCGGTGTACATGTTGTTGGCAAATTATAGTTGTGTATCCACTGCACCCCCTCAAACACGGCCATGGGTTTGTGAATGGGGTACATAGTACTGATGCTACCAGTATGTTACACATACCTGTGAATAAGTGACGGTTTGGTTGCATACAAGTATACACACTCAGGTTTGGCACTTGGTACCATACTGGAAAGACCAGTTACAACTTGCAGACCATGTGGCTTTAGTATTGCTTTCCGTACACTGACATTTGTAGCCTAGCTCTTGGTGGAGGATATGCAGCATGATTCTTAGATGATAACTGTCAGAACTCAGATTGCAAGTCAAAGCCAGTTGTTACCCATCTTGTGGGTTATGGATGTGCTTTGTGTGATGTGACCTTTGTTGTCTGGCGTGCCATATACTTCCTCAGGGACATTCAATGCTCTGTATCGTGATATGAGCTGCTACAAGTACAGTTGATGTAATGTCTGATTAACTTGCTGTGCCGTTTCACACAATGAAGTTACTAATGTAGCATATCTGCATTTGTCTTGACAGCAGCTAACATGACTCCAGACCAGGTCCGTGAATTTCAGCGCCGGGCCATGCAATACCAGCACATCCTGCTGGTGGAGTCGGGGTTCTGGAGGATGGCCCGGCGATATCGCCATGAACGTGCCTCTGGGGCATGGTGAGCCTTCCCACAGGGTGGGCCTACTTTGCCCACCACAGCCACCACAGAAACAACCACCAATCAGAGCCAGGTGGCCCCACCCACAGCTGCCACTGTTGATCCAACATCTGCTGGACTTCCTGGCCCCAGCATTGCCACAGGTGCAGCACAGCCCACACAGACCTCCTCCACCGGTACCCAGACTGCCACTGCTCCATCTGTTGACCCTGCAGCCTTCAATAGACTTGAACATAAGATGGACAAAGTGCTGCGCAAGGTGAGCCACCTGAGCCGGGATGTGCAGCACATTAAACGGCAGGTCAAGGATATTAAGAGGACCCTCCGGAGGGCCAACCTCTAGACACTTGATTTGATGGACATGATACCCTCCCCTCACTCCTCTTTCCTTGTTCTTATAGTTAGTGGGCTTATGGGGCTTAGTGTTAGGTTAGTATAGGCTGTTAGTTTAGGTAGTGTTAGTGGGTGTGGGGTGGGGGGTCCTTCTTGTTTCTTTTTTGACTTATTACATGTGTGGGTGGGTGGCTATGTTGGGGTTCTTGTGTGTAAAAAAAAATACAAAATATATATATATATATATATATATATATATATATATATATATATATGTTGGGGTTCTTGTGTGTAAAAAAAAATACAAAATATATATATATATATATATATATATATATATATATATATATATATATATATATATATATATATATTTGTTTAGGATAGTATAGTATGTGTAGGGGTTAGTATGTGTTGTCCTCAATGTGTCCCGTCTCATAAGGGGGGTGGGGGGTAGATGTTTAGAACGTTTCGTTACATGTGATTAGTAAGTGTAGCTTAGGTTAGTTAGGGACAGTTGTGGGTAATGAGTAGTCAGGGTAGATTAGGGTAGGTAAGATTTTTCCTTCAGTTTCCTCATCTATGGTTAGCTTTTAATAAATATTTGGTTAACCCTTAATAGTATGTGTTGAATGGTACTTGATCGTGGGTTGGGATTCAGTGTACATCAATTTTGTAGTATAACATCTGTGTCCTATGCTACTAACAAATCCCAACTGAGCTGTACGATTGGCAGCTTGCCCAGAGCTACCTTGCAAAGTGTCTACCCTTTGTTGCAAACACCAATCACAGTTAATATGGATCCCAATGTGTTTCTGTTGATAAGTGTGTTTTCAAAGTCACTAACAGTGCTTCCAGACTTGATGGGAAACAGTTTTAGGTCTGACTGCAGTGTGATGATCATGCATACCCTTATAAGATGAGTTCTCATTTGCAATCTTGTATTCTTGTCTTCATGACCCTCATACATCATTTGTGACACAGTTCGGCATGATTACCTATTTGTATGTTAACTCAGACACCTTCATTTGTGCAGTTTTTTTTGTATTTACTTACATTAGTGTGGCATGTTTATTGTGTTATTTTTGCATGGTGAAAACATTTTGCGGCCACTATTTGATGACTTAGTTATCCCCTGAGGAAGCATTCTTCTGTCCTACACAGCATGGTGGTGTATGGTTTCTCACTTCATCAGATTTGTCCCTTAGGATGGGCAGAGTATGATGCAATCATGGGCACTGTGGAGATTTGTCTAACTACATAATATCAGGACAGTTGTATTGACAAGCTACGTAATTTGACAGTAGGCACATTTCAGTTATCTACTGCACAGTTGATATGTCACATTACCCAGAGACAGATTTGTTGTGTAAGTGCTATTCATTGAAAAGTGCTGTAGTGCTATATGTACATTGTCCATGATTGTGAGTCCATTATAGTGATATCTTCCATTGTGATCCAACACAAGGGTTTACCAAAATGCTTTTGTCATGCTGGGGTTGCTGTTTCAGACAGTGCAGAGGGGCAGACTTAGCCAATGAGTAGGAGAGAGACAATCACTGGGCTGGGTGACAAGATATACAGTGGTTAGCAGAACAGTGCTTGAGTACAGTTGTTGTAAGACTGTCATGTTTCAAAACGCAGGACCTTGGTAATAGTTGGCCATGTGGCAGGGACTAGTGCTTCCGGGTACTTTTCCTTGTGAATGTGATCTGTTCCATGTCTTCTTCTTCTGATGTGTGTGTTGCCTGCTTTGTCCTTGTTGTTGTTGGTTGTGAAGGGGCAACACACACCTCAGTGTTAGAAGACGTGGAGTCAGACATCCCGGTGGCTGCTCCCTGTGAAGGTCTTAAGGGCAGTACTGCTGCAAGGAGGGCATGCTGGTTCTTGAGAATAGCAGCCACATCACGATGGTAGGCAGCCAGGTCGGCCCTGAGGGGTTCAATATTGCATTCGTGCACGCATTGACAGGATTGCTGTTGTAGGTGTTGGGTCAACTGTATTACAGCTGTGCTGATTTCCTTCTGGGTTTTCTGCAGTTCCTGCAAGATAGATGTTAGGGCTTGCATAGCTACTGCCTGATTTGCAAATGACATCATGCACGAACGCACCCCTTCTAGGCTGGCTGCCATAATTTGTATCCCCACCCCCACCTCCTTGGCCAGCTCCCACTGTACTCCAACTACAGTTCTCTCAAAGCTGGTGCCAGTGTTGTCTGAGTCCTCAGCTGTATTGGAGCTGGCAGGTCTTACAACTGGGGTGGTTCCTCTGCGATGGCTGCTTGTTCTGTGCTCCTCCTTGTGACAGAAGGCGGGGTCTGGAGGGTTTCAAGGACCTTTTGGATAGTCTCCTGGGGAATGTTTATTGGCTCATCATCCATGTCATCAGGGAAATCTGGGACAGGCATATCGGCAGGAGATCCATCTTCCTCTGCAATGAAACAGGGTACAATTAGTGTGTCTGTGTTGTGGCAATTTTGATGTGACGTGCCTACCTTTTGATGAATTCACTTTGTGATCTTGTTTTGTGTTAATATCTCCAGTCCTTCAGATGGGCATTGTTTCAGGCCTATGGCACACCTGTGTGTCACATGTATGTTATTCAGTTATCAGACTTGTCAGCCTCATCGCCTCTAGGTGTTGATTTTAGCCAAATAGAGAATTGCCACCTTCTTTTCCTCCTCGACCCTCCGTGTACATCCATTCTCATGGTGAGACCTTTCACTGGCTGTGGGTGTTCTGATGGCCCTGGCTGCACACTTAACAATCTGGACCTGATCATTCACATCGACTTAAATGTAATTGACATGTGGCATATCCTATGCATGGCAATGTTATGATCCGATATGGATGTTGACATTGTTAATGGGTCCTGCTGATGTTTGGTGATGTGTGTTACATTGGATTGCCCTGATAGTCGTATCAGTGTCCTATTTCATCCTCTGACTGTGCAGGTGTATCTCAGTGACCAGTTACATGTGTCCCCTCCTCAATGCTGTTGTCTGAGCCGTATGACATTTGGGATGTTGCCTTGTTACCCAGGCACAAGATGGACCCTGACATATGCAGCATAGGTGTGTCCTTAGTGCTGTGTCACTCCTATTGTTGTTGACTTTGGCTGATGTTTGTGACAACTATGGGCATTGACATTTGAGAGTACTGGGGCCTTTGTCTTGTTTCTGGGGATTGTTGTAGTTGTCATCCTCACCCCCTAATTTAGGTGTGTATGATCCATGGGGAGGTTACTGCCATTGGCTACTTGAGCTGCACACAGATCAGAGGTGGTAGTGGCAACTGTTGTCGCAGTTACATTGCAGTTGTCGGTTTGGCTAGAGGATTGCTAATAGGGCCCTAGTTAATGTAGGGGGTATGTTGGCTGACGAGTGCCAGGATGTAGGTTTGACGTAGTGGCCTTCCCTCCTGTCGTGGCTTTCCATTTGCTCCATCGTTGGCATGACAGCATGCCCCCATGGGACTGTTGTTGGTGTAGTGTAATGGTGTGCCCCAGCTTCTGTCTGTGCAGGCCATGCCCCAATGCCGTGCCCCTTTACCAATGCCACTCCATGTATTAGATGACTTCCATGCATTTTGTGGTCGGTATCCCCCCCAGCTTGCAGTTAACATGTGTTCATTTTAATTCCACATGCAACTTACCCTGCATGTGCGTTGTCACCTGGTAGTCTGGGCTGTCCTGTCCTTGAATCCCTGTGACGATCTCCTCAGGGATGACGGCTGCGACCATCTCTTCCATGTGGTCCAGGGCCTCCTGGTGTGCTGGACTCCCACCTCCAGTCTGCAGTGCTGCCTTCCTGTTCCTGGCCATCTTTTCCTTGGTCCTGCATTTGCAGTCATGCCAGCGTTTCTTGCACTCAATGACTGTTCTGCGTACTTCAGCCACACTGTTAATCTTGTCTACAGTTTGTTGCCATATAGCCTCTCTCCTACTGATTGGCAACTTTGATGTGACAAATAGTTGGTGCTGGTGTTCCGTCACCTCTTTAACCAGAATTTCCCACTCCTCTGCACTAAAGCAACACTTTATTTTCTTCTTAAAAGTGTCCTGGTTCTTGTGTGGGTCCTCCTGGCTGGTTCCTGGTCTGCTGTCATCTTCCTGGGGTCTGTAGTGGCATCTGGGATCCATTTTGGCTCTCCTCTGGTGAAATGGCTGTTTTCGCTGTGTTTTTTGACGCTATTGCCACAGTCATTTCTGCCGCGTTAATGTCGTTTTCCTTTACGACTTGACACCGCAGTGTGCATCAAAATTAATGACTCCCACCTGTTGTTTGCGCCGCCGCGCATCAAAGTATAAATATGATGCCCGCACGGCACACCAAAATGGCGTTAGCCGGCGGTAACATTTTTGACGCAAAACTGCACCGTTGCAGTTTTGCGTCAAAAAGTATAAATATGGGCCTTTATGTCATGGGTTGGCCTGACAGAGACACAGATTTAGCATTTTACAAAATGGAAGCAACTCTTGCTGAACCACAGGTAAGCTGTTTTGTCAACTTTTCTTCTGTCCTGGTGATTTTCAAGTAGCCTCTATTACAATTCATAAGGTAAATTGATAACTGTCAGCTCACAAGAAGAGCAAGTCTCTGGGTTCTGCTATTGTACCAATTAGTTTAAGGGGCTTTAAATGCACTAAGGTCTTTATTACAGTTCTGGAAATGGGTGCTGCTACATGGATGTTAGCAACTATTTACAAAATAGGGAGCTAGCCTATACACCTAGAATTATTACTTGACCTCTCTTTTGAAATCTGTCTTTACTGTATTACTTACTAGATTGAGCAGAGGAAAATGGCAAAATATACTATGTGCAGGCTTGGATTGTGGAGGGAGTAGGTACAATAGGCAGTCACTTAGGGGTATATCTCAGAGCTGACAGATATGTGGTGAGCCAGCAAAAACAATTCTATTTACCTTTCATAAATCTAAAGGTAAACTTTAATGCAGTTGATAGGTTGTGTAGTGTGGTGAGACTATGTGCACTTGGGGCCATATGTACGAACACTTTTTCCCATAGACACAGAATGGGTAAAAACCTTTGCTACATCTGGCCCTAGGACCCTTGCAGTTCTAGGTGTAGTCAACAGAGGAACTACGTAACTTGCTCGAAGGTTTTAAGGTGTGGTTATTAACAGTTATGATGTAATCAGTGTGCAGAGTGTGATTGTATGCTGAGGAATAAAGATGTCTGTGATAGAGCTCTGTGTGTGGCATATTCTTTGCATGCTGCTGGGCTGGGGGGGACACTATAACTGGTAACAAATAGGGGATGTATGCCCCGAAGAAATGAGACTGCTCACCCTGAGAGTTTGCAACGATACAGCAAACTGCTTGTGCATGCCACATGCATCCAAATCAATGGGCGGCAGTTTGAAGTTGGGGTATGTGTAGTCGAAACCCTGTTTTAGACCATTTTTAGCCCTCAAAGAAGTGGAAGGCCCTGCGGAGGAGCAGATTTGAAAGCCCACCGGAATCCGTTGATTGGTAAGGCTGAAAGAAGAAATACTGCACGGCATCATAACACAGAGTCATGATCCATGCAAAGCAAATGCTAAAGGCAGTCATACCCAGGTACGAAAGGGCAAACATACTTACCAGCAAGATTAAAGGAAGTGCCACTTGACCTTAAATCAGGTGTGATGACCCAGGCCAGGTTGAGAAGACGATGCGTGTACATCGGTGAGTGGCATACAAATTCGATCACCACCAAGAAGCAAACTATTGGTGACAGGTGGACCGCATGGATTGAGACGTTAGATGAATTCATAGTTGCCCTAGAGTAAGTATATGATAATAACATCATTAAGTATTTAAATAACCTTGCAGTGATGGAGCAAACGAAGTACTGAAGAAAATCTTGCAAACAGATCAAAGAAGCATCGGTTACCAAATTCAATCCAATGCTGAGTGTTGACTATGAAAGTACATTTTCAATCAAGCAAGACAGCAAGCTGGTGAAATGATGGATGAATTTCTTGGATTGGCTGCTTGCAAGCAAGAACAAAAGACAAAGAGAAACCATCAAATGCAGCAACTGAATTCATTTGGACACTGCCCCAAGATTACAATAAAAGTTAACGGTTGCCCTATAACCCTTAACAGAGACAGTGGTGCATCGATTAACATCATGCCAGAAGTTCAAGAGCCTGTCTTCTGTGCCGTGCCTTAACCCATCCAACATGAAGGTATACATGTGGGTGCTTCTAAACTGTTACAAAGTCAGGTCATTCACATCAACAATGCAACACAAAGCAGCATCAGTGCAAGTGCCAATTCACATTCTTCAAGGAACTTCATCCAGTGCATGCCTTATCAATTTTGCCACTGCTGCTGAAATGGGACTGATATCTATTAATTACAGTCTCCAAACACAATCTGAAATTGTGAGTCAATTTCCATTGTTGCTTTGTGGACTAGGAAAATTCAAGATAATGAAAGTGCATATTCACATTAATAAGGACATTCACCAGGTTGCCCAGCAGCACTACAGAGTTGCTTTTCACTGGCAAGAAGCCATTGAGAAAGAACTTAAAATGCTGTTGAAGCTAGACATCATTGAGAACTCTATCTTTCCTATGCCATGGGTGTAGCCCACAGTGGTGGTGCCAAAAAAGGACAGTGGAGGTGTAGTGCACATCTGTGTTGATAAGCACCGGGCCAACAATGCAATTGAGAAAGACATCCTGGTCCACACATAGCAGACAGGATTATGCAACTGAATGGTGCCAAAATCTTCTCCCGTCTTGACCTGAAGAAGGCATACTATCAACTCACGTTGGAAGAGAACTGCAGGTACATCACTACTTTTTAGACTCATGTTGGTTTGTTCAGATACAAAAGGTTGAGTTTTGAAGTATCATCAGGAGGGAGCAAATGAGATGGCCTATTTTGAGTCCAAGTTACATGCTGAGAACACAGTAGATGCGAGCCTGGTGGGGCTGGAGGCAAACCTTGCTCAACATAATGGTCATCCGAATGCTCAGAGACACATTGTGACCTATGCCAGTCGAAGCCCGTTTGACACAAAACGTTCCTATTCTCCGATGGGGAAGCGGAGTCTGGCTGTAGTTTGGGCCTGAAAACATTTTCATGTGTTTCTATATGGAAAATGTTTCACTATCAGTGTCATTTTTCATGACGCTATTGATGTACTCTGCAGGAGTAGCACCAAAATATTGGTGCTACTCCTGCAGAGTATATAGGGCCCCATCCTAAAGAATGGAAACCCCTTTTTACGCATGCTCTTGAGCATCTCATTGGCGCAAGGTAGTTTTCCCCAGGCATAAAATGACTTTCACTCCAATATTTTGATGCTAGACGGGTCTAGTGTCAAAATATAAACATGGAGTTAAGTTTGCGCTTAAATAGCGTATAAAACAATGATGCTATTTTAGTGCAAACAGAGTATAAGTATTCCCTCTGGTTATTTTATGCAATGATTAGCCTCCATAGAATAATCCTTTCAGCGGAGTGGAATGATCTGGTTGCTCAAGGAAAAACATGCTTCCAGGGATGAAAAAAGGCTACAGGTAGGAGCGGCTGAACAAAAATTGTCCACCGTGGCAATAAGTTTAATGGCTCTCTCATACTTTGAAGTAAAGGTCTCAGTTGATTACAAACTTTACCTGAACCTGACATTTTTTAACAATAACCCAAAACTAATATTGTTTTGTACATGAAGAATATGCTTGCATTATTAGAATGGGACACACACACAGACTCACACACATCACACACACAGGCACTGTCCAGAAAAAAATGTCTCATCCACCTCCACTCCTTCCTGGAAAAGTTTGGGGAGATCTAGTAAAGGGGGGGACATGTGAGCATGAAAAAGGGACATCCCAAAACATGTTTTACCCATTCATTTTTCCATATGAAAATTGAACATTGATATGACAAAAACTGCAGAACTGAATTACACCAATTGTGGCAGAAAGCTTGTTCTTAGTCCTGAAGGTGAGGTTTTGTGCTTTGGTGTAAACACATTTGTTTTTGAGAAACTAAGGTACACGTTTATAGATATTTCAGACTGCAGCGCATGTGTGGAGCCAACAGATCTTGGGATAAGAACTGATTGACTGCAGACAAATCAACAAAGATATGGAAGCAGCTATTTTAGGACTCAGAGACTTAGGGTCTGATTTATGGAAAGTTAGCACTGCCTTTACATCATTTATTTACATAAAAGCGGCACAGACTTACAAAATATAATTGTATTTTGTAAGTTTGCACCGCTTTTAAGTCAAAAATTATGTAAAGGCGGTGCTAACTTTCCATAAATCAGGCCCTTAGTTGATAGACCTCTGACTTTACAATAAAAAAAAATCGAATTTCTCTGAACAAAAAACAAAGGTTAAAGTGAGGTTATATTCAGAAATTGCAATATTATCTAGCTCTACATAAAAAACATAGAAATTGACTGAAAAAAACAAAGCTTAAAGGAATGTTATAATTATGTTGAAATGTCAGTTAAAAAATATTTAAACTGAACAAAACTAAAGCATCTAAAGCAACTATAACTAATACTCCAAAGTAACTGTAAGTCACACCCTCACTCTGCTCTGCTAATTACCTCCAATATAACATCACTCATGAGATTTTCTATGTTATCTTTGATTACAACACTGCAACATCTCCAGTGATGTTGTTGATGACAACAATGTGTGTGGTGTAGGCACAAGTTATAGTTACTTTCAAACCCCAATTATAATCCCTTGAGATAACTATAACTGGCGAATTTCAGTGATTTTATTAATTTAAAACAGTATTTTTAACTCACATTTTCACACAAATGCTAAACTAACTGTAACATCCCTGTAGCCCTTGTTTTTTCACTGACTCTATGTTAACAGTCACCTATAGGTAGTTATTGCTGAACCTAGTTTCCATAGGAAAAGGATATTTTGGGCAGAAAGGTAGATCTTGGTCCAGAAAGATCTCTTTTTGTAATTTGGTGCAAATCTGTTCAGTAGTTTTGGAGTTAGCTGCAGATCTGACAGATATGATTAGCTGCAACCACTTCAACCAGGAAGGTGTGACAGCCATCTTTGGACTCAGGATTCGGCCTGAGTCCCAGGGAAAATGTAAAAGAAAAACACAAGGAGGCAAGGTAGGAATACCCTGATCCCTAGACCTGGTGGTGAGGTCCCACAAGGACACTGCCTAGGGCCACCTACATGTTTTTCTTTATTTTGCATCAAATTCACAAAGGATCCACAGCATTAAAAAAAAAAAAAACAGATCAGTCTTATGAGCTTGTTTTTCTTATGCCTCCTCCTCCAGGTGGAACAATCTACATTTTTTGTGGGAGGAGGGCTTTTGTGGCCCAATCCCCAGGCTGATTTCTGCCCCAGGGAGCCCATCGCCTGTGGCCTGGCCCCTGAAATAAATTGAGAGGGCCACACATGACCCCCTCCTGGGCTGACTTTGTCCTCAAGGTCCCTCTCCCCCATGGCTTGGCAATACTTAAACAAGCATTTGCAGTGCAATAGGTCTCGCATTAGCAAGAGTTATTGCTGTTGGCGTTGTAAATGATAATGACAACCACACATTTGGGACCTTATAAATATTTAGCCATGCAGCACATTAAACCTTTATCAGAAATAAACTGTGCATTCCTACATACAATTAACATTAGACTGTAATGGTCTGAACAGCCCCTACGGAACGCCAAAGTAAAAATGGCATTTGGAAGAAACATAGTCATGTGAACATATATTAATCCCCTAGAGGGCATAATCACATAAAAAGAATGATAAATAATATTGCAGTGTAATCATATAATCAGACCCTTGAGGGCATAGTGTATTACATATTTTCTGGCCTAGCAGGCCTTTTAAATATAATTTAACTCTGCAGTCAGGAACACAAGGGTGCAGTGAGGCAGGTCGTTACTAAAAATCCCTGTAGAGTCAACAGCAGAAGGTGCCGTACCACTGATTATGGCTAACTGTCCCTGTAGAGTCAACAGCAGAAGGTGCAGCACCACTGGTGGTGGCTAAAATGTCCCTGTCAAGTTAACTGAGTAGGTAGTGCCTTAAAGAAATTATCATCCTTCAGCCCTTGGAAAGCAAAGCACATTACACAGTTGCAGACCAAGCAGGGCTGTCAGAATACTATTACAGACAAAAACCTTATAACACAAACCCCTATCAGATGTAAAAACACATGTTTCAGCTATGAGAGAGTGTAAATATGCATTGAATGGTGGAAGAGGTTATGATTGTTGGTCCCCTCTCACCTAGTGTGACTCACAAGATGGCCTGAACAAAAAGAGCACAACATTCTATATGTTTTGGTGATGGTCTCTTGCCCTAGGACCATCACAGGTTGAGTTATGGCCAAAATCATATTGTAAAAGAAATGCCTGCAAAGGATCCTGGGGTGCGTTTCTGTGCATACATTAAACCTTTATCAAAAATAAACTGTGTTTGTGCATTAGCAGAAGGTGCAATACCGATGGTGGCTAAATGCCCTTGCCAAACCAACAGAGTTAGCAGCGCCTTGGAGGACAAACACTAGAGGCAGGAAACAAAGAAAAATTGTCCCTCCAAACAACAGACAAACATTCCAGGGGTAATTAAACTGTACTCTGACAGTGCTTCTCAGCCAAGTACAGGAAGTGACGTATCAGCTGCCAAACCAGTTAGAAGGCAGCACAACAAGAGCGACACTGCCTTTAACCTATTGTAAGTGGCAGGCAGCGGCAGGCGGGAGCAAATGCCTGTACTCAATCCAAAAAGTATTGCAGACAGCGCATGCGTGCTGTCTAGGCTCAAACTAAATAGAGGGAGGGGGTACACAACTTCCCTCCCCTGCACAATTTAGGCCCCAGGGACCTCATCCCCTGGGGGGCCCAGACATAATTTAAAAAAAGAAGGTGGTCTATGTGCCCCCCCTGCAGCCACTAATGGCCCTGTTGACCCCATCCTCAGGGCTGTCTCCTGTTATGTCCCAGGGTGCCCACCACCAGGACATTGTGATTTCCCTGTCCATACAGGTCCTCTCACTTTACAGGAGCAATTTCAAAACTCTCACAAAGTGGGATCAAACACTAAGGGGGTCATTCTGACCTCGGCGGTAAAAGTCGCTTACCGCCGGCCAGAAGGCCGCCATAACACCGCTGCGGCCGCGGTAAACCGCCACGGTCATTCTGACCCGCAACTGGCAAACCGCCAAAAACCCGACATCCACAAAAATCCGCCACACCAAAGGTCAGCGAAAAAATGGCGCTGACCAAACCTCCACCGTCACGCCAACAGAAAAACGCCCATACCATTCCGACCCACAAATCCACGCGGCGGTCTTTCAAACGCGGTATTCCATTGGCAGTACACACCGCCGCGGTCAAAATACACACACACATAGAAAACTCAGCAACATTGGTCAGTTTGAAATACGCACACCTGATACACATACTAACACCACTCCCACACACCCAACACAATATAAAGCACACACTCACATCACCCACAAGCCCCTCCGACCCGAAATCATTGATAAAGGCGAGAGACAGAGCACAGAATAGAGAATCCCACAACACAGAGGCACACAACACCATCACCCACACAGAAACCACGCACCAAACACCACACACCACCACACGCACCACACTCATCACCACAAACGCCACCCCACACCTCAACCACACCACCCCATGGCACCCCAAAGACACCCCAGGTTCAGTGACGCCGAACTCAGGGTCATGGTGGAGGAAATAGTCCGTGTAGAGCCCCAGCTCTTCGGGGCACAGGTGCAGCACACCACAATTGCCAGGAAGATGGAGCTATGGCAAAGGATAGTGGACAGGGTTAACGCGGTGGGACAGCATCCACGCAATCGGGACTACATCAGGAAGAGATGGAACGACCTACGGGGGAAGGTGCGTTCCATGGTATCAAGGCACAACATTGCGGTGCAGAAGAATGGCGGCGGACCCCCACCTACTCCCCCAGAATTTACCGCATGGGAGGAGGAAGTCTTGCATATCCTGCATCCTGAGGGCCTCGCAGGAGTAGGCGGAGGAATGGACTCTGGTAAGGCAAATCTTCACTACTGCTTCCCACCCCCACCCCACCTGCATGCCAAATCATACCCCCACCCCCACCCTCACCCCCTCCCCCATCACACCAACCCCTAGCAAAAGGCTCACCATCACAACCCACCCATCCCAACACCAAGCCCTGCATGCGACCACAAAGCATGGACACCCATCACCAAAGCATGCCCACTGCACACACACATCACCCCCACAAGCCACCCTCACAAAAGCCCCCACAAGGAAATGCCTGCACATGGGTACACGGACACCCACCCATCACACGAAATGCCACACACAGAAGCAATAACCATACCTTTATACCCCTGCAGGACCCGAACGCCACCACACCGCCACGGAGGGTCCAGAGATATCCATCCCACCCCCAGAAGAGGCCCCCAGCGATGACAGCAGCTCTGTCTCCCTGGAGCCAGACGACCAGCCCGGCCCATCGGGGACCTCTGGACAGTCGGTTCCCCACAGACAGCCACAGGCTACACCAGACCCAACCCCCTCTGGGAACACCAGCACAGCTCCCACCCAGCGGGCCCATGCCTCTGTCTCCAGGACACGTAAATCAGCGGTGTGTCCACCACTACAGGGCACCCAGGTTGACCCACCACCCCAACAACAACAGGGACCTGGGGGCAGTGGTAGTGGGCACACCGTCCAGGGGACAGTGGCCCAGGAACACAGGGGAACTGGGAGGGCTGCTCTGCGACAGGGGGGGGACAGGCCCGGGGAACCGACTCTCCAAGAGGCCCTCTCCACCATCATGGGAGCATACCACCGCTCCCAGGAGACGATGGCGACGGTACTGGCCCGGTTCCAGGAGATCCAGGAACTGCAGGAGGAACGGTACATGGGGTTCAGGGAGGAACTGAGGAACATCGGTTCCGCAATAGGGACCATCGTCCTGGCCCTTACCCAGATCGTCACCACATTGTGGGACCATGTGGCACCCCAAAGGGCCCCTGTCACTAGCACAGGCCAGGAACAGCCTACCACCTCCGCCGGCGCTAGTGGACAGGAGGCCCCCACACAACGACAGGCCACCAGAACCCCACCTCCTGCAGAAGAAGAACCACCCCGCAAGCGGAACCTGAGATCTCACAAGAAGACAGAGTAGGATTGCAAGACCCCCGCCAGCCTAAGATACCCCCTGATGTCATCCCACTGTCCCACATTGTCACCCTGTCCAACCTTGAACTGCCCTTGCTCCATCCTTCCACAGGCATATGGACAATGCACCTGTGCGACTGAGAACTGGACTCTGCCATGGACATTACTCCACCCCCACCCATCCCCGCTTCCCAATCATTTACCTATATGTAGCACTTAAAATAAATCACTTATTCCACTTAAAAAAACTGGAGTCTGCTTGTATTCTTAACAAATGTATTACACATAACGGTGCAATAATGGCCAGTTACTTTGTGATGACAACATACCAATTTCAATAAGCTTTAGTCCATGGGCAAACAAAGCTGAAGTCAGGCAGTGGGTCATACAGCTCTGAAAAGGGAAGGGAAAGTCACAAATCAGTTAACAGGATCTGGGGGGAAACACAGACAGTGGAGACGCATGAGGCCTCAAGTAAATGTAAATTGGGGTGGCTGTTTCTTACCTGTGTGCTACTGAAAGTATTGTTGTATGACTGTATCCCTGTTGTCCGTGTCATCCCCGTCGTCTTCCTCCTCTTCACTCTCCACAGGCTCCACAGCTGCAACAACACCACCATCTGGACCATCCTCCTGCAGAAAAGGCACCTGGCGTCGCAATGCAAGATTGTGAAGCATACAGCAGGCCACGATGATCTGGCACACCTTCTTTCGTGAGTACAGGAGGGATCCCCCTGTCATATGCAGGCACCTAAACCTGGCCTTCAGGACCCCGAAGGTCCTTTCTATGATCCTCCTAGATCACCCATGGGCCTCATTGTACCGTTCCTCTGCCCTGGTCCGGGGATTCCTCACTGAGGTCAGTAGCCACGACAGGTTGGGGTAACCAGAGTCACCAATTAGCCACACACGGTGTCTCTGTAGCTGTTCCATCACATAAGGGATGCTGCTATTTCGCATGACATACGCGTCATGCACTGACCCAGGGAACTTGACATTTACATGGGAGATGTACTGGTCAGCCAAACAGACCACCTGGACATTCATCGAATGATAACTTTTTCTGTTTCTGTACACCTGCTCACTGTCTTTGGGGGGAACCAAAGCCACATGGGTCCCATCAATGGCACCAATGATGTTGGGGATATGTCCAAGGGCATAGAAATCACCCTTCACTGTAGCCAATTCGCCCACCTCAGGGAAAATAATGTAGCTCTGCATGTATTTCATCAGGGCAGACAACACTCTGGACAAAAGCTTAGAAAACATAGGCTGAGACATCCCAGATGACATGGCCACTGTTGTCTGAAAAGACCCACTTGCCAAAAAATGGAGTACTGACAGAACCTGCACCAGAGGGGGAATCCCCGTGGGATGGCGGATGGGGGACATCAGGTCTGGCTCCAGCTGGGCACATAGTTCATGTATAGTTGCTCTGTCAAGCCAGTATGTAAGTATGATATGTCGTTCTTCCATTGTCGACAGGTCCACCAGCGGTCGGTACACGGGAGGATTCATCCTTCTCCTCGCAAGTCCCAGCGGACGGTGCCTAGGAAGGACAACATGGAGCACAGAGTCAAGCAACCCACAGGTTAATTCACACAGCTTGCACAGTACACGAATCGCTATGCATGGAACGGCTTGTATGAGTAGCTATGCAAGGCCTAGGCCTGTGTGACGCAGTAGAAACCATGCCATGTGGGCCCTTGAAATGGCGGCTGCCTGACCTGTGAAGTGTGACAGTGGGATGTGAGGTCACTGCGCTGGCGTGGCACACCGTGGCGGTAGGCGGTTGAAGACCGCGGCGCAAAGCAGCATTGGTTAACATTGAACCCTATGGGTCTCAGGAGCCAATGACGATGTGTGCCGGGGGTCGCGGTACGCACCGCCGCGGTACGCACCGCCGCGGGCGTGACCGCCATTTTCTATCTGATTAATCACTCGAGACCTGATCATCCACAGGAGAGGACCTATACTGCAAGTGCTGCTGTGACCTCGGTCTGGGAGATACAATGGCTGCTGCGACTGGGGAAAGGGCCCCTGCCTTCACTGCCGAAGAATTGGAGGAACTTGTTGATGGGGTCCTCCCCCAGTATGCGCTACTCTACGGTCCTCCAGACCAACAGGTTAGTACACAGGGTGCACGTTGAATGGGCTATACTTGTGTTGAGTGGGTTGTATGTAAGATGGTGGGGAGGGGAGCGAATGAGGAGTGCAGCGCACGAAAGATGAGAGCATGTGCCACATGGCAAGGTTGGGGAGGGGGGGGGCACTCACATTGACCAGGCAGAAAACTGATGCGATTTCTTTTACCACCCTGTACATGTCACATAGGTCAGCGCCCATCAGAAGATCGACATTTGGCGTGCCATCACCAAGGACGTCCGGGCCCTGGGGGTCCACAACAGACGGGCACCCACTGCCGAAAGAGGTGGGAGGACATCCGCCGCGGGACCAGAAAGACCGCCGAGTCTCTGCTGGGGATGGCCTCCCAACGTAGGAGGGGTGCGGCCGCCAATTGACCCCCCTGATGTCCCGGATCCTGGCGGTGGCCTACCCCGATTTGGATGGGCGCGTGAGGACATCACAGCAGACACAAGGGGGTGAGTATCAGCACATTCTGCTATCTTTGCGCGCAGTGAAGGTGTCTGGGTGGGGGAGGAGGGCTGTGGCTATCTCCAGACCAGGGCGCATTCTGTAGGCTAGGCCCCTCCGTTAGACACGGCCCTGTGCCCCCGCCCCCCACCTCTGTAGGGTGCCAAGTACAGCTATCCATGGTCCGGCCTCACCCATGTGTGCATTTGTCGTCCATAGACCCGTAGGACTAGTCACAATAACTGAGTAGTGTACCCCCATTGCGCGGCCTAGTTCAGGGGGCTTCTGTGTCTGTCCTCTCCGACAACGGTGTTGCCAATGCATGCACTCAACCTGTCTTCATTTCTCCACCCCCCCCCCCCATTTTCTTTGTCTTCCTGTTCATGTGTGCATTAGCATCATCTGGCGGAGGAGAAGTGGCATTGGAGCACGAGGGAGCTGCATCTCACTTGGCCCCGGAAGGCCATACAACAGACTCAGAGTACACCAGTGAGACGGAGGGCGAGTGGAGCTCCACAACGGGGACCCGTGGAGACGTCAGCGACACTGACACGTCCACGGAAGGGAGCTCTCTAGCGGTGGCGGCAACATCCGTGCCCACCGCCACAACAGGTACAGCCGCCACCCAGCGCACCAGCCCCGCCCTCCCAGCAGCCCCTCAGCCTTCGCTCTGTGCCCGCTCGGCCAGGAAGGGGGGCATCTCCTTCGCCCCAGGCACCTCAGGCCCTGCCCCAGTTACCCCTGCTGCCCTCAGTGAGGAGGTCATTGACCTCCTCAGGACACTCATTGTTGGGCAGTCTACCCTTTTGAATGCCATCCAGGGTGTAGAAAGGGAGGTGCATCGGAGCAATGCATACCTGGAGGGCATTCATTCGGGTCAGGCTGCCCATCAGCGATCGTTCAACGCTCTGGCCTCAGCACTGACGGCAGCCATTGTCCCTGTCTCCAGCCTCCCTCTTCTCACTCCCTCAACCCAGTCCCAGTCTCCTGTTCCTCTGCCTATCCCATCCACACCATCAGACCAGCCTGCACACACCACTACACCCAAGGGCAGCTCATCCAGACATATGCACCACAGATCCCACAATCATTCACCCAAGCAACATCCAGATGCAGACATGCCAACAGTCACTACCACCTCTGTGTCCCCCACCTCCTCATCTCCCTCCTCCCTCCCTGTGACGTCTCCACTCACACTTGCATGCACACCACCATCAGCCAGTACTTCCATCACCAGCACACCCTCCATTACAGTCCGCACACGTGCAGTCACCACCCCCACTGCCATTTACACGTCCCCTGTGTCCTCTCCCAGTGTGTCTGTCACCCCCTCTTCCAAAGCACACAAACGCAGGCAGCCACCCACCCAACAGCCATCCACCTCACGACAGCCTCCGTCACAAGCACCTGCACCCAAAGACAGCACACTTGACTCTCCTACAACCACATCCTTTTCCTCCACTCCCATACCCACTGCACCTACCCTTCCCATTGCTCCTAAAAAGTTGTTCCTCTCCAAAATTAACCTCTTTGCATCACCTGACCCACCCCCTCCATCTCGTAAGAGTCCAAACAGCACCTCAGCCACCACAAGCCCTGCACCTACTAGGACCATCGTTCAGGGCTATTGGAGTCCACCAGCTCCTAGGGCAGGAACATCGGCCAGCAGCAAGGGGACAGCCAGCACACCCCCTGGGAAGAGGACAAAAAAGAAAAAGGGCCGGCGCGACAAGCCTGAGACGGCTGCCACCAAGAACAGTAGCCTTGCCCCGTCACCTGCCACATCATCCAAGGGAGGCAAGGGCCACAGACCTCCAGCGAAGGAGGGCAAGGGCAGCAGGGCGGAGAAGTCAGGCAGCAGGCGAGCTGCCCAGGAGGGCCCCACCAGCCCCATTCCGGGTGTGAAGGACGACACCCACGGGCCCAGGACTCCATCACAGGAGGGTGCTGCGACCGCAAGTTCGGATGATGAATGAGCGGGAAGTCTTGCCCAGGTCTGGCTCCCTAGACACACAGGACAAGCACCGATGAACGGGCCCCGCCGGGACAAGAACCGCTGAACGGGCCCCGCCGGGAGGAGCACCGCTGAACAGGGCCCCGCCGGGAGGAGCACCGCTGAACAGGGCCCCGCCGGGAGGAGCACCGCTGAACAGGGCCCCGCCGGGACAAGAACCGCTGAACAGGGCCCCGCCGGGACAAAAACCGCTGAACGGGCCCCGCCGGGAGGAGCACCGCTGAACAGGGCCCCGCCGGGAGGAGCACCGCTGAACAGGGCCCCGCCGGGAGGAGCACCACAGAACAGGGCCCTGCCGGGACAAGAACCGCTGAACAGGCCCAGCTGGGACAAGAACCGCTGAACGGGCCCCGCCGGGACAAGAACCGCTGAACAGGGCCCCGCCATTTCAAGCACAGCTCCGCTGGGCCCTTCATCTCAAGCACCGCTCCGCTGGGCCCTTCATCTCAAGCACCGCTCCGCTGGGCCCCGCCGTCTCAAGCACCGCTCCGCTGGGCCCTTCCTGTCAAGCACTGCTCCGCTGGGCCCTTCCTGTCAAGCACCGCTCCGCTGGGCCCTTCCTGTCAAGCACCGCTCCGCTGGGCCCTTCATCTCAAGCACCGCTCCGCTGGGCCCTTCCTGTCAAGCACCGCTCCGCTGGGCCCTTCATCTCAAGCACCGCTCCGCTGGGCCCCGTCGTCTCAAGCACCGCTCCGCTGGGCCCTTCCTGTCAAGCACCGCTCCGCTGGGCCCTTCATCTCAAGCACCGCTCCGCTGGGCCCTTCCTGTCAAGCACCGCTCCGCTGGGCCCTTCATCTCAAGCACCGCTCCGCTGGGCCCCGCCGTCTCAAGCACCGCTCCGCTGGGCCCTTCCTGTCAAGCACCGCTCCGCTGGGCCCTTCATCTCAAGCACCGCTCCGCTGGGCCCTTCCTGTCAAGCACCGCTCCGCTGGGCCCTTCATCTCAAGCACCGCTCCGCTGGGCCCCGCCGTCTCAAGCACCGCTCCGCTGGGCCCTTCATCTCAAGCACCGCTCCACTGGGCCCCGCCGTCTCAAGCACCGCTCCGCTGGGCCCTTCCTGTCAAGCACCGCTCCGCTGGGCCCTTCCTGTCAAGCACCGCTCCGCTGGGCCCTTCATCTCAAGCACCGCTCCGCTGGGCCCTTCATCTCAAGCACCGCTCCGCTGGGCCCTTCCTGTCAAGCACCGCTCCGCTGGGCCCTTCATCTCAAGCACCGCTCCGCTGGGCCTTCCTGTCAAGCACCGCTCCGCTGGGCCCTTCATCTCAAGCACCGCTCCGCTGGGCCCCGCCGTCTCAAGCACCACTCCGCTGGGCCCTTCCTGTCAAGCACCGCTCCGCTAGGCCCTTCATCTCAAGCACCGCTCCGCTGGGCCCCGCCGTCTCAAGCACCGCTCCGCTGGGCCCTTCCTGTCAAGCACCGCTCCGCTGGGCCCTTCATCTCAAGCACCGCTCCGCTGGGCCTTTCCTGTCAAGCACCGCTCCGCTGGGCCCTTCATCTCAAGCACCGCTCCGCTGGGCCCCGCCGTCTCAAGCACCGCTCCGCTGGGCCCTTCCTGTCAAGCACCGCTCCGCTGGGCCCTTCATCTCAAGCACCGCTCCGCTGGGCCCTTCCTGTCAAGCACCGCTCCGCTGGGCCCTTCATCTCAAGCACCGCTCCGCTGGGCCCCGCCGTCTCAAGCACCGCTCCGCTGGGCCCTTCATCTCAAGCACCGCTCCGCTGGGCCCCGCCGTCTCAAGCACCGCTCCGCTGGTCCCTTTCTGTCAAGCACCGCTCCGCTGGGCCCTTCCTGTCAAGCACCGCTCCGCTGGGCCCTTCATCTCAAGCACCGCTCCGCTGGGCCCTTCATCTCAAGCACCGCTCCGCTGGGCCCTTCCTGTCAAGCACCGCTCCGCTGGGCCCTTCATCTCAAGCACCGCTCCGCTGGGCCCCGCCGTCTCAAGCACCGCTCCGCTGGGCCCTTCCTGTCAAGCACCGCTCCGCTGGGCCCTTCATCTCAAGCACCGCTCCGCTGGGCCCCGCCATCTGAAGCACCGCTCCGCTGGGCCCTTCATCTCAAGCACCGCTCCGCTGGGCCCTTCCTGTCAAGCACCACTCTGCTGGGCCCTTCATCTCAAGCACCGCTCCGCTGGGCCCCGCCGTCTCAAGCACCGCTCCGCTGGGCCCTTCCTGTCAAGCACCGCTCCGCTGGGCCCTTCATCTCAAGCACCGCTCCGCTGGGCCCTTCGTGTCAAGCACCGCTCCGCTGGGCCCTTCATCTCAAGCACCGCTCCGCTGGGCCCCGCCGTCTCAAGCACCGCTCCGCTGGGCCCTTCATCTCAAGCACCGCTCCGCTGTGCCCCGCCGTCTCAAGCACCGCTCCGCTGGGCCCTTCCTGTCAAGCACCGCTCCGCTGGGCCCTTCCTGTCAAGCACCGCTCTGCTGGGCCCTTCATCTCAAGCACTGCTCCGCTGGGCCCTTCCTGTCAAGCACCGCTCCGCTGGGCCCTTCATCTCAAGCACCGCTCCGCTGGGCCCCGCCGTCTCAAGCACCGCTCCGCTGGGCCCTTCCTGTCAAGCACCGCTCCGCTGGGCCCTTCCTGTCAAGCACCGCTCCGCTGGGCCCTTCATCTCAAGCACCGCTCCGCTGGGCCCTTCCTGTCAAGCACCGCTCCGCTGGGCCCTTCATCTCAAGCACCGCTCCGCTGGGCCTTCCTGTCAAGCACCGCTCCGCTGGGCCCTTCATCTCAAGCACCGCTCCGCTGGGCCCCGCCGTCTCAAGCACCACTCCGCTGGGCCCTTCCTGTCAAGCACCGCTCCGCTAGACCCTTCATCTCAAGCACCGCTCCGCTGGGCCCCGCCGTCTCAAGCACCGCTCCGCTGGGCCCTTCCTGTCAAGCACCGCTCCGCTGGGCCCTTCATCTCAAGCACTGCTCCGCTGGGCCTTTCCTGTCAAGCACCGCTCCGCTGGGCCCTTCATCTCAAGCACCACTCCGCTGGGCCCCGCCGTCTCAAGCACCGCTCCGCTGGGCCCTTCCTGTCAAGCACCGCTCCGCTGGGCCCTTCATCTCAAGCACCGCTCCGCTGGGCCCTTCCTGTCAAGCACCGCTCCGCTGGGCCCTTCATCTCAGGCACCGCTCCGCTGGGCCCCGCCGTCTCAAGCACCGCTCCGCTGGGCCCTTCATCTCAAGCACCGCTCCGCTGGGCCCCGCCGTCTCAAGCACCGCTCCGCTGGTCCCTTCCTGTCAAGCACCGCTCCGCTGGGCCCTTCCTGTCAAGCACCGCTCCGCTGGGCCCTTCATCTCAAGCACCGCTCCGCTGGGCCCTTCATCTCAAGCACCGCTCCGCTGGGCCCTTCCTGTCAAGCACCGCTCCGCTGGGCCCTTCATCTCAAGCACCGCTCCGCTGGGCCCCGCCGTCTCAAGCACCGCTCCGCTGGGCCCTTCCTGTCAAGCACCGCTCCGCTGGGCCCTTCATCTCAAGCACCGCTCCGCTGGGCCCCGCCGTCTGAAGCACCGCTCCGCTGGGCCCTTCCTGTCAAGCACCGCTCCGCTGGGCCCTTCATCTCAAGCACCGCTCCGCTGGGCCCTTCCTGTCAAGCACCGCTCCGCTGGGCCCTTCATCTCAAGCACCGCTCCGCTGGGCCCCGCCGTCTCAAGCACCGCTCCGCTGGGCCATTCCTGTCAAGCACCGCTCCGCTGGGCCCTTCATCTCAAGCACCGCTCCGCTGGGCCCTTCCTGTCAAGCACCGCTCCGCTGGGCCCTTCATCTCAAGCACCGCTCCGCTGGGCCCCGCCGTCTCAAGCACCGCTCCGCTGGGCCCTTCATCTCAAGCACCGCTCCGCTGGGCCCCGCCGTCTCAAGCACCGCTCCGCTGGGCCCTTCCTGTCAAGCACCGCTCCGCTGGGCCCTTCCTGTCAAGCACCGCTCCGCTGGGCCCTTCATCTCAAGCACCGCTCCGCTGGGCCCTTCCTGTCAAGCACCGCTCCGCTGGGCCCTTCATCTCAAGCACCGCTCTGCTGGGCCCCGCCGTCTCAAGCACCGCTCCGCTGGGCCCTTCCTGTCAAGCACCGCTCTGCTGGGCCCTTCATCTCAAGTACCACTCCGCTGGGCCCTTCCTGTCAAGCACCGCTCCGCTGGGCCCTTCATCTCAAGCACCGCTCCGCTGGGCCCCGCCGTCTCAAGCACCGCTCCGCTGGGCCCTTCCTGTCAAGCACCGCTCCGCTGGGCCCTTCATCTCAAGCACCGCTCCGCTGGGCCACGCGGTCTCAAGCACCGCTCCGCTGGGCCCCGCTGTCTCAAGCACCGCTCCGCTGGGCCCTTCCTGTCAAGCACCGCTCCGCTGGGCCCTTCATCTCAAGCACCGCTCCGCTGGGCCCTTCCTGTCAAGCACCGCTCCGCTGGGCCCTTCATCTCAAGCACCGCTCCGCTGGGACCTTCCTGTCAAGCACCGCTCCGCTGGGCCCTTCATCTCAAGCACCGCTCCGCTGGGCCCCGCTGTCTCAAGCACCGCTCCGCTGGGCCCTTCATCTCAAGCACCGCTCCGCTGGGCCCTTCATCTCAACCACCGCTCCGCTGGGCCCAGCCGTCTCAAGCACCGCTCCGCCCTTCCTGTCAAGCACCGCTCCTCTGGGCCCTTCATCTCAAGCACCGCTCCGCTGGGCCCCACCGTCTCAAGCACCGCTCCGCTGGGCCCTTCCTGTCAAGCACCGCTCCGCTGGGCCCTTCATCTCAAGCACCGCTCCGCTGGGCCCCGCCGTCTCAAGCACCGCTGGCCCATTGACAGTGCCGGTTCTGTGTCGAGCAGGGCTTCAGGAAGCACTCGGGGCACCATGCCTCCTCCAATAACAGTGGAGTCGGTAATCCATCTGATGGACTGTGGCTTTGCACCCCCCAGGATGGGACAGTGGGCATGGAGGCCCCTCGTGGATCTGGCGTCGTGGACTCATGTGGCTGAGGTGCCCCCCCTTCCCTTCCCCCTGAGGTGCCTGTAGTTTTATCATCTGATGCCCCTGCAGTGTTCTCTCCAATGGTATCTGGTCTCCTGTGTGGGCTTTGCCCATGTGTTTGTGCACATTGGCCCACGGACTATGGAACTTTGACGGAATGTGCAGGACTTTTTGCCTATGGATATCTTGTTGACTATGTTCATTCCTTATTTTTGTATCTTTTATATGGCATATTTGCCATTCCTTCAATGGAGCTATTTATACATATATTTTATCGTAAATTTAAATTGTGTCTTTGCATTATTCCGGGGGGTTTGTGTGGTGTCACTCTGACTTGTTGCTCGGCATTGGGGTGTAGGTATTTGTGGTGGGGGGGTGGGTGTATGGCGCATGTGTGTGCCCGTAAGCTTTTCTCCTCCCCCCTCCCCTGTGTCGTAGGTGCAGTACTCACCGTTGTCGTCTGCGCCGGCGTTCGTACTCCTGGTAGATGAGCAGGTAGACAATAGCTGGTAGGATGTGTAATTCGGGCTCCATGCTGTCCTCCGTCCTCGTGGAGTGTGTATAGGTGAGCGTTTTCCCGTTCGTAGTCTGTTTCCGCCGTGTTTTTATCGGCGGGGCTCCCGCCCCGGAAAAGGTGGCGGATTGGTGAGTTGTGATAGGGTGGGCGGTACATTGTCTGCCGCCTGCCTGTTGGCGGTGACCGCTGCGCTGTTTGTCGGTCCCGCCGTGGCGGTCGGAGTGTTAATGTGGCGGCCTGTGTTGGCGGTTCCCGCCAGAGTTAGAATACCATTTTTTGACCGCCGGACTGTTTGCGGGTTGGCCGCCGCTTTATCACCGACCGCCAGGGTCAGAATGACCCCCTAAGTCTGCTCCAGTAAGAGGGAGCATGAAAATGCTCCTGCTCACTGGCAGCAGACTTTTCATCTGTTTCACTCACTGAAGTGGGCAGGGTGACCGATGAATAAATTGCTGTTGCCTGTAGGGAGCAACATTTTTATCTGCTCCCTGCACTCTGGAGCAATGCTGGCTTCCTCAAGGCCCCCAACGATAGTGTGGTGGGTGCTCTTGAGGGGCACCAGGGCACCCACCCTTTGTTAATTTGGCTCTCGGGGTGGGTTCCCTGGGGCTGAAATCAGCCCAGGTAAAGGGCCGCCTCCACCTTTAGAGATTGGCTGGGCACCAGGTTGTGGGGTCCCTGGGGGTGACATAGGCTCGGAGAGAGGGGACTGCATGCCGCATGACTCAAGATAAAAGGTGTTGAGTCCCAGGGGATGAAGTCGGCCAAGGGAGGAGGGTGCATGTCCCTTGCCCCATAAATATAGTAGTGGGCTCTGGGTTATGGGGTCCCTGATGGTGAACATTTCCTGGGAAGGAGGCCACCCCTAAAAAATGCACTGGCCACTTGGGGATGGGGTCCCTGGGTCAAAGTCAACCTAGGGAGGAGGACATGTGCTCCAACTTCCCACAAAACCTGCCAGGCCTCAGGGGATGCAGTCCCTAAGGGTAAAAGTGACCTAGGAAGCGGGCTACATTCCCCCACTTCCCATTAAATATTGTGCCTGGCCCCGGGGATTGGATTCCTGGGACAAAATTGGCCCAGGGAGAGGGTCCCGTGCCCCCCTACAAAATGCACCTGAAATCAGGGGAAGGGGTCGCAGGGGCCATAGGTTTGAGGGGGGTGGAGAAATGTGTTGGCTGTCTATAGGGTCTTGGAGAAAGCTCCTTGGTCATGGGTCAAGAAATAAACACCAATTTTTCAATTTACAAACAGTACATTAACTAATGAGTTATGAACTTTTCACTGCAATATGTTATAGTTGATTTGAGAAAGAGTGAATACCACATGTTTCCGTTAATAGAAATGTCAACAACAATATGTATTTGCTGCAATTAGTGATTGTGACATTTTAAGATGGTGTCCGTTAGCACTACAGAAAAGTTTGTAGCTGTATAAACTCTATGTTTTCACTGTTATCCATCAAGAGCATTGTTTTAAATTGGATTCTGGGTGTTTACTGCTCTGCCCATGACCAAGGAGAATATTTCAGTCATCAGCACTGGAAGGTTTCAGTACTTGTTTTTGTGGTGAAACAAATAAAATAAATATCATATAGACTATTTCTACAATTATAGCTAAATAATCTCAAATCATATTTCATCAGAATGGTATTTTTGATATTAATAAAACTACATTTAATTGGTATATTCACACCCATTGTATAAATAGAACCTTTGTAACATTTTAAATTTTCCTATTTTTTTATTTCCAACCATTTCCTTTTCATTAGCTGAAGTTCATAAACATCACTCATTAGTATTGTACACTCGAGACTGCTGTCAAAAGGTTATTCTGTAAAGATTACAGAACTACATTAGGTTCTACATAAATGTTTAAATCCTCAGACTGTTGTGTTTCCAAGTTTGCTAAATATTCTTCTTTAATTTTTCTATCACCTTTTCAAATATTTTTCCACTTCATCAATCACATGATCACTAAATCAGAGTTCCGCTGTGAATGTGCTAAAAATATCTTCCCACCAAAATATTATTGTCCTTTCCTGTGATTGCTCTATGTTTGAAGATATTCTTTTTTATTTCTTGTAGTCTAGTACTACTCAGAATTCTTCTATAGTAAGAACATTCTAAAACATATATTACCTGATTTGTAGTACAGGTGGCATTGTGTTTGATATGTTCCTGCTTTGTCTTACATTTACCCATGTATGGTGGTCTACCTTCACTCCTTATGCATCCTTTTAATTTACTGCATCTGAAGAACCATTTTCAAACTGAATCCAAATTGTATTTTGGATTTCTGACTTTTTTAAGTGGTTTTGAACAGGTCTACCTGTCAATGAATTTTCAACATTCACTGAGTCAGCTATAGTTATGGTTAGGTTTTGGTGCCTTTAATAAACCTGCATGAATCTTTCCAGAAATTAGGTTTCTCACATTTAGGTTTGACATGGAAAGATTTGTGCAAACCCTGGAAGGACAGGAAATAGAAAAGTGGCATTTCCCATTTTAACACCCTTAGTAAAGGAAGCTCCTTTGCTTGCTTTCGTGAGACTGTGCCAGTAGGTTTTGAGAAGTATTGTTACAAAAGAGTGTTGGGTGGACATTGAAGAGTTAAAAAGTTATAAATATCAGGACCTTAATGTACAAAATGCTCCTGAACCTGGGTTAAAGGGCAGTTCATAGGTCCAAATTTTGAAACTAAAGGCCCCCAAAGGACAAGGCTGGCTCCTTCCCCATTTTCCACATCAGGTCTAAAAACACTAAATAGAGTTTGTGGACTGGGACCTTCTGATTGTCTTGCCACTGAAGAAAAAGTTATTTTGCAGCCCTCATTATAAGCCACATAGGGGACCAGTGTAAGCACACCTTAACTCCCAGGCCTATGTGGGGGAACCCCTCTTGTTTGAAATTAAAAAATAAATCTGCTTGAGCTGTGAGGTCTGTGAAATCATCGTGGAGTTTGTGACTCCAGACAGGCACAGGTCCCACTCCAATCACCATCAATAGTATGAATCCCTGGTTGTAAGAAAGTGGAGCATAAAACTTGTGCACTCACGTAGGGACTCTCATTGAGTCACCTTCCAGAATCTGTGGTCTTGCTACTAAGACCATGGACTATGGGTGCTATTTTGAGTGCTTTGAGCATGGTCACCGAAATTCAGTCCAAAGATTAATTATACTTTCAGGGCACCATTTTAAATTTAAAAATTAAAGTTTATTCTCATAACTTTGTTTGTTTTGGTATGGGCTTGAAGTGTGGGCCTTCATAAAGAAAATTCACTTCTTCAAAATCTGCCATATCTGCGATCTTGATCATGAGAGCCTGGACTCTGCATGCCTAGTAATAAGGGAAGACCTTCCTCTATAGTCTGTCAACTTCCTGTCAAGTCCACTGACTTTTTGCCAAGGTAAAGAGCATTCTGAGCTTTTCATCCTCTGAACAATGAGGTGACATTTCACTACATGCAAAAGTGTATTTTCCTTGGCAACAGGAGACCTGAACATGTGCAACTGTAGTTCACAGCAACATTTGGGAAGTTGCAATGGGAGAGAAACCTCACGATGAGATTTGTGGATTATCCCCTCCAGGGTAAGAAGAAAAAGCAGTGGTATGAATAAGTGACAATGAAGGGTAGAGAACAACAAAAAAAAACATTCACACCTTCCTTGGAGGGAGAAGAAGCTCAACATGAAAAGGGTCACCTACAAGCTATGTGACCCACAGCATAGCAGGGGGAAGAGAGGACTCCACCCCTTTGGAAAATCATGTTGAAGCGTGAGAAGTATGAGAGGTACTTATAGGTGAAGAAAAAAAACACCAGGACACCAATAATAGGAAGCACTACAACATTTTCTTCAACAGATGCTGCAGAAATGGGAACAAAGCAATCCCGGCCTCGGTTTCCCCACACTGCACTGCATAGATGGGGAAAATCCCTGATTTGGGAAGCAGTAATTGGTAGATCATTACATCAAATTCCTCCAAAAACAAAAAATAGCTAAAAAACTGTTTATATGTTTTAGTTTGCCACCAGGGTTGCAACAAAGAAAAACAACAAAAACATACATTTTTTCAAAATTCTAAACACCCTGACCAACTGATATTACTTTGGAGAAATACCAAAAACTCATAAAAAGTTATTGTCTCTACAGTTGACCAGGCCCTGTAATGACCAGAATCTGTGCTCAGTGTGGTGTGGGCATGCAGGGCAGATATAGCGCCAGGCCTGCAACCAACCCCCACTCACCACAGCCAGAGGCCCTGCACAGCAGGTAAGGGAGGAAAGGAATACTTTATACAGTAAGTATAATAGTACTATATTCAAAACCATCTCATTAGAAGGATTAATGGTAATGTAGTATGTAGAATGAATTCATTTAAACATCTGTTGAGCTGGCATGAAGAGTCAAAAATCTGTTTGCCGTTAAACACGTGTACAGGAAAGTGCTCGTTCTGTCAGCCATACATGAAATTCTCCTGAACTGCTGTTGACTAACGCAGGGCTTAAATTATGTTTTCGAAAATTTTGAAATTCACGAATTCACCAAAATGCGTGCACCATAACTCACTCCACAAAGGGGCTGCTCGTGATCTCACAATCTTTATACCAATAAATAGCAAAAACTTAACACAACATCATTTAAAAAGAACTCAGATGAAAAAAGTAAATATTCTTCATCCATATTGATACAATTAATAATGCCAACGTTATAATCATACACAATGTCACTAAGGATATCATCAATGTAATTTGTGATGACATCTGTCACATATTAAGTGATGTCATGAGGAATCTATTTGGGAGGTCAAGATTTTCCTGTCAGTGACACAGTTTATGGTTTATGAGACAAATTCTTCACGTTTCTGCTTTTGAATAGATTAACAGTAGAGCAACGCCTTAAAGATGGAAATAAGTGTAACTAGCAAAGGCAGCAGAGAATAGTGGCAGAAGGGGGGGACTGGAATACCGGGCGGCAGGTTCTGTGTGCAAAATCTGCCAGTGACTAAGGATGGGAGTTTGCGATGAGCAATAGAGCCAGAGTTGAAATACTAATGCTGGAGTGGTGGCAGTTAGGGCGAATTCCAATTTAGATGAAAAAAGAACGCAGAAACTGTGGCGTGTACTTTTTCCCTAGGCATTATTTTAGAAGTTTGTTTTCGCATGCATGCCCTTCCGATGCACACGCAAATTATGTATTAATGAAAAAAAACTGCAAAATAAAGTTCCATATTTTAGAACAGAGTAAACTACAGAAAATTAAATGTTAGAACTTTTACTGATTTTGTCATGCGTAATACTGAAATAGAACTTTTGCAGGTTTGATCGTACATAATAATGAGGTATTTGTGAATACTCTTGCTTATGCACTGGCTGCTATGATATGCATGCTCTTAATTAGGGAAAATGTTCAATGCTATTTTTTACCGTGTGCTTTTTCAATCATAGTTATTTTTTTAACAAAGATTCTCAATTAGTGTGACACGCGTCCCTGAACATACACTATTTATTGTGCAAGACGTTTTGCTTTTGTTCGTATGAGTTGCAAAATAATTTTTGTGGTTCACACGTGTTTTACGTTACAAATGTTAAAACTCTTCCAAATTGTTTGTTTGACATGGTCGTGAAAAGTGGCCGCCCTCGGAGTTGTATTGGTGACTCTCCCCTATAATCGCACGTGCGGCAGCTCAGTTAATGGTCGATTAGCATATTTCTGAAAAAAAAAAATTGTAATTCAAGTGATTTTCTACTAGGTGCTTTTACTCTGTGTTCGTGAGCTTGTTTAAAATGACAATTATCAGTGATATATTATGTTTTTTTCTTAAACCTGCGGCGTATTTATCTTTTTCAATGGGCGTGTCAAGATGTAAAATGCTCGGGAAGGATTTTTTTTAATTCGGCACATTGGGTTTTTAGATTTTCTATGATTGTTTTTGAAGTTACAAAACTACTCTAATATAAGATACTCGTTTTCTGCCATAAACGATGTTGAAATTATTATTCCACCCAGATTGCCGTAAAGGATCATGACGTGTGAGCAATATGTATTTTTGGAGCACGCGCATTCGCGTCATCGCTGCTTTTGAATGAAACTAATAGCTCATTATGCCGCAAACCGATTGGAAATAGGTCTCGCGCTTCGACAACGTTTGATTCTGCCCTTGCATCACCTTTTCAGGAAACTATTGCTGTAGTGTGTCTTAATTTGGCACCCCATGCCCTTCAACGCCAGGGAAAGTGGAGGGTCGGGAAGGGGTCAAATTGAATAGATAAAAGCAAATTCTGTGATGCATGATAAACGAACTGTGAAGCTGAATTTTAATGGGGGATTTGGATTATTTTGAAATTACCCGTCAAGGACGAAATGTACAATGCACTGGCTCTCTTAACATCCGTGAATATGGTTGCACAATTCAGGAGACGTCAATGAGTGCAATTTGTGAAATCTCTAAACGTAACAGACAGGCGAAGTTCCTTTAATCAAACCAACACATTCTACAACATATTCAACAACGACATCCTTGCACTTTGAGCTGCTATGAAGTTTATATTTCTATTTTCAGCAGGTGGAACGCTATAAAAAAGTGTTGTGTTTCTTCACACATCATACCAGGTAGGATGTGGGAGACTGAGAAGGTGAATGCTACTATGCATATGTATGAACAAAGTAGACTGCCTTTTGACTGAAAGCGTGTAAACCGGCTGATAAAAACGTGTTAGAAGTATGATTTTATTTTCAGTATGGTTTCTCACAAACATTGAATATAAATACAAAAGAATAATGAAATGTCATCAACTATTTGCATTTGATTGTGAAATGTACAGTTTGCCGGTTCCCATTTGATCAGTGGAGCTTAAAATGCTATACCATCCCTTAGCTTCAACACGGTTGTCTTGAATCATTTGTAATAGACAGAGTAGTATTACCCCCCAACCCTTCTTCGTTCCAGTCCTATATATTTGAAGTGGGCCCACCTCCCCAAGGCATCACGTGACATATCGAGAAATGAAAACACTTTCCCCCTTATCTGTTCTCACTTTTAGACCCCTTCAAACTCCCAGGACCACAAAGGGCACACACACAAACCTGTCCTACACTTTTTCCTGTTTCCCATACACTTCATTGTGGCTCTGATGCAGCTAGTTCATGGGTCTGATTAGTTTGTGTCTGCCTAATTCTCATTGGTTCCCGTTTATTTTCTCAGGTACTATTAGTATTACACTCTTTATGCGATCATATGAATATGAATAGATCATAAAAGAATCGCAATACAATACATCATATAAATACATATCATAAAAACAGGTAAAAACTTCCATTAAAACGACATAAAATCCCACCAAAAGCAAGGAACGGATTCTTATCATCAACAAAGTTTAAAACAATAACATCTTGTGCCAAGCCACCGCTCCTCAAGAACTGGCCCACTGAACTACATACCTCATAGTCATTCAGCTGACAAAAAAAGAGCAAAGCTGCCCTGCAGTTAGTAAAATTATTTTTCCTTAATAGTGGTACTAAATACCGTTTTTTAAAAGGCTCTTAAAATTTACAAAAAAACAAGAAGTGCAGCAGTGTTTGTGGGGATAGTTCATCACAGGGGCAAATACAAATATTGCCAGATAAGAACTGCCCTTTTGGAAAGGACAGCATCCAGCTGAGGGATCCTAGCCTAAAGCAGGTTAGTAGCATTCGCTCATATACATTGTGAACATGCAATAAATAAGGTGACGGTCCCTGGGACATTTGGGCCATACAGTACTCCCTAACTGTCACCTTTGTTACTTCATTTGTCTCTCAGGCTGCCCTTCTGTGCTCAAGAAAACATTTCCAGACCCATATTTTATCTTTTTTAGATATTAAATGCAGATTCTCAAACAGGTGCGGACAGCCCACTACAGTCAAAAGGCTTTGATATATTTCAGCCACGGGACTGAGCAAGCTAGATCGCTAGCAAGGCAGTCCTTAAAGATCAACTGATTAAGGACAGCCTCCTTGGTGTATCAGATTACGCACCAGAGCTCGAATGGAGCAAGGCTAATTCTATCTTGTAGCTATACTAACCCCATTCCTGATGAATAGAGAAGTGTGGTGTGGCGAGCGCAAACAGCAGCAAAATCAATTTTCATCTACCTGAAGGCTTCCAACCTCTTTACAACTCCACAGTCCCATTCCATCAGTCACGGCGGATAAACACTTTCTCTTGTAGACTTCCAGTATGGAGCAACTGGCTTCCTCCCTATATTCGCAGCTAGGGAATAAGGGCTAGATGTATCCTTCCTCACAATAGCGACTACCTCATTGGATTTTTAGCGAATCGCAATTAAGTAATTGCTATCGGAATGAATGAAACTCCAGGCGTTTCAAACTGCGATTTGCAAGGGCTCGCAAATGGACCTACCTCATTAATATTCATGAGGTAGGTTGCAATTTGCAAGCCATTGCAAATGGATACAATCACAGGAATAGTGGCCTGCTGGGCTCAGTAGACCACCATGTCTGTGATTGCTTTTACATAAAGTAATCTTTGTTTTTTCTAAATGCAGCCCGTTTTCTTTAAAGGAAAATGGGATGCGTTTAAAACTGAAACGTTTTCTTTTCATTTTTTAAGAGTAGACAGTGGTCCGTGGAACCACTGCCTGCTCGTAAAAATATTTTCACATGCATTCACAAAGTGGAAAGGGTCTTTTGGGGACCCCTTCCTCTTAGCGAATGGGTTTCCACCAATTTGAAATTGGTGGTAACTGCAAATGTTTTGCAACCGCATTCAGGGTCACAAAACAATCATACATACCTCTGCTATTCGGTATTAGGAAGGGACACCCTTGACATGCCCCTACTGGCCCTAAGTGATTCCCACTGTGCATTTATAGCGTAAAACCCTATTTTAAAAAAACGTGAGCCAACTACATGCCTAATCAAATTCTAACCCCAAGTATTGAAAGGAACTTACTTTTGCTACAGCGCATCCTCCAATGTGCACTGGATGCGTCTTAGTGTTCTTAGAGCCACAGTCCATTACAAAAGTTTTCATGCAATTAGTTTCTATGTCCAAACTTTTCATGAAGTCTGCAAAGCTATCCACCAGCTGGTTAAGCCCATTAGCTGTCCTAGCCAATAGAACTAGGTAATCCGCCTACAATAGAGCCGGAATGGCGATATTACAAATGCAAGTGACATCAGCTCCAATGGACACCAACGTTTTTTCCAGGTCATTAATGTACAGGAGAAGTAAGATGGGACCAAGAACACACCCTTGGCGTACACCCCTATTGACACAGAAGGTAGAAGTGGTCTCCCCGTTAGGCCCATACCTAATTTTTGTCCTCCGTTCCTGGTGTAGAAGTCTCAGAAGGTTTACCAACCCACCATCAAGACCCATGGTCAACAAATTTCCCCACAACTTCTGCCTATTGACGCAGTCAATTGCACATGACAAGTCCATGAAGGCTAAATGAATGGACTCTCCCTTCACATACTTGGACTTGGCCATAGGGGGTGGAGGTTGAGACACTGTTCTATAGTGTCCAAACCTTTCCGAAAACCATATTGGGCCTGAGATAGAATTTAATTCTCTTGCACCCAGGAAATCAGTTCTTCCAACACAACACATCCTATTAAATTTGAGCAGGAGTCTAGCAGCAAGATTGGTTGATAACACCTAGGGTCTAAGATATAGCCCTATTTGAAAATTGGTACCACTACAGAGGCCAGGGTATTGGAGGCCCAACTCTACACACCACATTGAAAATATTGGTTAGAAAGGGAGACCAAAACTCTGGGTATTCAATAAATAAATCCGTCGGAATCCCATCCGGTCCTGGGGCTCTGTTGGGCAGGCTATCATGGATGGCCTTAGATACTTCTAACTCTGAGAAGGGAGAGCTAAGATTCAGAGGTAGAATCACCTGTTCAGTGTCAACACTTCACTCGTCAGACCCATAAATACTAGATAAATGATCGAGCCAGGCTTCAGGAGTATTATGTGACGTAACAACGTCCAGAAATTTACCATTAGCAAGGTCAGCCTTAACTGCCCACCAAAATGCAAGGGAATCCTTTTTCTGACAGGCTGGCACTATTGTTTCCCACTGCTCTACCTTGACTTTGTCCCTCCGCTTCTTCAAGGCCCAGGCATATGCCTTTCTGCAAGCAGAAACAATGGCCTGATCTCTGGTATTTTGCCTAAGTGCCTGGCATATAGAAGGATTTGCTATTCTATATGATTTATCAAACCATGAGTAGCCAACCATGGGGCCATTCTTAATGGATCTGCTCATAAAATCCTTAATTCGAGACAAAAGCTCAGAAAAGCCTAATAGAGAATTAGCAGCGTCACCATCCACTTGGCACAATGTTAACAAAAAAGGGTAGGCGTTTTGCACCTGGTCCACGATAAGCCCTTGGTTTGCAGAGTGACAAACCACCCTCCTACCATTGTCCTTAGTCCCTAGTATATGGTTGGGACCAGCCTCCCTTAGACCAGCCTGCAAAGGTACTTTAAGAGATAGAACCAAAAGGTTACGTTCACTATAGACAGATGGTATCACTTCTGTCCCATAGGTCAAAGCTAAGATGTTTGAGAAACAAACACATAGTCGATGGTCGAGCTACATCCTCCCCAAATAAAAGTTGAAGTTGCTATGTCCTCTGTACTAAAAGTAGGTCTGACCAGATCATGTGCCAGAAGGAAAGCATCTAAGTGCTGCCTCTTCGGATTGAGACCCGCTTGATCCACTACACAGCTGACAGGGTCAAAAGGGGAGTCCACTTGAAAGGATATATCTCTGAGTGTGGCATTAAAATCCCCTGCCAGGAGTAAATTAAAAGACCCACCTTTTGCCAGGGCTCTATCAGCCAAAAAGCTAATAGTTAAAGAGAGGTCTTGAAAGGTAGAGTTGTTGTTAAATGAAAAATCAATATTATACTAATTCACCATAACAATTCTTAACTTACTACCCCAGCTGACCTCAAATGCTTGAATCCCACCTATATCTACAAATATCGGAAAGACTTTGCACCCAATTTCAACTTTAAACCACGCCTCCAAACCCCCTTTAGCACGATCTCAGGGTGAGGGGATAGAAAAATTGCAGAAGCTAGTAAACACATCTAGAACAAATTCTGATACAGGCCAGGTTTCTTGCATAAAGATAACATCAAAATTAGATATAAACACCCACCAAACCTCAACCTCTAGTTCTGAGGCCAACCCAGCTACATTCCAGGTAAGGAGTTTCAAATATGACATCTTTCTACTGGAAGGTTGTGAACCAGCCAGTAAGATTATTCCTTCCCCAGGGTGGGAGGGATTAAAAATAAAATGGTCTCGGGCCCAGTCAGCAAAGCATTATTGTGTCCCTCCATTGCCTGCTTGCCCCCCTCTAACAACTCCATTAGGCCCTTTAATGGAAGTTTTAAATAGCTGTCAATCAACCTCTTCCTGTTCGCTCCGGGATGAATATTTATTACTAAGTGGGAAAGAAGTAGGAGGAAGGTGGCTCCCTATGCCTGACACAAAAGCATTGTGGAAAATTTGATTATCAGTGGTATCAACGGCCCACGCAGGGGCAAGATGTTTATAAAAGAAACACAACAATAATATTCTAATCTGCTTAAGTCTCGCCATGCCAGCTATAGCAAAAGCTAGGGCTTCCCTAGCAACACCAGGATCATTAAAGTTGATGATTACAGAGTCGCCAAGAGATTGCCTCCTTAACCCCTTTACTGCCAGGCTTTTTCCTCCTCAGGTGCCAGGCCTTTTATTGGCTATTTGGGGCAGTTTGCGTTTAGGCCCTCATAACGTTTTGTCCACATAAGCTACTCACACCAAATTTGTGTTTTTTTTCCAACATCCTATGGATTTTAGAGGTACCCAGAGTTTGTGGGTTCCCCTGGAGGAGAGACCAAGACATTAGCCAAAATACAGCAACATTTTCTTTAAAAAAGAAAATGGGAAAAAAGGGCTGCAGAAGAAAGCATGTGGTTTTTCCCCTGGATATAGCATCAACAAAAGGTTTATGGTGCTAAATTCCCCATCTTCACAGCTTTCAGGAACAGGCAGACTTGAACCAGAAAACCACATTTTTCAACACAATTTTGGCATATTGCTGGGACATACCCCATTTTTCCTATTTTTTGTGCTTTTAGCCTCCTTCCAGTTAATGACAGAAATGGGTATGAAATCAATGCTGGATCCAGGACAGCTAAACATTTCTGAAAAGTAGACAAAACTATGAATTCAGCAAGGGGTCATTTGTGTAGATCCTTCAAGGCTTTCCTACAGAAAGTAACAGCTAAAATAAAAAAGTGTTGAAATTGAGGTGAAAAAAACAGCCATTTTTCTCCACGTTTTACTCTGTAACTTTTCCCTGCAATGTCTAATTTTCAAAAGCAATATACCGTTATGTCTGCTGGACTCCTCTGGTTGTGGAGGTATATAGGGCTTGTAGGTTCATTAAGAACTCTAGGTACACTGAGACAATAAAGGAGCTGCACCTTGCAATGTGTTTTCATTGTATACCAGGTACACAGCAATTCATTTGCTGAAATATAAAGAGTGAAAAATAGGTATCAAGGAAAACTTTGTATTTCCAAAATGGGCACAAGATAAGGTGTTGAGAAGCAGTGGTTATTTACACATCTCTGAATTCCGGGGTCCCCATACTAGCATGTGAATTACAGGACATTTCTCAAATAGACATCTTTTTTACACACTGTATTACATTTGGAAGGAAAAGGCAAGGGGCAATAACACTTGTTCTGCTATTCTGTATTCCCCCAAGTCTCCCAATAAAAATGGCACCTCACTTTTGTGGGTAGGCCTAATGCCCGCGAAAGGAAACGCAACATGGGCACAGCACATTTTTACATTGAAATCTGACGTATTTTTTTTTAAAGTGCCTAGCTGTGGATTTTGGCCTCTAGCTCAGCGGGCACCTAGGGAAACCTACCAAACCTGTGCATTTTTCAAAACTAGCCACATAGAGGAATCCAGGATTGGGTGAATTGTTGGGCTCTCACCAGGTTCTGTTACCCAGAATCCTTTTCAAACCTCAAAATTTGGCAGAAAAACACCTTTTCTTCACATTTCGGTGATAGAAAGTTCTGGAATCTGAGAGGAGCCACACATTTCCTTCCTTTCATCCAGCATTCCCCCAAGTCTCCTGATAAAAATGGTACCTCACTTGTGTGAATAGGTCGAGTGCCGCGACAGGAAATGCCCCAAAACACAACATGGACACATCACATTTTCCAAAAGAAAACAGACCTGTTTTTTGAAAAGTGACTAGCTGTGGATTTTGGCCTCTAGCTCATCGGTGCACCTAGGGAAACCTGTGCATTAGCCTAGGTGCCCTATACACCTAGGGGAATACAAGATGGGGTAACTTGTGGTGCTCTCACCAGGTTCTGATACCCAGAATCCGTAGCAAACCTCAAAATTTGGCAAGAAAAACACTTTTTCCTCAAATTTCAGTGCGGCAAAGTTCTGGAATCTGAGAGGAGCCACAAACTTCCATCTACCCAGCGTTCCCCCAGGTCTCCCGACAAAACTGGTACCTCACTTGTGTGGGTAGACCTAGTGCCCGTGACAGCAGATGCCCTAAAACACTATGTGGACACATCAAAGTGATCAAATACAAAACTACCTGACTTTGCCGAGGGGGGGCACCTGCGTTTTTGGTCATGGGCTCAGCAGCCATCTAGGGAAACCTACCAAACCCTAACATTTTTGAAAACTAGACACCCAAAGAAGTCCACGGAGGTGTGACTTGCGTGGATCCCCCAGTGTTTTCTTACCCAGAATCCTCAGCAAAAACATCAAATTTAGCTAAAAAATCTAAATTTTCATACATTTCTGTGTGGGATCACTGCACCGGCACAACTTTCCTACCACCCAATGTTCCCATCAGTCTCCTGGTAAAAATGATTCCTCACTTGTGTAGATGGGCCAAGTGCTGTGACAGGGAAGAGCCAAAAACATGTTGAAAATGAGGGAGAACCAAAGTGGGGCCAAAATATGTTTTAGTGTGTGTGGGGGAGAGCTGAAAGACTGCTACTCCCTTCAATTGGGGTGGGGGCTTAACCATGTCCATACTGGTTGGTAGCCACCTCCCACTATTTGTTTTTAATTCCCTGGCATCTAGTAGGCTTTCTGTCCCCCCCGGGAGTGCATCAGGGTAATTGCCCCCTCTGCCCACAGGTCGGCAGAAAAACTTTGTCCCTATTTATTTGGGGCGGGGGTATGGCATACCCCCACCCTCTTTTTAAAAAAAAGAAATCTTCCCTGGTCTCTGGGGGGCTTTCTGCCTCCCTTGGGGGAAGATGGACCGTACAAAAATACGCCGATCTGCCCCCCATGGGGGTAGAAATGGCCAACAGTAATGTGCCCATGAGGAGCAACCCTTGCCCAAGGGGCTGCCCCACCAAACAAAACACACACACACCAATCCCTGGTGCCTAAGTGGTGTCTGCCCCCCCTGCGGGCAGATCAGCTAAATAGAAATAGGCCAATCTGCCCCCAAGGGGAGCAGAAACGACCTAAAATAAATCCCCCTCAGGGGAACGACCTTGGCCTCAAGGATCTCTCCCCTTGCCTGAAATTGGCACACAAAAAAGAATCGCTGGCACCTAGTGGTTTTTGCTCCCCTTGAGGGCAGATTGGCCTAATAAAAACCGGCTGATCTGCCCCTATGGGGGGAAGAAATGGCCTAAAATAAATTTGCCCTCCTAGGGGAACGACTCTTGCCCAAGGGGTCGCTCCCTTTATAAGTGTAAACAAAAAAAAAAAAAACTCCCTGGTGTCTAGTGGGCATTTCTGCTGCCCAATCGCTTCACGATCGGGCAGCAGAAATGCTCAGAGAGACATCAAAGGAAAGGAAAGGCCTTTCTGAACCTGAGCTTCCAGGGTGGTGGAGGCGGCTTCTGATGAGGTCAGAGCGCGATCACACAGTAACGTCATCAGACGTCACTGGGGGGCCGTGGTGGGCTGAGGTGGAAGGGGAAGTGATTCCCCTTCCATCCCTGCCCATGGGAGTGGGGTGTGAGACCCTCAGGGGGAGCACTAGCGCTTCCCCAGGGGGCCCATACTTGGAAAAGGTGGTTACGTTCCCTTGCACCTGAGCGCCACGGCAGAGGGCGTAACCACCTCATCTAGGGCACCCGAGGGGTTAAAGGGCCTTTGCTATCTACCCAACGAACCAAGCAAATCTCTTAAAAAAGATTCCGCTTAAAACATACATTTGTATGTAGCCAAAAGATGACTTTCTTTTTGAGAGCTGATGTGGTTTTGTTGATGAACCCTTGTAACCTAGGCACGTTATCTAAGATAACCACATAGGTAAAAGAAGCTGGGGGAAAATCAATGACCGGGAGCTGAGAGTGAGGGTGCTCCATCCATTGTTTCCTACGTTGCCTAGCAGGATTTAGCATCTTACTAGAAGTTTGCGTAGTTGGTTCCTGTAAGCAGGAATTAACAGAAATTGTGGCTGGCTGTTTCACTGGACCAATATCTCTCTCCCCAATCTGTAAGCTGGGAGAAAGACTCTGAACAGCTACATCTAATGAATTCCTAAGGCCAAAGGCCACAACCTTGGGACTGGGTTGCGACAGAATGTAGATGAGTGGTCCCCTTCCCTATTACAGACATTAAGTTGTCCTATGTATTGGTTGTAACTTAGACTTCAACAGGTCATTAAGCCAAGTCTTCATCAATGCCCAAGATTCGACGATTGATGGATACATTGGCACTGGACTGGTAGGGGTTTTGTGATCCTGGAGCTGCGGTTTGAAGGTTTGCTTAGATTTTGTGGCCCTCCTTCGCTTTTTCTGTAATAAGTCAGAGTCCAAAGAACCCCCTAAGCCACCAGAACAATCACCTACATTCAGGCCTTCGTTTCATTTGGCACAAAATCCACTGCCCATAGTAGAAACGTATAAATCAAAGACCGATAATGGATTTGCAAAGTAGAGGTGGAGCCTGTGCTAACTTTCCCTTTCCCCATATTTCCCAGACTCCTCGCGAGGGGTTGGGGGCAAAAGAAATACACCCAACAGATGTAGCAAGTAAATTAACAAGACACGAAAAATAACTTTGAAATGGGAAGGGCCCAGTCTAAGACAGGCTATGACGGGCGAAGACGGGTCTGTCTTTGCCCGGGCATGCACCCGGGTGTGCCCGGCGCAGTGGGAAGTGCCGCCATGTTATATGCACAAAGATCCGTGTCAGAGGCATCCTGCCATGAAGGCAACAGGACCAGGTAGTGCGCACCCCCCCTCATGGCAAACTGGATTATGTCCCATGCAGCGGGATGTGCTGCCGTGTTATATGCACCTCAGGGAGCCTAGATCTGTCAGCGGAGTCCTGCTGCAAAGGCAACTGGGCCTGGGAGTGTGCGCCCCTCCTCAAGGCATGTTGGATAATGTCTCAGGTACTACATTAATCCACATCACTAAGTTCAGAATCGAAGGATAATATGAAAGCAAACATTGGTAAAACCAAGAGGTCTAGCATTGACTGCTGAGCTGTTGCCTCGGCCAATAATTATTTTGTTTGTGAACGTTTTTTATGAAGGCAAGTAAAATAGAAGTGGCCTGGCAACATCGTTGGAGAAGCTGCCTGTCCCTTCCTAAGAAATACAATCTTTGCCTAAAAGCCAAAATATTTTTAAATGTAAAAGTACACACTGCACTAGAAAGCGACTACTTATTGTGCCGATGTGCACATGGTATAAGAGCAGAAAGCCATTATTTACAGTCTCGTAAGCCAATAGCTGCAGTTGGGTGATACTATGTTGTGCTATATGCAATAGTGGGCAGAAGCAAATGGTCATAGAACTATAGCAGACTCGTGGGTGAGGAGGGCATACCGAAAGGCTGTGCAAGTTTGCAAAGTGTATATTTCTTTTTATGAAAAAAGGTCTTGACTAATGCCAGACCTAAAAATAAGTTAGTAAGCTCTGAGCCAGGTTTACTTTGTGCTGCTCTCTACCTACTCCTGGGTTTCGCTAGCATCCTGGGTGCTTCTAGTGAGCTTGGACAGGAGTCAGACAGGAAATCCTCTGCTTACCCACACAATGTGACATTGTGACGTGGGCAGGAAAAGACCAAAGGTTGGGCAGACGAGCTGCATTACTTTCTTACAGTGGTCTAACATTTATCAAGACTGGTAGCCTGCCTATGCAGAGTGTGAGAAATTGGTTTATTGGTTGACTGGGCTGTGAGCCTCAGTCAAGCAGCACCCACAATCCTTGTCAGGGTAAGGCACAACAAATCCCATCTTAACCTGTGCTCAGCCCCCTGGAAGATTGGCATAGAGCAGTCAGGCTTAACTTGAAGGTAATGTGTAAAGTATTTGTGAAACACTTCAAACAGTAACACAGCGAAGACACTACACAAAAAGAACCAATACCAAGTCAGAAAAATGGAGCTAAGTTTAATAAAGAAAACTTTTGACAAAATCAACAAAAATCCAAACAGTAGTACAGGCGTTGTACATTTTGAAAGAATAAACTGCAGTGTAGCTCCTAAAACCATAAAGAGGCAGCCGCTACTATCTGGTCACATTGGAAGGGGTCAAAATTAAAAGCTCAGACCAACTGCAAAGGGGCGCTGGTCAGATACAGTTCAAGAATAATCCTGCTGAAGGTTTTCCTTCTCAAGCTTGGTGCCAAGAGTCCCATTCATGTTGGGACGGGGTGCAGGGAGCAAGGAGAGTGTTGTGGGTAGTGGTCGTTGTGGTACAAAGTGCAAGCTGGAGCCATGCATTGACAGTCCTCTATGGGCGATGCTTACCCTGCAAAGAGACGGGCTGGCATCAGCCCTCATTGAAGTTCCTTGTGAGAGGTGCAGATCCTGTGTAAATGGCCCCATTTATAATCATGAGGAGCTGAAAAGCTTAGTTTCAAGAGCTTGTAAGTCACACTAACCATCCAGAACCAGAGGGGCACCTCTTCGGGTTCGGGAACTTGCTGCAGCTGGGTCCAGGAGCTGGTCTGGAGCCTGTTATGTCCCTGAGGCTCAGGTCAGAAGGCCAGCAGACTAGTCTTTAAGTCACTCGGGGTCCTGGGTTCAAGATGAATTTGCAGGTCCAGTTCTTCTTCTCCAGGCAAGACAGCAGGAGGCAGCAAGTCAGCACAGTAGATCACCACTTCCTTTAGAACAGCAGTCCAGCAGAGTGGCAGTCTTTGTAGCAGCATAGCAGTCCTTCTTTCTGGGAGAGTATCCACAAGTCCAGAAGTGTACTGAAGAGTTGATATCTGAGGTCCTTCTTATATATCCTGGTGCCCTGTCTCTGGAAAGTGGGAGAAGCTTCTAGAAGGTGGCGTTGACTGTGCTTAGAAAGTGACAAAGCAGGGTCATTTGGCCCTTTGTGTGAAGGCATAGCAAAGGCTATTCATTTGTGAGTGGGCCACTGCCCCCAATCCTGCCAGCAAATGTCCCACTCAGACACACCTAATCCTGTTATTGAGTGACTGCCTGGGAGGAATTCACAAAGAGTTCCTGTCAGTTGCATCCAGTCATGTGACCAGGTACTGGCTGCAATCACGAAATGGCTAAGGTAAGAAAATGCTACCTTTCTAAAAGTGACATTTTCAGATTGCAATTTGAAATCTGACTTCATCATCAATTATAATTTTAAATTGTGATTCATGAGGCACCACGCATAAACTGCTTATCTCTTTCTATTTGAAAATTACACTTATAAAATGTAATAATAGGGCAACTCCAATGTTACCGTATGGGAGAGGTAGACCTTGCAGTAGTGAAAAACAAATGTAAGACTTTTTCACCACCAGGAATGTAAAACTTAAAACATGTCCTGCTTTTTAAATACATTACACTCTGCCCTCTAGGCTCTTCCGGGCCTATCCTAGGGATGACTTCTATGTATACAAAAGTAAGGTTTGGGCCTTGCAAAATGTTAATTTTGCAAAGTCAAAAGGGCAGTTAAACTGCACACACAGGCTCTGCAATGGCAGGACAGAGACATGTTTAAAGGGCTACTTAAGTGGGTGGTGCAATCAGTGCTACAGCCCACCAAAACAGCATTTAATTTAAAGGCCCTGAGCACATGTAGTGCCACTTTTCTATGGACTTAATTTACTATACCGATTGGGAATAGGTAAATTCTACAATGTTTTAGAGAGAGAGAGAGCACAAGCACTTTAGCACTAGTTAGCAGTGGAAAAGTGTGCAGATTTCTCTGACCACAAACACTAATTTAGCAAAAGAAGGAACAGGGAGACAAAAAGTTTGGTGATGACCCTGCAGAAAGGGCGAGGTCCAACAGTGGAAAACATAAAAAGTGGGTACATTTCTGATGGTTAAGAATCCTAGAACCCCATATTTTTCATAACTACTTAAGATATACAAACAACATGTCTCTGAGAGACCAATCGTCACAGGGATTGGTTCTATTTTGGAACTTTTGTCAAATCTTGTTGATTGGTTCGTTCTCCCCTGGTGCCCCAGATGCTGTCTTATATTAATGACACCAAACACCTACTCAGAATTCTTAAAGGATTGATTTTGACACTGTACAGCTACTCATAACTCTGGATGTGGCATCACCATTTATAATAATAACCAAAAAGGAGAGCACTGGGGTTCTTAATGATTTACTCACAGAGGGCGATTGGTCTTTTAAGGCTTCCGTCCATTGGATCATGAGATGGCTTTGACATTATTGACATTGTTTCTTTTTTTAATAAGAATATCACCCACCTAAAACAACATGGGGCTCCGCAGGGCGGCACCTTCATTCCCAGCATAGCAAGTTTGAATGTGTATAAGTTTGAGAAAAATCATATTTGGTCTAACAATCCACTTGATGAACATGTGATCACTTGTCGGTGCTACATAGACAAAATATTAGCTATCTGGCTGGGCAATGATGAGAAAGTGCAGCAGTTTCTTGGTTGGCTGAATACTAGGAACCAACCTAAAATTTACAGAAAGCACAAAGCCACAATCTGATACCAATACCACAAGATAAATTATGGCGACAGGAGGGAAGCTTAAAGCAAGCATGTATTAAAAACCCATTCATAGGAACAGTCTTCTTGTTTGTTTTTGAGAGTTCACATCCATGGTTACTTAAGGAAAACTTACCCATAGGACAGTTTCTGGACAGTTTCTGGGGATCTGCAGAAATATTTCTGGGCTTGCAGACCACAAGACAGAGGCAAACATCGTAATTGAATAACCTATGGCTTGACTACCCAAAAATTATAGTTTATAGGGTTAGCAGGTGGGCATGCAACAACCATAGAAGCACTGTTCGAAGACAAACAAAAACTGGTAAAGTCACAACTGTTAAAAGACAAAGACAAATTGGAAAATAAATAATTGATTTGCATTAATAATTATAACAACTCCAACACAGTCAAAAAGTTTATCACAAAACATTGGTAAGTCTTGAACAATGCACCTCTACAGTATGAAAAACCATCATTCCTCTTTTAATGAATTGTAAGTCTTAGGGACATGCTGACCCACACAAGACTAAAACAGGACAATAACATGCAACGCTCTTTGTGAGATCTGCCTAAAGTTGTAAGGCATTTTCCAAGTGGAACCTACATTGCATGTCGTTTCACAACACCCTAAAAACTATTAGCCTAGGCTTTGATAAACCATGGGAACAAGAGAGCCACCATTACTGCAATTCAACTAATGTCATATACCTCATTCGGTTCTATATAGGCATGACCGCAAGAAAAGTAATGATCCACCTAGGTGAACATCACAGTAGCATCAGATGCCAATGCTCCACAACCCACCTTACCGCACATTATCTAGAAAAGGATGACTTCGAGAATGGTTTGTATTGGACCTTCATTGAAAAGATTAATATTAAGAATCTAATATGACCAGGGTATCACTAATTCATGAACAATTATGTGTGCAGGTTGTGGACCCATCTTACAGGATTAAATAGCATTTCATGGTGCCAAATGATCACTGCTGTGGCTGACTGATTTAGATTTTTCTTTGACACCATTATATGTGTCCCTTACCAAAACATGTTAACAAGTCCACAACACTGAGGATATATATGCACCACTCCAGCTATAATTCCAAGTTTATATCCCCAGGGTATCTGTGACTTCCCTCGTGCACTTTAACTGCTGTTGTTATATTGCCCATACACCTTTATTACAGATAAAATACTTCTCTTTAAAAATAAACATTTAAAAAAGAAATATGGAAAAATTTGTTTGTTTTACAAAAACACATTAAAGCACTACTATATTAGGTATCATCATGCCAAAGAAATACACCACTGTTTCTTAAAATCCTCTGAGTACATTCGTACTGATGAGATTGTTTAATCAAGTAAGGAAAACACTAGTGAAGATCTTGACATGGTTGCTGCATATCCCATTAAGCTTAGTGGTGCGTTTTGGTGTGGGAACACATTGACATCATCACTCTTTGCAATGTGATCAGGTCACAATGTCTCAAATGTTCGTACATAGAACGAGACCCTGCAAAATAAAAAACACTTCAACACATCACCCGGCAACAGCAGTGAGGTGAGACGTGGACCAAGTAGGTGAATAGGAGATGTTAGAAATGGTATCTTTGGTTGGCAGTCAGGTTACCCCCTCCCGAAGCAGGAACCCTCACTCTAACCAAGACAAAGCAGAAACACACCTGGTAAACCCCCACTCAGCCCTTGTTAGGTTGGTAAGCAGGCTGGCTTATCCCAGAAGCAATGTGTAACGTATTTGTACCAAAACACACAGTAACACAGTGAAACTCTACAAAATCAACTCTATACCACTTTAGAAAAATAGGAAATATTTATCTGAATAACACAAGACCAAAATGAAAAAAATTCAACATACACAAGTCAAGATATGAATTTTCAAAAGAATAAGAGTCTTACTCCATAGAAAACATTGGAAACGTTGATTTTACACAAAGTGCTTGGTTAGCGTAAAAAATAATGCTGCATGGTTGAGTGTGAGTCAGAAAAGTCAGCGATACATTGATTCCTTCCTCGCAAGGGAGGCCATGCATCGTTTCTTCTCTGGTTGGGTCAGTGATGCGTCATTTTTCTCACTTGCAAGAGAGCGATGCGTAGATTTCCGGATGGGGCACCTCGAATCCGTGCAAAGCTGGGATTACTTTGATGCCCAGGGCCGATGCGTGAGAAATCCGGTTGCACGGGGTTAGAAAACCATGCTGTGTGGGGTTTGCGTCATTATCAGTAGCTGAAAGTGAGTGTTGCGCATCAGTTTTCCAGCCGCAATGATTTGATGTTCCAGCCACGTAGCCGGTGGCGCATTGTTTATCAGCCACTGGTAGGAATGGGGTCTCTAGTTGGCAGAGGTATACACCCTTGACCAAGTAGGGACCACAATCCTAGTCAGTGTAAGTCACACACAATCCAAATTATCCTGTGGCCACCCTCTGGTAGCTTAGCTCTGAGCCGTCAGGCTTAACTTAGAAGCGAATGTGTAAAGTATTTGTGCAATAAATAATGCAATAACACAGTGAAAACACCACAAAAATACACCACACAGGTTTATAAAAATATAAAATATGTATCTGGTTAAATCAAGGTCAAAACAATAAAGACTCAATGAGCACAAGTTGAGATATCACTCTTGCAAGTTTAAAAAGAGTCTTAAATCTTAGAAATCAACAGTTGTCTCTTGTTTGCACAAAGTACCTGGCTTGCGTCAAATTTACCATGCACGAAAATCACAGTGGAGATGTGTGAAAAAATAAGGTGTGTTTTGGATTTTCTGTCGCACAGTAGGCGCTGTGTCGATTCTTCACTCAGGAAATCGGACTGCATCGTTTCGGCACAGCTGTACGTCAATCTGGTGGGGCTCTGCATCGAACATCCAGGCGCAACTCAGGCGCTGTGTTGATCTTTGTCGATATTTGGCCAAAAAACAACAACTTTATCCTCACATTTTGGTGACAGAAAGATTCTTCACTCAGGAAGTCGGGCTGCGCCATTCCGGCTTGGCTGTGCGTCGATCTGGGAGGGCAGTGCATTGAGTTTCTGGTTGCAACACAGGCACTGCGTCGATCTTCACTCAGGAAGTCTGGCTGCATCATTCCGGTTCAGCTGTGCGGTGATTTTCTTATCGCAGGGCAGGCTGTGCATCATTTCCCAAAGGGTGTGTGTCTATTCTCACCACAAAAGGAGTTTCCTTGAAAAGATGAAGTCTTTTCAGCCCTGAGACTTCAGAAAACAGGAGGCAAGCTCAATCCAAGCCCTTGGAGAGCACTTCACAGCAAAGTCAGGGTCAGCAAGGCAGCAGGGCAACAGCAAGGCAGCAGTCCTTCACAGTAAAGCAGCCCAGGTTAGTCCTTTGGGCAGCCAGGCAGTTCCTCTTGACAGGTTGCAGGATCTTGCCCAGAAGAGTCTGATTTGGTGGGGTCAGGGACTCAGTATATATACACACCCAAAAATGCCTTTCAAGTGGTGGAGACTTCAAAGAGTGGTTTTGAAGTGCTTAAATTCCCCTTTCAGTACATTTCTGTCTGCCAGAGTCCCATTAGGGGTTTTGGCAGTCTATTGTGTGAGGGCACGCCACTAGCCTTTGAAATGTAAATTATCAGGCCCCTCCACCCTTCCAGCCCAGGAACACCGATTCAGTATGCAGATGAGTGCAGGTGTGACTGAGTATCCTTTGTTCGTGGTTGTCTGGATGAAATGCACAAGGAAGCTGCCAAGCAGCCCAGCCCAGATATTGATTGGAGACAGGCTGTAAGGCACAGATGGATTTTAAGTGCAGAGAAATGCTCACTTTCTAACAGTGGCATTTCTAAAATAGTAATATAAAATTCAACCTCACCAATACGCAGGATTTTCTATTACCATTCTGGCTATACTAAACATGACCTATTTACCCCTTTCTGATCAGAATCTACCACTCAAACTGTATATTAGGATAGCCCTAATGCTACCCTATGAAAGGAGCAGGCCTCACAGTAGTGGAAAACACATTTAGGAGTTTTCCACTACCAGAAAATATAAAACACACAGGTATTATGTCCTGCCTTTTACCTACATAGCACCGTGCCCTATGGGTTACCTAGGGCCTACCTTAGGGGTGACTTATATGTAGAAAAAGGTGAGTTTAGGGCTTGGCAAGTACTTTTAAATGCCAAGTCGGAGTGGCAGAGAAACTGCACACACCGGCTTTGCAATGGCAGCCCTGAGACATGATTAAGGGGCTACGTATGTGAGTGGCACAATCAGTGCAGCAGGCACATTAGTAGCATTTGATTTACAGACCCTGGACATATGCAGTGCACTTTACTAGGACTTACAAATAAATTAAATATGCCAATTGGGAATGAACAAATGTTACTAAGTTTAAGGGAGAGAGCAAATGCAGTTTAGCACTGATTAGCAGTGGTAAAGTGTGCAGAGTCCTAAAACCAGCAGAAACAGTGTCAGAAAAGTGGAGGGAGGCAGGCAAAAGTTGGGGGAAGACCACCTTAAAGCTGTCAGGTCTAACAGCCCATTGCAAATGTCCCCGGATGGTGTTCTGTGCGTGGATTTCAGCTGTTGTTCACCTTTCAAGGCCCAGGGACTGGATAGGGCACCACTTGACAGGGCAGGAGCCTCAGCAGAAAGTCCAGGTATTGGCAGAGGAAGTCCCTGAGACTTCAAAACTGGAGGCAATGTCACTCTAAGCCCTTGGAGATTCTTCGCAAGCAGGAATGCTCAAAGTCCAGTATTTCACAGGCAGAAGCAGCAACTGCAGGACAGCCCAACAAAGCACAGTCACAAGCAGGGGCAGCACTTCTCCTCAGCTCTTCAGCTCTTCTCCTTGGCAGAGGTTCCTCTTGAATCCAGAACTGATCTAAAAGTCTAGGGTTTTGGGTCCAATACTTATACCCCTTGCAGCCTTTGAAGTAGGCAAATTTCAAAGGAATGTCTCTGTTATTTACCCGACCCTACCTTGCCCAGGCCAGGCCATAGATACAAACCAGGGGGTTGGAGACTGCATTGTGAGAGGACAGGCACAGCCCATTCAAGTTTAAGTGACCACTCCTCCCTCCACTCTATCACAGATGGCTCATCAGGATATGCAAGCTACACATCAGCACCCTTTGTTTCACTGTCCAGAGGGGATTCACAAACAGCCCAGCTGTCAAACTGACCCAGACAGGGAACCCACAAACAGGCAGAGTCACAGAATGGTTAAAGTACAAAAATGGTTTCTTTCTAAAAGTGGCATTTTGAAACTAACAATTTTAAAACCAACTTCACTAACAGATGCATTTTAAAATTGTGAGTTCATAGACCCCAAACTCCATCTCTATATTCTCTCAAAGGGAATCTGCACTTTAAAGATATTTAAAGGCAGCCCCCATGTTAATCTATGAGAGAGATAGGCCTTGCAACAGTGAAAACCAAATGTAGCAGTATATCATTGTTAGAACATGTAAAACCACACAAGTACATATCCCACCTTTAACATACACTGCACCCTGCCCATGGGACTGCCTAGGGCCTACCTTAGGGGTTCCTTACATGTATAAATACGTAAGGTTGAGGCCTGGCAAGTGGGTACACTTGCTAAGTTGAATTGTCAGTTTAAAACTGTGCTCACAGAGACTGCAGTGGCAGGTCTGAGACATGTTTACAGGGCTACTAATGTGGGTGGCACAACCAGTGCTGCAGGCCCACTAGTAGCATTTGATTTACAGACCCAGTACACCTCTATTGCACTTTACTAGGGACTTACTAGTAAATCAAATATGCCAATCATGAAAAGCCAATCACCAATACAAATTTGCACAGGAGCACTTGCAATTTAGCACTGGCCAACAGTACGAAAAACAGCAAAAACAGAGTCCAGTACACAATCAAAACATGGGAAGCAGAGGCAAAAAAGAACGGGCAAGCACGCCAAGGGTGCCAGGTCTAACAGGAGACATGCTACCCTTGGCAAAGTAAGTGATCACATACTGGGGAATCAATGACAAACATAGGATAACACATCACTCAATATAATTATCATTTGTTTCTTTCTCCCTTTCCCTTATGTTTCATTTACATGAAACCCTGTATCCTTGAACTAGTGTGTGAATACTTGGGCATTCCCTTATTCCTTCATTGTGGCCTAGTGGCCATATTTAAGAGAAGCAGGATTAAAAAGAAGAGCTCTGTTGTCCTTTATGTGTGCCATATGTGTGTAGCATGTTGTGTATTGTCCTGACAAAATTTTGACTTACAAAGACTGCATTCCAGAGGATAGCTTCTAAGGGCTAGATGTAGCAAAACGCCAATTTGCGACTTGCAAATTGCGAGTCCCTGCGACTCGCAATTTGCAACTCGCAAATTGGTATGCAGAACGGTGTCTCAGACACCGTCTGCGAGTCGCTATGGGGTCGCAATGACCCACCTCATTAATATTAAGGAGGTGGGTCGCAAATTGCGGCCCCATAGCGACTATAGGCACTTGCAAACATGGAGGCCTGCTGTAGTCAGCAGACCTCCATGTTCGTGACTGCTTTTAAATAAAGCAGTTTTATTTTTTTAAGTGTAGCCCGTTTTCCTTAAAGGAAAACGAGCTGCACTTAAAAAAAAAAACGAAACCTTTAGTTTCTGTATTTTTTCAGGGCAGGGAGAGGTCCCTTGGACCACTCCCTACCCTGAAAAAATATTTGTGGGTCCATTCACAAAGTGGAAGGGGTCCCATGGGGACCCCTTCCAATTTGCGAGTGGGTTACCATCCACTTCAAGTGGATGGTAACTGCGACTCCATTTGCGACCGCATATGCGGTCGCAAATGGAATTGCATTCCACTCCGAATCGCAAATAGGAAGGGAACACCCCTTCCTATTTGCGATTCTGAAATGCATATTGCGAGTCGGTCCCAACTCGCAATATGCATTTCTGAATAGCAAAGAGGTTTTTGCGCCTCGCAAACGGCGATTTTCACAGTTTGCGAGGCGCAAACCCTTTGCTACATCTGGCCCTAAGTCTTGATGAAAGCCCTCCCTGTTGGCCTCCTTGGTGTAGGGCTGAAGCATGTTGATGATTACAGATAGGGTGAAGGACAATAACCTCCTTGACACTCCCCTGTTTTTAATTTTAATCATACCTGGAACAGCACAAATAAAAGAGATTGTTGGTGTTCCAAGGTATTTTTAATCTAGGACCCTGGCTGGAAAAATATCCAAAGTGCTCCATGAATAGGGAGGAGGCCATCCTGGTTTTTAGGACTATGATGAGACCTGTTGATAAAGCATGACACCAATAGGATGTGTGAAAGTTTACATAACAATACAATGTGATGACCTGATTATCAGTATAGCTTCAGTGTATATACATTGGGAATCCTCCATGTTCTGCAGGAGGATCAATTAAATATGTAGGATACCTTTTGTGGAGATTTAGGGAAGGAACATACTATACTTCCTACTTCTCATCCCCTCAAAGACTTCAGTTAGATTCCAGTGTTTTTCAGTACGTGTATTACCATTTAAAAAATTGGACATTTACTTTTACGTTTTTTATGTTCTGGTTGTGAAAAACTCTTAAATTCCTTTTTCATTACTGCATGGCCTAGCTCTCCCATAGGATAGCATTAGGTTACCTTGTTACATTTAATAAGTGATAACTTTAAATTGGGAGAAAGTATGAGTTCAAGTTTGGTGTCTAAAGAACTGTAATTTAAAACCCTTTTTAATAGTGAATTCAAATTTAAAGTCACAAATCTGAAAATGCTGCTTTTAGAAAGTTGGCTTTTCTTCTCCCAAAGATTTGGTGCCTTTAACATGTATGATGGATCACATGACTAGTTGTAGCTGGCAGTTGGTCTTCGTGTATTACTCACAGACAGTGAGGCAAAAGTGGAATATGTGTTGGCAGGATGGGCCATCTCCAACTCAAATGGGGAAGGAGCTGTCACCTTCCACACTTGCACAACACAAAGTCTCTGCCTCAGAATGGACACAAACAGTTCCTCACTAGTAGACCATCTGACCCAACTCTTCAGTACATCTCTGGAAGACTCAGAAGGACTGCTGTGCTGCACTGCTGCAAGAAGCACTGCTACTCTGTGTCCCTGATACCCTGCCATCCTGCTGCCTGTGAGAAGTAATGGACCTGTATCTTGAACCCAAAACCATCATATTTACTCCAATGGTGAATTGTCTCGCTCCCTGATCATTGCCTCAGGGGCATAACATGCTCCACCCACCTTGACCTCAGCACCTGGAGTCTATCTTTTGTGAGTCTTGGCTCCCAACTAGTGCCACCCCAGTCCTAAACCCTTGGATGTGGGCTTGAAGGAGCTCTGCCAGCCCCGCTGTGGCCCAAGCAGAACCCACAAAGTGTGCCTCAGTGGCCTTTTACCATCACATTGAAACCGCTGCTGTCTGATGCATCCCTGAAGCAGGACCTCACAGCTCATTAGAACTGCCACTACACCATGTTTCCTCAATGCATGGCCAACACAGGACCTTGCATTTCAGCCCTGGAGCTTCTAAGAATTGTTGCTGTGCAACGCATCCTCAATGCATAACATCGCATCGGAGGTCGCCAGCTCATCAAACCTACTGCTGCACGATACATCCTCCATGTAGCACCTCAAATCATAGCCCTCAATCACTGCTGCACAATGCATCCTTTCCACAAGACCTCACAACACCTCGTAACTAGGACTTATGGGTACTTTATTCAGTGTGTCTAACCTGGTCCCTCTATCTGACCTTGTGACTTTGTCCCAGTCTGGTGCAACCAGATAAACACAGATGGAGATTTATGCTTTTAATCACCACCTATATTTGAATCTTCAAAACTGCGTATCCCCGTTCTACTAATTAAATGTTTGTTATTTTGGTGTCAAACAATTTATTAAAAATTACCCTAGTTTTCTATATTGGTGTGGGTTGTTTTGTGTATTGTATTTTCACTTCATTACTGTTTATGTGTTGCACAAGTACTTTACACATTGCCCCTAATCTAAGTCTGAATGCTTTGTGCCAAGCTATTAGAGGGTTGAGCACAGGTTAATTTGGGGTTTTCTTGTATCTCACCCTGCCAAGAATTGTGGTTGCTCCTTAAATAAGGTTTTACCCTCTTCAACCAGTAACCCAGTTACCTACAACAACAAAAGGAGTGCTCTGGGACATAGGAGGGTGGATCAGTGAAATGGAGATAGTGTAAGTTACTAGCGGTCCCCTGGGCCAAGCTTCACAGCAGAGGATGTAATCATGAAAATATGATAATTTTAGAGAAATATCATGAAAACCATTATTAAAATATTTCAGCATTGACAGACATAAACCCATTTTAAACCATACAATAATATTAGTGAACAATATGTTTAAAAATGCCTTCAAGTGACCTTTCTCTTTTCCTACACGTTCTCTTTTCTTCGATACAAGTACCAGGTGTTTAGAAACAGAAAAACTGAAAGCTTTTTACTGTTCCTATGGTTTAACTGCTCTCAAGCATAATTTCTGCAATATGTGGAGGAACTATATCCTGCTCAATTCATCATTCAGTGGACAAAGCAATAAGAAGTGTTCCACTGATTCAATTATGTCTTCGCAATGCACACAGCTCAAAGAAATAGAATGCATTTTGCTATAAAAACATCTAGTGGTAGGCTAGCAAATTATGAGTACTATTGTTCTTTCCAAATATAGAGTTCAGGGCTTAGCTATGGATTTGCGAGTCACAGCCTCAACTACAAAATCCAGCTCTGATGCAGATATTGTTTCTTTGGATTTTCAAAAATGATTATTATTATTAGAATGTTTATATAGCAGGAACATCACATTCAGTATCTGAGTGCTTTACATTCACACAAAACTACATAGGTTCATAATCAAAATAGCTAGTACCATCATGAAGGAGACCAGTAGGTCTTTCGCCGGTGGCACAGCCTGTCAGTTCAGTGTAGGGTGGTAGCTGGGCAGTGTTGTGTCATTTAACATTGGTGATCAGGTCATGACATTGTGTTTGTGCTTTATCCAGTTGTTCAGGGAAGGAATCTGTTTACTTGGATCATCAAGTTATGTTTTGAAGGCTAATAAAGAACGGTTAACCAGGGTCTCAGGTGGAAGAGAGTTCCAGATTTTTGGTGCAGCCCCTAAGAATGTGCAGTCACATGTCTGCTTTTTTCAGAACTTCAGGGGTTTCAGTAGCATAGAACCAGCACTCAGTAGAGTACGGCTGCTTCTTGAGATTGAGCCATGTATAAGGGAGTGATCTTGTGTAGGTTTTTGTGTGGTATCAAGCTATCTTCAGTACAATCTTGCCTTGAAAGGGAACCTGTGCAATGAATTGAGCATAGGAGTGATGGCCATGTTGAATGCTGTGGATAGGTCCAGGAGGATCAAAAGGCATGAGTTGTTTTGGTTGAATATATTAAGGGCATCATCCATAAAATGTACATTAGCTGTTTCCATGCTGTGCCTTGGTCTGAAGCCTGATCTTGAATGACACCTGTCTAATACACTAACCTGCTCAATATTTTGGCATACTTTGACAATGTTTTGGATTACATTTATTTAGGTCTAATGGATCAGAGCTGGCTTTATTCAGTTACTTTACCAGTCTTTAGATATTTGGGGATTGATCCTTGTGTTAAGGAGAAGTTCACAATCTTGGTCCAGAGTGGAGAAAAAAGATGACTCCTGCCTTTCAGGATTTTAGATTGTATTGGGTCAATGAAGTGTCTCTGAATTGGAGTGAGAGGAGAAGCAAAATGGAGGCTGGCTGATGAGGCCATAGTGCGGCTTTCCGTCTAGTCATCTGGAGGCTCGAACATGCTGGATTATAGACTCGTCAGGGTGCTGCCTAAATTGTCATGCTGTTTGATACTGCTGTAGGGCTTCTTCGAGCACCGCAACAAAGCTATTTGGGCGTGGTAACTATGCTCCATTCTACCACCGGAAAATGTTACAGTGTGCTTGGGAGCAGCTGACAGGACCAGTCTTTAAAATCCACAGACATAGCCATGCCCTCTTTGGCCCTCAGACAACTGGTCGAATGGAACCTACGACTGTGAGTGGTGGGTTGCCTAAACGTGCTGCCTCAAATACAACCCAAAATACTGCAGCACTGAGTCTATCAGAGCAGGGGTGATGTGGGTGAGTGGATGGCGGCCACCTCCTGGAGCTAAAACAGAGGTATCGGAGAAGAAAGGGAAGGGGACCTCCTCTCCTGTGTCCGGCACCTCAGTCATGGATCTTTTGCATGACCCGCCAAACCGACCATTAACTGAGGTGGAAGAAGTGGAAGTTGATTCAGAGAAGGGGAAGAAACCTGTCCCAAGACCTGGGACTACATAAGACAGCTGGTAGTCTGTAATTGAGTGGAAGATGGTTGATAAGTAGAGGAGGTGGGCAGTAGTAGAGTGCTTTATTGAAGAGGCCAGTCTTAATATCTGCTCGACCTATGGTTCTAATCAGGATCACCCAGGTCTTTTTGAAGAGTTGGAGATCGAACTGGCCACATGGCCTATCCTTCTGAATGTTTGCAGGGATCTAAATCTACATTTAGATGTTAGATGGTGACAGATGACTAAACACTATCTGAAAAAAATGCAGGTATTTAAAACTCTGGTCTTCTTAGTGGATGGTCATGGGTTGGTGGATTATATGAAGAACCCAGATCCCGGCTTCACCTATTTGTGTTGCCCACATAGGAAGTACTTTCAGTTAGATTACTTTTTGGTCTCCTCTTCTTTAACCGGTATGGCTGCCATTCGAAAGCTGCCAATGCTTTTTTCTGACCATAATCTGTTAATTTTTGAGTTGGAGTGTTAAAAGGATTCAGACAGGATTTAGACCTCAGGCAAAATGGGCGTTTGATAGGAAACTGTTGTTAAATACTCACTACATCAAAGATGTTAGGAACTGGACAGTAGAGTTTTTTTTACCTAAACAGATATAGCTCCTCATGGGATATGGTGTAGGACACTTTCAAAGCAGCGGTAAGAGTGGAAACTATTTCTTATGTTGCTAGGCAAAGGAAGCACGACAAAGCAGAAATCAGGGTACTTCATGGACAGCTGGCCGCATTGGTAGAAAAAAAGCTACACTCATGGGATTATATGGGGACAAGATGTTACACAAGCTCAACAAGAAATTGTTGGAGTACAGATTAAGATTAAAAGCTACTATATTAAGGAGGTGGCGATAACATTTCAATCACATAAAAATGAATGTTATGAATATGGTGAAACAGTAGATAGACTTTTATATTGCGCACAAGGGAAAAGGTGATTTTTAGACATATTGATTGCATGAAAAGGATTGTTGGGTCGTTTGCCACAGAAACAGTAGATACTGTTAAAACTTTGAAGATTATTACACTACTCTACATAGTGAAGATACCCTCCAAACACCCTCTCTGCTAGAAGGGAGTCAGTTAAAGAGGTGCATTGGTTGCTTAACTAAGATATTAGTAGGAACTTAGAAGCAGACATCACCCCAGAAGACGCTGCTAATGCGCTGAAGTCCTTGGTCTCAGGGAAAGTGGCAGGCCCTGGCAGAATTCCCCTAGAATTTTATAAAATATTGTACCCTGAGTTAGCCCCATTTATATTGGATGTCCCTTTAGGGGTTCAACAGAATTAGCTCCTCTTCCATCATGGCAGGACACAAATATTGTGATCTTCCCATGAAAGAATAAGCCCCTATATAACCCTGGTTCTTTGTTGATTAATTCTGATTCTAAACTATATGCCAAGATTTTTGCAGATTGTTTGAGGGGAGTCATAGACCAGCTTGCTTTGGGGCAGAAGCACAAGCTTATACCCAGTAGAGGAACACTGGACCATATCAGACAAGTTATCACACTTTTTGATATAGTGGAAGTCATAGGAGATAGGGTGGCTATAATCATCCTAGATGCAGGGAAAACATTCAATTGAGTATAATGGCATTATCTATGCCCAATTTTGAAACTTAAGAGATTTGGCCACGGCTGGTTAAGGAAATAAGGGGGCATGTATTATACCCCTTTTTCCAGATTACAATGTATGGGCCAAGAATCTCAGAGGATTGCTATACATGGAGCACAAGGCAGAGGTATCCCTGCTCTCCAATACTGTTTGCTGTTTATGTAGATAAATTTATAGAACAACTTACCCTAAGCCAAGATATTAAACCAGTCCGGATAAATGAGATTAATACCAAGTTGTTAGCGTATGTTAATGATATTGCAATAATAACTTTAGACCCACATACCGCTGTACCTGAGGTTGAGAAACTGGTTGAGGAATATGGGAGAAGCTGTGGCTAACTTCTTAATAGAAAAAACACCGATTGTCTGCACAGCCAATATTGACTGCATTGACACTCGTAGGGTGGATATTACCACATATACATGTATAAAGATAACATTCAAGGTTGGTTCTACATACAAGTTCTATCTCAATCCTTTAATAAGCAAAATCAGCTCTGACCTAAGGAGTATTAACGGTCTACATTTATCCCTGATCGGAAGGTGCAATGTTTTGAAAATGCCTGTTCTGCCCAAGGTGATTTATTTCGTTCCGAACCATACTTCTTGAACTAACCAGTCTCTGCTTTGGAAACTTCATTCTATATGTATTCATTTTGTTTGGCAAAACAAGAAGATAAGGCGGGCCCTCAAATGTTTAAATCTCCCATTAAAGATGGTTCCCAATTTTTATTTTGCTTTCAGGCTGCCCTCCTCCAGCAGATGTTGGTTTTGTTCTTGGCTGAAAGGGGGAGCACAGCTGGGCTAGGAGACGATATAGAATCCTCTGCAATTTAGCTCAGGAGGTTAGCTTGTGGCTGTCTTCTACGTCAGATAGAGCTGAGTTAATATACAAAAATGAGGTTCAAGATTCTACCTACGGCCTAGAGGGTGTGGCATAAAGCCCGTAAATTAATGGATGTTAAACTGTGTAACTTGTATACTCCCAAGTGTCGCCTCTGTCTTTTCCAGCAGTATCCTATAATCTTATGGGTCACCAATTTAAGCAACATGGTCTTAATAAACTAGAGGATCTCTCTCTGACTGACCGGCTATTATCTTTTACTGAGCTGCAGCAATAATATAGGGTAGGTGACAGGACCTTCTTTAAATACCATCAGATAAACAGTTTTTATGGGGAAAATTGGCAAACTACTTTTTGAATTGAAAGAGTCCCCCTCTTAGATGTCATTCAGTGCTCGGTATGTAATGTAGGTCAAGTATATAATATTTCTATTCACACTGTCCTACACGATTTCACTGTATAACTACAAGGGGAAACCTACTAGGAGATGTGGTTAAAGGGTCTGGTTGGCTCTGTTCAACTGGCTTTCAAACCAGTCTGGATATGATGACTGGCCAGTCTCTGAATAAGTTTTGAAGTAATATGTCTAATTGCAGGCTGAATCTATGATCAGTTGTTTCTGCATTAGTATAATCTGTATTTGGTATGTAAAGTTTATCCTTTTTCAACCCACATTCGTATAGCCTTCAAAAATGGAATGGAATGCACAGTGCAATATTGCTGCTATTATAATGGACTGAATATGTGATATTTATATGACGAACTCTACTGTAATCTGTATGTATGGAATGAAATTAGATGTTTGCTCCGTTTTATGTGGAATATAATAATAATAATATTAATTTAAAAAAGAGGGTCATTGAAGTGTGTCATTGGTTTCATTGACAGAAGGTTATTTTGGGATTTCACTTTCACTGAGGGCCTCATTGACAAGACCCTTTTGCCGCCACTGTGTCATTTTTGTGACACAGCAGTGGTGCTAAATCAACTCCATATTTACAAAATGATGTTAGATGCCTCTAGCGTCACTTTTTCCCCCATGTGCATCATTTTCCTATAGTATCTGATCTGGCTGCATTAGGTACCAACAATGATATTCAAGGCAGGCTTTCCCCCTTAAAAAATCATGCAGTTTTACAAGGTTTTGAGAAAATGATACACTCTTTGCAAAAGCTGTGCTGTGTCTCCATTGCACCCGTTCAAACAGGACGTAAAAATGACGCATTAGCACAGGTACATAAAATAACTTATCAAAATCACTCTGGCAAGCTCTAGGACATCATGGACCTACTCCTACTTCAGCTTGGAGCACCAAGACAATGACAACCATCACCACCACCACCTCCACCATCACCAGCACATCATCCACAGAGGCAGCTCAGGAGAAGGGAGTGAATAAATCAGCTCAGTATCACACACATTAGACTCAGGAGGACGGAGTCCATCATACAGCTGCTCCATCTCATCGTGCTAAGACTGCAGGCAACAGTTGATAGGGTCACCAACATCCCATCACAGACCAAGCTCCTGGCTGAGCTATTCAAGCTGGCCTCAGGCTCCTTCCAGACAACTGCAGCCTGAGTGGCTGGATTCTCACAGTCATCATTCTCATCATTCTTACCCGCTGTCCTGGATGCCATCATCTGACTCATACCTCACCACATCCTCTTCCCCAACACCCAGCAACTGCAGCAGTGGGTAAAACAAGGATTCTATGCCATTGCTGGATTCTCGCATGTGCTCAGTGACAGGGATTACACGCATGTGCGGCTCGTCCCTTCTGCTGCGACAGCCCCTCTATACCGGAACCGCAAATACACCCACTCCATCAACCTCAGGTCATTGTTGACCATCATGGCTTGATCACGAATGCCGCTGCAGCATGCATGATGCCTTCATACTCCAGCAGTACCTCATCTACCAATGATTTCAGGAAGGACAATATGGGAATTACCTACATGTAGGTAAGCAAGCAGCAAGTACCTACCAGACATATTAACACATAGACATGGGGGATGAATACACAGCTCACTGTCTGCCTACACAGATAGTGACTGCAGGATGGAGACTGTTCAACATACATGCTTTAATCTACACATGCAATGCACATCACGATAACAGACATGTGAATACATCACAAGCCAGTTTTTCGGGTTTTGTATGATTTAAAGGTACACAGCCATGCATGGCAGCCAGGAACTCTAGCCAACACCACTGTGTGCACACATTCATCATTCATCATGCCCCTGAGGCAGCAGCCTTGGCTGGAGGGTACACCTTCCCACACAAATACAGTCCTGCAAGCAAACAAAAACCCCGACAACCCCTGATGCCAGCATGAATGTGTAGTTGCTAGGCAACTTGTGTGCAAGTCTAGTTGGAATGAATCATAAAGTTTAGGAGGCCACAAATATTGTGTACTAATTTTCCTTCCCTTAAATATTTGCAGGATATTGTGTACCTGGACTGCCAAGGACTACTCACAAATGTTTATGATCCATGTGTTGTGAGCATAATTTGGACACAATGCCATCACAGAGGTACACAATGTTCAGCCACTGTGACATGCAAGCATGGCTGGTGAAAAGGCTGTTGTGACACCATGTCACTCAGTTGGTATGTAGGAGTGCATACTGTGTGTATGGCATCATGTCAACTGTCCTGGACAATACTGGACATTCAAATGCCTGGGCCAATCTAATGTAGGCCAACACAAAAAAATCTGAGGATGACCATGGATCCATGCATGTGTCTCTATCAGCCATGTCTGGTATGTTAACTCCTACCTAGTCAGGACCTCTATAAAGTAATCCACATTCTGTATCTCCACACATGTAGTGTGGAGACATAACACTGAGTGAACTCAAGCAATGGAAAATGTCTGCCACCAAAATCTGCTGATGAAATATGGCAGTCAGAATGTTGAATTGTATTGTGTATCTGCACATGCACTCTATGTGATATCACTTAGATTGATTGAACAGGCTCCTGTAAACATCATGACACATGCATGGCACATCATGTGATTATAACTGGCAATATAACTACAAATAACACACATGGGCTGGGCTTTATCAAATACATTTGGCCTAAATTAAGACACTTTGGGGGTTATTCTAACTTTGGAGGAGTGTTAATCCGTCCCAAAAGTGACGGTAAAGTGACGGATATACCACCAGCCGTATTACGAGTTCCATAGGATATAATGGACTCGTAATACGGCTGGTGGTAAATCCGTCACTTTTCCGTCACTTTTGGGACGGATTAACACCTCCTCCAAAGTTAGAATAACCCCCTTTCTCTTTTTTTTCCATTTCAGCTGACCAAGGATATGGGATGCAGCCATGGATGATGACCCCATATGCCAACCCACAGACTCTGTAGACCAGTGTCAGTCTAATCAGTAATCATCTTGCATGTATGCCAAACAATGACATAGCACGTCTCACACTGTTGACAAAGTGTATGAGTCAATAAGGACATAGAACAATTTGCGTATGAATGTGAGGTAATCAGCTGTCATGACTATTTACCTAATCCATCCCTCCTCACTGTGCATCTGACAAAGGATATAGGCCCTCATTATGACATTGGTGGTAAATCCCACTCACCTTCATGCTGACTGCCGCCAACATATTGCCGCCGTCGAGGATATTGGCTAACCATATTATGACACACTCACACCAATCCGTCACTATACAGCCACACACACAAATCTGCCAGCCGAAAGGTTAGTGATAAACTGGTGGTATCAAAACTCACACCGTTATGCCAACAGAACAACGCCCACAACATTCTGACCCACGAATCACCACAGCAGACATTCAATGGTGGTAAACCATTGGCGGTACATACCGCCACGCTCAAAATACACACACACATACAAAACAGCCCCACATTTGACAATTCAAACTACACATACCTGACACCCATACACACACCACACCCACACACTCAGACCACTATGAAACACACACCCACATTACCCACAACCCTTTACGAATACCAATAATTGCCAGCAGAGAGAGACAGCAAGAGCACTCACACAACCAGAGCCACATACCACCATCACCTATACACCACCCACGCACCTTACATCACACACTGCAACACATCACCCTACACATCCTCACCCACACCACTCACACTACACCTATGGCACCACAACAACACCCCAGATTCTCTGAGGGTCATGGTGGAGGAACTCATCCGGGTAGAGCCACAGCTATTTGGATCACAGGTGCAGCAGATATCCATTGCTAGGAAGATGGAGCTATGGTGGAGAATCGTGGACAGGGTCAACGCCGTGGGACAGCACCCCAGAACAAGGGATGACATCAGGAAGAGGTGGAACGACCTACTCGGGAAGGTGCATACCATGGCAGCAAGACACCAGTTCGCAGTACAGAGGACTGGCAGTGGATCCCCACCTCCTCCCCCACAACAATTTGGGAGGAGCAAGTCTTGGCAATCATGCATCCTGAGGGCCTCACAAGAGTAGGAGGAGGACTGGAGTCTGGTAAGTCAACTCACTATTACTATCATCCCCCCACCTGCATGCCATCTCATACCCCACCCTTACCATCACTCCCATCACTCCACCACTTCCCACACACCCCACCATCACAACCCAGTCATCCCAATGCCAAGCCCTGCATCCCGTACCAATGCATGGAGACCACTCACAGCCCTGCATGGACACCTATCACTATAGCATGCACATTAGAGATAATCAGCTAGCCCACCAAATAACAACTCACACAAGGAAAATCTGCCAGGGCAATAACAACCATATAGGGCAACCCACCCGTGCACAATATGTAACACACAGAAACAATAACACTGCATTTACATCCCCACAGGTATCCCATCCAATGTCACAGGTGAAGAGGTGACAGCAACATCCAGTCCCCCCCACAGAAGAGGCCCACACTGATGACAGCAGCTCTGGACACCTGGATCTCGATGACCAACCTGGCTCATCAGGGATCTCCGGACAGTCGGTTACCCAGGCACAATCCCATACCACCACAGAGCCTCCCCCTCAGGAAACACCACCACAGCAACTACCCAGCAGGCCCATACTTCTGTCCCCAGGACATGTCAATCAGCAGTGAGTTTACCACTACAGGGACCCCAGGGCACACCACAAACCCAGGACAATCAGGGACCTGGGGTCAGTGGCAGTGGGCACACTGTTCAGGGGACAGAGGCACAGGACAACAGGGAAGTTGGGAGGACTGCTGTGCGCCAGGGGGTGGACAGGCCCATGGAACCAACTCTTCAGGAGGCACTTACCGGGATCCTGGGAGCATACCAACATTCCCAGGATACGCTGGGCAAGATCCTGGACAAGATGCAGGAGAACAGTACCCGGGGATCAGGGAGGACTTGAAGTCCATTAACACCACCCTGGTCTCCATTGCAGGGGTACTGGCAGACATGGCCAACAGTATGAGGGAGGCAGTGGCACATCATCGGGACCCTGACACTAGCCAGACCACTGAACAGCCCTCCACCTCCGCTGCCGCTAGTGGACAGGAGGCCCCACTACAGGACCAACAGGCCACCAGCACCCCTCCCTCGGCAGAAGGAGAACCACCCCGCAAACATTCCCTGCAATTCAGGCAGAAGCCAGAGACTATTGCCAAGTCCCCTGCCAGGAAATAAGACACTCCTGATTGTCACCCTTGTGTCCCACTCTGTCACCCTGTCCACCTTGAACTGCCATTGCTCCCCTTCCTATTCCCCCTTAGACAATGCACCTGTGCTACAAATAGACTGGGCTCTAGCCTGGACTTTCCTCCATCATCACCCCAGCTCATAGCACTTCCCCCTTTTCGCCAGAGCACTGCAATAAACACACTTTGAAAAAATACAAGTATGGAGTCTGTCAAATTATTTAAGTGTGTATGTTTAACAAGCTTTAAACATTGCAATTCAACTGTACACTAATGTTAACATAGGAAAGACCTGTAGTTGGCTGCAGAGAACACACCAGGAGCATTAGTGGGGCACCAAAATCTGCAAAAAGAGATGCCAATGGGTACAATGAGTGGACATAAAAGTAGGAATTCACAGCCTGCCAGTGACAATGTCACACATCAAACTGTCAATGAAATGTGAAATAACACTGTCTTACCTGTGTGTCATTGGAAGTATTGACAAATGACTGCACTTCTGTTGTCCTCATCCTCTGCCTCCTCATCTTTACTGTACACAGGGTCCACTGATGCCACTCAGCCATCTCCAGCCTCCTCCTCCTGCAGAAAAGGCACATGGCGTGTCAAGGCAAGGTTGTGCAACATGGAGCATGCCACGATTATCTGACAGACCCCAGTGGGTGAGTAGCACAGGGATCCACTTGTTAGATGGAGGCACCGAAACCTGGCTTTCAGGAGGCTGAAGGTACGTTCAATAATCCTTCTTGTTCGCCCATGTGCCTCATTGTAACGTTCCTCAGCCCTTGTCCTGGGATTCCTCACAGGGGTCAGTAGCGATGATAGGTTCGGGTAACCTGAGTCACCTGCAAATATTGAGGGACAACTGTTAGCCACACACTAACCCTTATGTCCCACACCATACCCATACACCAACATCCACTGGGTGGGAACCAGGGGTCACCTATTAGCCACACCCCGTGACTCTGGAGTTGGGCCATCACATTTGGGATAATGCTATTCCTCAGGATAAAAGCATCATGTACAGACCCAGAATACTTGACATGGAAGATGTACTGTTCCACCAAACACACCATCTGAACATTCATCAAGTGATAACTTTTTCAATTTCTGAAGACCTGTTCATTTCACCGGGCTGGGGAGGGGGGAACAAATGCAATATGTGTCTCATCAGTCGCACCAATGATGGGGGTATATCCCATTGCATAGAAGTCAGCCTTCACTGTGGCCAAATCCTCCACCTTGGGAAAAACGATGTAGCTGCACATGTTTTATCAGGGCAGACAACACTCTGGTCAGCACTATTGAGGTCATTGGCTGTGACATTCCTGCTGCCAAGCCCACTGTCACTTGGAAATAACCTGTTGCCAAAAAAAGGAGCACTGATAGCACTTGCACAAGGGGGGGATTCCTTTGGGGGTGACGGATAGCAAATATCAGGTCAGGCTCCAATTGGGCGCACAGCTCTGTGATTGTGGCCCTGTCAAGTCTGTAGGTGAGGATAATGCGCCTGCCCTCCATTGTGGCCAAGTCCACAAGGGGTCTGTACACGGGGGATTGTCTCTATCTCCTATTCATCCACATATGTCCAGAATGTGAAATTGTGAACTGTGACGCTGTTAGGATCCATGGCGTAAACCCCGAAATGGTGTACACCTGTGCTGTATGGAATGACAGGTGGAAATGAGGTAATTCCCCTGACGCTGTGCGCCGTTGTGGAAGGCGGTTGTGAACTGCTGTGCAGCTCCTCATTGGTTATCATTGGGCCCTATGGGGTACAGTGGCCAATGGTGATGTACGCCGGCTGTGACGGTATGCACCTCTGTGGACCTCACCGCCATTTTGTATCTGTTCATTCACTTGCTACCTGACGTTCAACAGGACAGGACCTACACTGCATTTGCTGCTGTGACCTGAGTCTGGAACCTACCATGGCTCATGTGACAGGGGAAAGGGCCCCTGCCTTCACTTCGGCGGAGCTGGAGAGACTGGTGGATGGAGTCCTACCCCAGTACCGACTTCTGTATGGGCCTCCAGACCAACAGGTGAATACACTGTGAGTATAATGCATGGGGCAGGAATGCATGGAGTGCTGTGTGTGAAGGCCTCGTGAATGGGGGGTTGGTAGATGGGCCCTGGACAGCATGCAGCATGTATGCTGAGGCATGTCTGTGCTAATGGGAATGGTAAGGGGCATGGTGGGCCATGAGTGTAACAGGCAGGACGGTCTGACTAATACCTTTCCCTGTGTCTACTTCCTCTGCAGGTCAGCGCCCATCAAAAGTAAGGTATATGCGTGCCATCGCCAAGGACATGACTACCCTGGGGGTCTACGGCAGGCAGAGCACCCATTGTCGCAAACAGTGGGAGGACCTGAGACGCTGGGCACGGAAGACGGCGGAGGCCCAGCTGGGGATGGCCTCCCAACAAGGAAGGGTTGCCCATCTATCCCAGACCCCCCTGACTGCCTGCATGCTGGCAGTGGCCTATCCGGATCTGGATGGGCGCTTGGGGGCATCACAGCAGCAACAAGGGGGTGAGTACAGTGCACTTCATTGCTACTTATGCCTGGTGGGGTGGTATCTGGGTGGGGGATGTGGGCCTGTAGGTGCCCCTAGGCCAGGCCTGACATTGCAGAGTAGGTCCCATGCTGGGCAGGGTTCTGATGTGAAATTCCTCCAACCTAGCTAGCAGTCATTGTAGGAAAGTGCCATCTTTCTTGGCATGTTACCCACACTTTTATATGTATGTCAGTATGTTTTTGCCTGTCTCACTGGGATCCTGCTAACCAGGACCCCGGTGCTCATAGTTTGTGGCCTGAAGGTGCCTTACTGTGTCACTGAGGCTCTGCTAATCAGAACCTCAGTGCCCATGCTGTCTCTGCCTTTAAATTTGTCACTATAGGCTAGTGACCACTTCTACCAATTTCAATTGGCATACTGGCTTATAATTCCCTAGTATATGGTACCTACGTACCCAGGGTTTTGGGGTTCCAAGAGATCCATGTAGGCTGCAGCATTTCTTTTGCCACCCATGGGGAGCTTAGACAAACCTTTACACAGGACTGCCATTACAGCCTGAGTGAAATAACACACATGTTATTTCACAGCCATTTCCACTGCACTTAAGTAACTTGTAAATCACCTATATGTCTAACCTTCACTTGCTGAAGGTTAGGCACAAAGTTACTAAGTGTGAGGGCACCCTTGCACTAGCAAAGGTGCCACCACATAGTCCAGGGCCATTTCCCCAGACTTTGTGAGTGTAGGGACACCATTACACGCGTGCACTACATGTAGGTCAATAGTAAATGTAGGTTCACAATGGTAACTCCGAATATGGCCATGTAACATGTCTAAGATCATGGAATTGTCCCCCATTCCAAATCTGGTATTGGGGAGCCAATTCCATGCATCCTGGGGGCTCCACTATGGACCCCCAGTACTGCCAAACCAGCTCTCTGGGGTTTTCTCTGCAGCTACAGCTACTGTCATCCCACAGACAGGGTTCTGCCCTCCTGGGGTCTGGGCAGCCCAGTCCCATGAAAGCAGAGCAAAGCATTTCCTCTGAGAGCAGGGTGTTACACCCTCTCCCCTTTGGAAACAGGTGCTACAAGCTGGGGAGGGGTAGCCTCCCCCAGACTCTGGAAATGCTTTGAAAGTCAGAGATGGTGCCCTCCTTGCATAAGCCAGTCTACACCAGTTTAGGGAACCCCAGTCCCTGCTCTGGCATGAAACTGGACAAAGGAAAGGGGAGTGACCACTCCCCTGTCCATCACCACCCCAGGAGTGGTGCCCAGAGCTCCTCCAGTGTGTCTCAGACCTCTGCCATCTTCTTTTCAGAGGTGTGAGGACACTCTGGAGGCCTCTAAGAGGCCAGTGCCAACAGGTGACATCAGAGACCCCTCATAATAGGTGCATACCTGGGTTAGGTATCCAATCCTCTCAGGGCTATTTAGGGTATCTCCTGTGGGCTCTCATCAGATTACGACTTGCAAGAATCCACCAGGACTCCTCTGCATTTCTCTCTTCGACTTCTGCCATAGATCGACCGCTGACTGCCCCCAGGGCACCTGCAAAACTGCAACAAAGTAGCCAGAAGACTACCAGCAACATTGTAACGCCTCATCCTGCCGGCTATCTCAACTGTTTCCTGGTGGTGCATGCTCTGGGGGCTGCCTGCCTTCACCCTGCACTGGAAGCCATGAAGTAATCTCCCGTGGGTCGACGGAATCTTCCCACTGCTCCAGCAGACACCAAACTACAGCCTCACTGGTACTCTGGGTCCCCTCTCATCCTGACGAGTGTGGCCCCTGGAACATAGGTGGTGGAACCAAGTGACCCCAACTGTCTAGTGGTCCAACTGTCTGAATTCGGAGGAGGTAAGTCCTTGCCTCCCCTCCCCAGACAGTAATCCTGTGCACCATGTGATCTGCAGCTACATGGCTTCAATGCAAATTTCCAAGAAATCCTGCATGCACAGCTGAGCCTGGGTCCCTAGCACTCTGTCCTGCGATGCTCAGCTCCCTGAATTGACCTCCGGTGTCGTGGACCCTTTCTTTGCAGTGTTGAGATGACCGCCCCGTTCAGTCTTCTGGAACCCGTGTTCAAGGACTCCTATGGGTGCTTCCCTCCTTCCAGTGGCCTCTCTGTGTTGCAGAGGGCCCCTCTGTCTCCTCTCCTGAGTGGTGACACCCTGGTCTTTCCTGGGCCCGGGCAGCACCCTTTTTCTTCAACCGTGACTCTTGTAGGTAGCAAGGCTTGTTTGTGGTATTTTGCCGAGGAAATCACGCCGCATCCACCAGCATACCGTGGGGCATCTTCTGCACGAAGCAGAACCTCCTACCTCATTTTGTTGTTACAAAACCAGCATCTTCTTTCAACCGGAGGCAGTCATTTTGCACCTACATCCGGGGTTTAGTGGGCTCCTGCCCCCCCGGACACTTCAGCGACCCTTAGTCTTGGTCCCCTTCCTTTACAAGTCTTAAGGTCTAGGAATCCGTCTTCAGTGCTTTGCAGTCTAGTGTGGTCCTTGCAAAATCCTTTATCACAACTTTAGTGTGTTTTGGGGGAAATAGTAGTACTTTATTCCTGCTTTCCTGGGTCCTGGGGTAGGGTCTCCTTTACATCCTTGGTGTTTTCTTACACTCCCAGTGACCCTCTACACACTACACTTGCCTAGGGGTGCATTCGTGGTTCGCGTTCCCCTTACTTAGTATATGGTTTGTGTTTCCCCTAGGCCTATTGTATAATATTGTGTTTTCTACAGTGTTTGCCCTACTTTCTGACTGTTTTACTTACCTGATTTGGTTATTTGTGTATATTTTGTGTATGTTACTTACCTCCTAAGGGAGTATATCCTCTGAGATATTTTTGGCACATTGTCACTAAAATAAACTACCTTTATTTTTAGTAACTATGATTATTGTCTTTCTTATGATATAGTACCTATATGATATACGTGGTATTGCATGAGCTTTGCATGTCTCCTAGGTCAGCCTTGGCTGCTCTGCTAAAGCTACTTCTATCAGCCTAAGCTGCTAGAACACTACTACACTCTACTAGTAAGAGATAACTTGACCTGGTATAAGGTGTAAGTACCACTGGTACCTACTACAAGCCAGGCCAGCCCCCTACAGTCGCCATGATCATAAATAAGCGAATCTCTGAATAGAGGACTACAGGATGTGTGCTGTACATGACCATATTCTGTGGTAGATAAAATAGACCATGATGTTGTGCAAGTATATTGGAAACACAGGCCAAAGGAAAAGTGCACAGCAGAAATGGCTGACTTCATAGTCTAAAATGAACAATGTCGTCCTGTTGGGATTGGGGGTGAGGAGGGGAGTTTGAAATGTTATCCATATCTTGGTTGATAATTGTGTATATCAAACAGGTACTTGTTAATGTAGTGACAAAATCTGATGTTCAAAGATTGATCAGCTCTGCATGTTCTGGAATACTCCTTTACAAATTAGCAGATAACACATCATGTGCAGGATGCATGATGCCAATGAATATTTAGGTGTGTCCAAAGGTAGCCTGTGCAGGACGCCCTCGTTTTTTCCACCCTGTAGCTCTCAGTAACCTCCAAATCCATGTTTGCCTGCAGTTGTGATACCTGATTGATTTGAGAGTCGACTGTAACTTGTAAATCACTGGCCCATACCTCTGACATATACATGTTGAATTATCACCATCATCCTTTGCACTCAGTAATGGATATGTATGTTACATTATAGTTGCTGCCAGGACTACTTCAGTGATACAGATTTTAGGAAACATTCTGGCTGAAGATGTCAAACCCACTGCCATCTATCCATCCATCAGGTAAGTGTACCATATAGTGTTGTGATCTATTGATACCCTACCCATGAACAAGAACTAAATCCTTGTGGAAGAGGGTGAGTAGATATTGCCATTTTAGCACAACCCCTGTAGTTGGTGTGTAAAATGTAACCAACAAGATCAGGCATGAGTGTGTCTTGTGCGCATAATTACATATAATACATGCAGAACTTTAACTTTGAAGTCACTTCTTTCCAAAGCTGCTGGATCACAGATCAGTTCTTCTGCTATACACTCAAGGAGCCCAATCCAGCAGCTGACATCTAGGGGGATCCCAATACCATACAAACCTGTGGTTGGAACTGGTGAGTTTGCTTTTGCATTTCACACCCGCATTGAACACCTCTATGCCACAGTGTGAGCTATCTAATGTAGGGGTACACAAACCAGGTCACATGTGTAACATCCATTGATGTGAAGATAATTTGATGTAATCCCTGTGCTGCACCACATCATGTTGTAAGCCAAATACTTAGCCTGTTGCAACCTTTGTCTCACAGGTGGTGAGGACAAAGATTTGAGTCTGGATGAAGGGCCATCTACCAGTGAGTGGCGCCGGACAATCTGAGGAGAGAACCCACTACTCTTTCCAGCTGCCTTGTCAGATGCCAGTAAAGCACAGGAAGAGGAGGAAGTAGAGGAGGAGGAAGATCAGGGGTTAATTTCAAGTGATGTGGAAGCCAAGCCACTGGCCACTCTTTTGTTCAGTGCAGCTCACAAACAAAATCCACATCTGATGTATTTGGCATGGTGCCTCATACTACACCCCAAAGTATTGCCCCTTTCCCACACACCCCAACCCAAATCTCACTTCTTCGAAGCCCTCACATCAAGGACAGACGTGTTGGTTCCCCTACACACTACTACACTGACAGTGTTTCCCAAGCCTTCTCTCCAACATCTGAGGGACATGCCAGCCCTGGTGAGGAGCAGGTAGCTCCTAAACACAAATCTACTCCTCACAACCTCCCACTTGCCCACTCCCACTGGTCGACCTGCTGGTTGTATCCAAGGCTGTCCCAGGTGGAGAGGGCTGGAAGATATCCATGGTGGAGAGTGGAGGAAGATATTTTCCAGCATTACATGTGAGGCAGGACATCTCTGACATGTCTGCCTTACTGCAGGACATGCGTCAACCCCCACAGTTGGTACACAGAATGACCCAGCTGCTGGAGAGGATGTGTACATCCTGGAAATGTAATGGGGAAGAGGCTGAATGACATAATGTCAATCCGTAGGGAAGAGAGTGCAAGACACCATGCATTGGCTATGAAGATGAGAGAGGGCATACTTAAAATGATACCTAATCCTTCAAAGGCAGTGCATAGAAGGGAGCCAACACATCTACCTCCACCATCTCATCACAACCCCTGGTTAGGTAACCTGCACAGGACCACCAACAATCTACAATGGGAACACTCCCTTTGCACACGCCCTCCACTGCACAGTCATGTCCTCTCCCTATACAGGGTCTGACACCCTCTGTCCAGGCAGACCCTCACACTGTAGAGACTCTGACACCCCCTGTTCAGACAGTCCCCCACACTGCACAGGATTCAACAACCTCGTCAAGGCAGACCCACACACTGTACAGGCTCAGGCACCCCCTGTCCAGGCAGAACTGCACCCTGTACAGGAACCACACCCACCTGCAACTATGAACCCCAGGAAACACGCCACATCGCAACAATCCTCACCACCAAAACTGAGCTCTATAACTTATGCTTGGACAGCACTATGTAAATTAAAGACATATTCCACATTTAATTTGAGTTGAGCATTAGTTGATGATGTGGCAGTAGGACATTTGTGTTTCAACAATGTAGGTAAGACATGTTCATCACTAGAACCATCTATGTACAGTTTTGTCATGTGGAAGTCATAGCTAACCAACTCCAGACGTATACTTCTGTTCTTAAGTTCCGGCACAGACAATGAACTACATACTTCTTTTTTTTAATATAAATATCATAGTAAAGTAAACAAAAACCATCCAGTGGGAAAGGAGTAGCAAAATCAAATAGTACTCTTCACAGAATAGAGGAGGGGACATGGAGGGGTTGGCCAAAAGAAGAAAATCATGAGGAAATGTCAGGGAAATCAGTCTATGTACAAGGGACAAAGTAAAAGTCCAGTCAAACAAAGCATAATGCCCAGTCAAATGTCATTCCGGTCATCCTCCTTTTCAATGAAAATCAGATCCTCTGGCATGGTGGCCTCTTCCTCGCTGGCTGTTGGGACTGAGACACACCGGGGTTTTGAGGAGTATGGGGGGAAACAGAGTGGGAGGACAATAGGGAGACACATGGAGAGTGATATGGGAGGGACACTGGAACAGGACAGCCATCATGGCTGCATCCAAGGAAGTGAGGGTGGCACTGATGGCAGCAAAGGCACAAGCATTCTCCTCTTGGGGCCTTCCCAGTTCCCCAAGGATCTGCTGTAGGAGCCAAGAGAAGAGGCCCGCTCCCCCTCAGATGTAACCATCCCATCCTGGTTACAGCCAGAGAGGTGACAACACAAGGAGGGATTTTTATGGAACATGAGGAATGTGGGGTGTCAGGGACATGTGAGCTCCTCGTGGGACAGAGGCAGGTACTGGGAGGGGGACTGGTGGCAGGGGTGACAGCTGGGTGCCCTGATGAATTTTTGTCTCCATGTGGTAGAGAGGGGACAGAGGCAGGCCCAGCTGTAGTAATTTCCTGCTCTGCGGACATTTCCAGCAGGTCATGTTCTCCATTTTCCGAGGAAGAGGCAATGTCTTCCCCCCCTGGACAGAGGTGTCCAGTTTAAGCTCCCTCTACAGTTTCTGCAGCCTCTACCTGTTCATTGGCTGCTGAGTCTGTCCGGATGGGGACACTCCCCATGCCTATATATGTTCTTTGTCCCTCCTCCTCCTCCTTTTCTTCCATAGACCAAAGAGGCTGTACCCACCAACATCCCCGGAAGCTCTTCTCGGTCCCCGATCCTCTCCCTGGTCTTCCTGGCCAGCCGTGTCCACTGAAATAGTAGTGAGAACATTATGTAGTTGGTGTCCAAATCAAGGCAAAGTACATGAGTACAAGAAGCAAGTGCTGAGTTTGTTCTCCTTGTGCAGTTGTTTAACCTTGGAAATGGTAGAACCGTTTTGTGTGAGCCAAGTATTTCAAAGTCATCCATTCCTCCAAGATACATGAAATAATACTTTACAATGATGAAACACCCAACAAAGGCATGCATGTTACAACATAAGAAATATAACCTCTTGACCCCACACTGGACTGTGTCTGGACCATCCCTTTCTCATTTCACCCAGCAGTGATGAGGCTCTTGTTTCACCAGTCAGGGTGTTGGCATTGCATTTCATAAATGTAAGAGTGATGGCTATTTCCCCTATAAGTCCCAGGTTGAACTTTGGTCAGTGCTTCCAATTTAATCCCATGTGGAATTGGCCTTCTGACAGCTGCAGCAATTGCCCAGAATGAGTGCATGGTGATATGTGATACATGGTGGTACAGCTAATACCATGCTACCATGCACTTACCAGATCTCTGCTAGTCCAACTCCTCCAGCTGGGCATGTTGGGTCAGCCAGGCTGTCCTCAGGATCCTCCTGTACAGTGGTGTGAGGTGGAGGTGGTGCTCGTGGGGCTGGGAGAACTGTCCCAATAGTTCTTGGGCCCTCAGTTGGGCCCAACGTTTCAGATCCTCCCGCTTGCAGCATGTCCTGGCCTGCCGGTGGTAGACACCCACTGCACTGCAGCACAATCTCCTCCCAGATTTGGGCATGTGCACTGCATTGCTCTGCTGCTCCTCTGGGCCGCCATAGAGCTGAGGATAGTT